>NW_026912054.1:2788615-3098461 GCF_963662255.1 Cinclus cinclus | reverse complement strand
TGTTACAATGAATCATTTGAGTCTTGGCCTCTATGGTGTCAAAATGTTTCCATGTTTTTCTTGGGCTCCATGCTTTCACAATTCATCCCTGGCCCTATTACAACCCCTGGTGTCACAATGGATCATTAGATTGTTAGCCTCCCTTGGGTCACAATGGTTCCTTGCTTCTCTTAACCCCTGTGGTGTCACAATGCATTCCAAGCCCTTTTAGGCCACTTGATGTCACAATGAATCATTTGATTCTTGGCCTTCATGGTGTCATAATAGATCCTTGCTTCTATAGGTCCCCATGCTGACACAGTTCATCCGTGGTCCTTTTGCGCGCCTTGGTGTCAAAAGGGAATCTTAGATAGTTAGCCTGCATTGGGTCACAATGATTCCTTGCTTCTCTTAACCTCTGTGGTGTAACAATGCATCCCATGCCCTTTTAGGCCACTTGGTGTTACAATGAATCATTTGAGTCTTGGCCTCTATGGTGTCATAATGTTTCCATGTTTTTCTTGGGCCCCATGCTTTCACAATTCATCCCTGGCCCTATTACAACCCCTGGTGTCACAATGGATCATTAGATTGTTAGCCTGCATTGGGTCACAATGGTTCCTTGCTTCTCTTAACCTCTGTGGTGTCACAATGCATTCCAAGCCCTTTTAGGCCACTTGATGTCACAATGAATCATTTGATTCTTGGCCTTCATGTTGTCATAATAGATCCTTGCTTCTATAGGTCCCCATCCTGTCACAGTTCATCCGTGGTCCCTTTGCGCCCCCTGATGTCAAAAGGGATTCTTAGATTGTTAGCCTGCATTGGGTCACAATGGTTCCTTGCTTGTCTTAACCTCTGTGGTGTCACAATGCATCCCATGCACTTTTAGGCCACTTGGTGTTACAATGAATCATTTGAGTCTTGGCCTCTATGGTGTCAGAATGTTTGCATGATTTTCTTGGGCCCCATGCTTTCACAATTCATCCCTGGCCCTATTACAACCCCTGGTGTCACAATGGATCATTAGATTGTTAGCCTCCCTTGGGTCACAATGGTTCCTTGCTTCTCTTAACCTCTGTGGTGTCACAATGCATCCCATGACCTTTTAGGCCACTTGGTGTTACAATGAATCATTTGATTCTTGGCCTCTATGGTGTCATAATATTTGCATGATTTTATTGTGCCCCATGCTTTCACAATTCATCCCTGGCCCTTTTACAACACCTTGTGTGACAAGGGATCATTAGATTGTTAGCCTGCATTGGGTCACAATGGTTCCTTGCTTCTCTTAAACCCTGTGGAGTCTCAATGCATCCCATGCCCTTTTAGGCCACTTGATGTCACAATGAATCATTTGATTCTTGGCCTTCATGGTGTCATAATAGATCCTTGATTCTATAGGTCCCCATGCCGTCACAGTTCATCCGTGGTCCTTTTGCGCGCCTTGGTGTCAAAAGGGAATCTTAGATAGTTAGCCTGCATTGGGTCACAATGGTTCCTTGCTTCTCTTAACCTCTGTGGTGTAACAATGCATCCCATGCCCTTTTAGGCCACTTGGTGTTACAATGAATCATTTGAGTCTTGGCCTCTATGGTGTCATAATGTTTCCATGTTTTTCTTGGGCCCCATGCTTTCACAATTCATCCCTGGCCCTATTACAAACCCTGGTGTCACAATGGATCATTAGATTGTTAGCCTCCCTTGGGTCACAATGGTTCCTTGCTTCTCTTAACCTCTGTGGTGTCACAATGCATTCCAAGCCCTTTTAGGCCACTTGATGTCACAATGAATCATTTGATTCTTGGCCTTCATGGTGTCATAATAGATCCTTGCTTCTATAGGTCCCCATGCCGTCACAGTTCATCTGTGGTCCTTTTGCGCGCCTTGGTGTCAAAAGGGAATCTTAGATAGTTAGCCTGCATTGGGTCACAATGGTTCCTTCCTTCTCTTAACCTCTGTGTTGTAACAATGCATCCCATGCCCTTTTAGGCCACTTGGTGTTACAATGAATCATTTGAGTCTTGGCCTCTATGGTGTCATAATGTTTCCATGTTTTTCTTGGGCCCCATGCTTTCACAATTCATCCCTGGCCCTATTACAACCCCTGGTTTCGCATTGGATCATTAGATTGTTAGACTCCCTTGGGTCACAATGGTTCCCTGCTTCTCTTAACCTCTGTGGTGTCACAATGCATTCCAAGCCCTTTTAGGCCACTTGATGTCACAATGAATCATTTGATTCTTGGCCTTCATGGTGTCATAATAGATCCTTGCTTCTATAGGTCCCCATGCTGTAACAATCCATCCCTGACCCTTTTTATACCCCCTGGTGCCACAAGGGATCATTAGATTGTTAGCCTGCATTGGGTCTCAATGGTTCCTTGCTTCTCTTAACCTCTGTGGTGTCACAATGCGTCCCATGCCCTTTTAGGCCACTTGGTGTTACAATGAATCATTTGAGTCTTGGCCTCTATGGTGTCAAAATGTTTCCATGTTTTTCTTGGGCTCCATGCTTTCACAATTCATCCCTGGCCCTATTACAACCCCTGGTGTCACAATGGATCATTAGATTGTTAGCCTGCATTGGGTCACAATGGTTCCTTGCTTCTCTTAACCTCTGTGGTGTCACAATGCATTCCAAGCCCTTTTAGGCCACTTGATGTCACAATGAATCATTTGATTCTTGGCCTTCATGGTGTCATAATAGATCCTTGCTTCTATAGGTCCCCATCCTGTCACAGTTCATCCGTGGTCCCTTTGCGCCCCCTGATGTCAAAAGGGATTCTTAGATTGTTAGCCTGCATTGGGTCACAATGGTTCCTTGCTTGTCTTAACCTCTGTGGTGTCACAATGCATCCCATGCACTTTTAGGCCACTTGGTGTTACAATGAATCATTTGAGTCTTGGCCTCTATGGTGTCATAATGTTTCCATGTTTTTCTTGGGCCCCATGCTTTCACAATTCATCCCTGGCCCTATTACAACCCCTGGTGTCACAATGGATCATTAGATTGTTAGCCTCCCTTGGGTCACAATGGTTCCTTGCTTCTCTTAACCTCTGTGGTGTCACAATGCATCCCATGCCCTTTTAGGCCACTTGGTGTTACAATGAATCATTTGATTCTTGGCCTCTATGGTGTCATAATATTTGCATGATTTTATTGTGCCCCATGCTTTCACAATTCATCCCTGGCCCTTTTACAACACCTTGTGTGACAAGGGATCATTAGATTGTTAGCCTGCATTGGGTCACAATGGTTCCTTGCTTCTCTTAAACCCTGTGGAGTCTCAATGCATCCCATGCCCTTTTAGGCCACTTGATGTCACAATGAATCATTTGATTCTTGGCCTTCATGGTGTCATAATAGATCCTTGATTCTATAGGTCCCCATGCCGTCACAGTTCATCCGTGGTCCTTTTGCGCGCCTTGGTGTCAAAAGGGAATCTTAGATAGTTAGCCTGCATTGGGTCACAATTGTTCCTTGCTTCTCTTAACCTCTGTGGTGTAACAATGCATCCCATGCCCTTTTAGGCCACTTGGTGTTACAATGAATCATTTGAGTCTTGGCCTCTATGGTGTCATAATGTTTCCATGTTTTTCTTGGGCCCCATGCTTTCACAATTCATCCCTGGCCCTATTACAAACCCTGGTGTCACAATGGATCATTAGATTGTTAGCCTCCCTTGGGTCACAATGGTTCCTTGCTTCTCTTAACCTCTGTGGTGTCACAATGCATTCCAAGCCCTTTTAGGCCACTTGATGTCACAATGAATCATTTGATTCTTGGCCTTCATGGTGTCATAATAGATCCTTGATTCTATAGGTCCCCATGCTGTCACAGTTCATCCGTGGTCCTTTTGCGCCCCCTGGTGTCAGAAGGGAATCTTAGATAGTTAGCCTGCATTGGGTCACAATGGTTCCTTGCTTCTCTTAACCTCTGTGGTGTAACAATGCATCCCATGCCCTTTTAGGCCACTTGGTGTTACAATGAATCATTTGAGTCTTGGCCTCTATGGTGTCAAAATGTTTCCATGTTTTTCTTGGGCTCCATGCTTTCACAATTCATCCCTGGCCCTATTACAACCCCTGGTGTCACAATGGACCATTAGATTGTTAGCCTCCCTTGGGTCACAATGGTTCCTTGCTTCTCTTAACCTCTGTGGTGTCACAATGCATTCCAAGCCCTTTTAGGCCACTTGATGTCACAATGAATCATTTGATTCTTGGCCTTCATGGTGTCATAATAGATCCTTGCTTCTATAGGTCCCCATGCCGTCACAGTTCATCCGTGGTCCTTTTGCGCCCCCTGGTGTCAGAAGGGAATCTTAGATAGTTAGCCTGCATTGGGTCACAATGGTTCCTTGCTTCTCTTAACCTCTGTGGTGTAACAATGCATCCCATGCCCTTTTAGGCCACTTGGTGTTACAATGAATCATTTGAGTCTTGGCCTCTATGGTGTCAAAATGTTTCCATGTTTTTCTTGGGCCCCATGCTTTCACAATTCATCCCTGGCCCTATTACAACCCCTGGTGTCACAATGGATCATTAGATTGTTAGCCTCCCTTGGGTCACAATGGTTCCCTGCTTCTCTTAACCTCTGTGGTGTCACAATGCATTCCAAGCCCTTTTAGGCCACTTGATGTCACAATGAATCATTTGATTCTTGGCCTTCATGGTGTCATAATAGATCCTTGCTTCTATAGGTCCCCATCCTGTCACAGTTCATCCGTGGTCCTTTTGCGCCCCCTTGTGTCAGAAGGGAATCTTAGATAGTTAGCCTGCATTGGGTCACAATGGTTCCTTGCTTCTCTTAACCTCTGTGGTGTCACAATGCATCCCATGCCCTTTTAGGCCACTTGGTGTTACAATGAATCATTTGAGTCTTGGCCTCTATGGTGTCATAATGTTTCCATGTTTTTCTTGGGCCCCATGCTTTCACAATTCATCCCTGGCCCTATTACAACCCCTGGTGTCACAATGGATCATTAGATTGTTAGCCTCCCTTGGGTCACAATGGTTCCTTGCTTCTCTTAACCTCTGTGGTGTCACAATGCATTCCAAGCCCTTTTAGGCCACTTGATGTCACAATGAATCATTTGATTCTTGGCCTTCATGGTGTCATAATAGATCCTTGCTTCTATAGGTCCCCATGCTGACACAGTTCATCCGTGGTCCTTTTGCGCGCCTTGGTGTCAAAAGGGAATCTTAGATAGTTAGCCTGCATTGGGTCACAATGATTCCTTGCTTCTCTTAACCTCTGTGGTGTAACAATGCATCCCATGCCCTTTTAGGCCACTTGGTGTTACAATGAATCATTTGAGTCTTGGCCTCTATGGTGTCATAATGTTTCCATGTTTTTCTTGGGCCCCATGCTTTCACAATTCATCCCTGGCCCTATTACAACCCCTGGTTTCGCATTGGATCATTAGATTGTTAGACTCCCTTGGGTCACAATGGTTCCCTGCTTCTCTTAACCTCTGTGGTGTCACGATGCATTCCAAGCCCTTTTAGGCCACTTGATGTCACAATGAATCATTTGATTCTTGGCCTTCATGGTGTCATAATAGATCCTTGCTTCTATAGGTCCCCATGCTGTAACAATCCATCCCTGACCCTTTTTATACCCCCTGGTGCCACAAGGGATCATTAGATTGTTAGCCTGCATTGGGTCTCAATGGTTCCTTGCTTCTCTTAACCTCTGTGGTGTCACAATGCGTCCCATGCCCTTTTAGGCCACTTGGTGTTACAATGAATCATTTGAGTCTTGGCCTCTATGGTGTCATAATGTTTCCATGTTTTTCTTGGGCCCCATGCTTTCACAATTCATCCCTGGCCCTATTACAACCCCTGGTGTCACAATGGATCATTAGATTGTTAGCCTGCATTGGGTCACAATGGTTCCTTGCTTCTCTTAACCTCTGTGGTGTCACAATGCATTCCAAGCCCTTTTAGGCCACTTGATGTCACAATGAATCATTTGATTCTTGGCCTTCATGGTGTCATAATAGATCCTTGCTTCTATAGGTCCCCATCCTGTCACAGTTCATCCGTGGTCCCTTTGCGCCCCCTGATGTCAAAAGGGATTCTTAGATTGTTAGCCTGCATTGGGTCACAATGGTTCCTTGCTTGTCTTAACCTCTGTGGTGTCACAATGCATCCCATGCACTTTTAGGCCACTTGGTGTTACAATGAATCATTTGAGTCTTGGCCTCTATGGTGTCATAATGTTTCCATGTTTTTCTTGGGCCCCATGCTTTCACAATTCATCCCTGGCCCTATTACAACCCCTGGTGTCACAATGGATCATTAGATTGTTAGCCTCCCTTGGGTCACAATGGTTCCTTGCTTCTCTTAACCTCTGTGGTGTCACAATGCATCCCATGCCCTTTTAGGCCACTTGGTGTTACAATGAATCATTTGATTCTTGGCCTCTATGGTGTCATAATATTTGCATGATTTTATTGTGCCCCATGCTTTCACAATTCATCCCTGGCCCTTTTACAACACCTTGTGTGACAAGGGATCATTAGATTGTTAGCCTGCATTGGGTCACAATGGTTCCTTGCTTCTCTTAAACCCTGTGGAGTCTCAATGCATCCCATGCCCTTTTAGGCCACTTGATGTCACAATGAATCATTTGATTCTTGGCCTTCATGGTGTCATAATAGATCCTTGATTCTATAGGTCCCCATGCCGTCACAGTTCATCCGTGGTCCTTTTGCGCGCCTTGGTGTCAAAAGGGAATCTTAGATAGTTAGCCTGCATTGGGTCACAATTGTTCCTTGCTTCTCTTAACCTCTGTGGTGTAACAATGCATCCCATGCCCTTTTAGGCCACTTGGTGTTACAATGAATCATTTGAGTCTTGGCCTCTATGGTGTCATAATGTTTCCATGTTTTTCTTGGGCCCCATGCTTTCACAATTCATCCCTGGCCCTATTACAAACCCTGGTGTCACAATGGATCATTAGATTGTTAGCCTCCCTTGGGTCACAATGGTTCCTTGCTTCTCTTAACCTCTGTGGTGTCACAATGCATTCCAAGCCCTTTTAGGCCACTTGATGTCACAATGAATCATTTGATTCTTGGCCTTCATGGTGTCATAATAGATCCTTGATTCTATAGGTCCCCATGCTGTCACAGTTCATCCGTGGTCCTTTTGCGCCCCCTGGTGTCAGAAGGGAATCTTAGATAGTTAGCCTGCATTGGGTCACAATGGTTCCTTGCTTCTCTTAACCTCTGTGGTGTAACAATGCATCCCATGCCCTTTTAGGCCACTTGGTGTTACAATGAATCATTTGAGTCTTGGCCTCTATGGTGTCAAAATGTTTCCATGTTTTTCTTGGGCTCCATGCTTTCACAATTCATCCCTGGCCCTATTACAACCCCTGGTGTCACAATGGACCATTAGATTGTTAGCCTCCCTTGGGTCACAATGGTTCCTTCCTTCTCTTAACCTCTGTGGTGTCACAATGCATTCCAAGCCCTTTTAGGCCACTTGATGTCACAATGAATCATTTGATTCTTGGCCTTCATGGTGTCATAATAGATCCTTGTCTCTATAGGTCCCCATCCTGTCACAGTTCATCCGTGGTCCTTTTGCGCCCCCTGATGTCAAAAGGGATTTTTAGATTGTTAGCCTGCATTGGGTCACAATGGTTCCTTGCTTCTCTTAACCCCTGTGGTTTCACAATGCATCCCATGCCCTTTTAGGCCACTTGGTGTTACAATGAATCATTTGAGTCTTGGCCTCTATGGTGTCATAATGTTTCCATGTTTTTCTTGGGCCCCATGCTTTCACAATTCATCCCTGGCCCTATTACAGCCCCTGGTGTCACAATGGATCATTAGATTGTTAGCCTCCCTTGGGTCACAATGGTTCCTTGCTTCTCTTAACCTCTGTGGTGTCACAATGCATTCCAAGCCCTTTTAGGCCACTTGATGTCACAATGAATCATTTGATTCTTGGCCTTCATGGTGTCATAATAGATCCTTGATTCTCTAGGTCCCCATGCTGTCACAGTTCATCCGTGGTCCTTTTGCGCCCCCTTGTGTCAGAAGGGAATCTTAGATAGTTAGCCTGCATTGGGTCACAATGGTTCCTTGCTTCTCTTAACCTCTGTGGTGTCACAATGCATCCCATGCCCTTTTAGGCCACTTGGTGTTACAATGAATCATTTGAGTCTTGGCCTCTATGGTGTCATAATGTTTCCATGTTTTTCTTGGGCCCCATGCTTTCACAATTCATCCCTGGCCCTATTACAACCCCTGGTGTCACAATGGATCATTAGATTGTTAGCCTCCCTTGGGTCACAATGGTTCCTTGCTTCTCTTAACCTCTGTGGTGTCACAATGCATTCCAAGCCCTTTTAGGCCACTTGATGTCACAATGAATCATTTGATTCTTGGCCTTCATGGTGTCATAATAGATCCTTGCTTCTATAGGTCCCCATGCTGACACAGTTCATCCGTGGTCCTTTTGCGCGCCTTGGTGTCAAAAGGGAATCTTAGATAGTTAGCCTGCATTGGGTCACAATGATTCCTTGCTTCTCTTAACCTCTGTGGTGTAACAATGCATCCCATGCCCTTTTAGGCCACTTGGTGTTACAATGAATCATTTGAGTCTTGGCCTCTATGGTGTCATAATGTTTCCATGTTTTTCTTGGGCCCCATGCTTTCACAATTCATCCCTGGCCCTATTACAACCCCTGGTGTCACAATGGATCATTAGATTGTTAGCCTCCCTTGGGTCACAATGGTTCCTTGCTTCTCTTAAACTCTGTGGTGTCACAATGCATTCCAAGCCCTTTTAGGCCATTGATGTCACAATGAATCATTTGATTCTTGGCCTTCATGGTGTCATAATAGATCCTTGCTTCTATAGGTCCCCATCCTGTCACAGTTCATCCGTGGTCCTTTTGCGCCCCCTGATGTCAAAAGGGATTCTTAGATTGTTAGCCTGCATTGGGTCACAATGGTTCCTTGCTTGTCTTAACCTCTGTGGTGTCACAATGCATCCCATGCACTTTTAGGCCACTTGGTGTTACAATGAATCATTTGAGTCTTGGCCTCTATGGTGTCAGAATGTTTGCATGATTTTCTTGGGCCCCATGCTTTCACAATTCATCCCTGGCCCTATTACAACCCCTGGTGTCACAATGGATCATTAGATTGTTAGCCTCCCTTGGGTCACAATGGTTCCTTGCTTCTCTTAACCTCTGTGGTGTCACTATGCATTCCAAGCCCTTTTAGGCCACTTGATGTCACAATGAATCATTTGATTCTTGGCCTTCATGGTGTCATAATAGATCCTTGCTTCTATAGGTCCCCATGTTGTCACAGTTCATCCGTGGTCCTTTTGCGCCCCCTGGTGTCAAAAGGGATTCTTAGATTGTTAGCCTCCCTTGGGTCACAATGGTTCCTTCCTTCTCTTAACCTCTGTGGTGTCACAATGCATCCCATGCCCTTTTAGGCCACTTGATGACACAATGAATCATTTGATTCTTGGCCTTCTTGGTGTCATAATAGATCCTTGCTTCTATATGTCCCCATGCTGTCACAGTTCATCCGTGGTCCTTTTGTGCCCCCTGGTGTCAGAAGGGAATCTTAGATAGTTAGCCTGCATTGGGTCACAATGGTTCCTTGCTTCTCTTAACCCCTGTGGTTTCACAATGCATCTCATGCCCTTTTAGGCCACTTGGTGTTACAATGAATCATTTGAGTCTTGGCCTCTATGGTGTCAGAATGTTTCCATGTTTTTCTTGGGCCCCATGCTTTCACAATTCATCCCTGGCCCTATTACAACCCCTGGTGTCACAATGGATCATTAGATTGTTAGCCTCCCTTGGGTCACAATGGTTCCTTGCTTCTCTTAACCTCTGTGGTGTCACAATGCATCCCATGACCTTTTAGGCCACTTGGTGTTACAATGAATCATTTGATTCTTGGCCTCTATGGTGTCATAATATTTGCATGTTTTTATTGTGCCCCATGCTTTCACAATTCATCCCTGGCCCTTTTACAACACCTTGTGTGACAAGGGATCATTAGATTGTTAGCCTGCATTGGGTCACAATGGTTCCTTGCTTCTCTTAAACCCTGTGGAGTCTCAATGCATCCCATGCCCTTTTAGGCCACTTGATGTCACAATGAATCATTTGATTCTTGGCCTTCATGGTGTCATAATAGATCCTTGATTCTATAGGTCCCCATGCCGTCACAGTTCATCCGTGGTCCTTTTGCGCGCCTTGGTGTCAAAAGGGAATCTTAGATAGTTAGCCTGCATTGGGTCACAATGGTTCCTTGCTTCTCTTAACCTCTGTGGTGTAACAATGCATCCCATGCCCTTTTAGGCCACTTGGTGTTACAATGAATCATTTGAGTCTTGGCCTCTATGGTGTCATAATGTTTCCATGTTTTTCTTGGGCCCCATGCTTTCACAATTCATCCCTGGCCCTTTTACAACACCTTGTGTGACAAGGGATCATTAGATTGTTAGCCTGCATTGGGTCACAATGGTTCCTTGCTTCTCTTAACCTCTGTGGTGTCACAATGCATTCCAAGCCCTTTTAGGCCACTTGATGTCACAATGAATCATTTGATTCTTGGCCTTCATGGTGTCATAATAGATCCTTGATTCTATAGGTCCCCATGCTGTCACAGTTCATCCGTGGTCCTTTTGCGCCCCCTGGTGTCAGAAGGGAATCTTAGATAGTTAGCCTGCATTGGGTCACAATGGTTCCTTGCTTCTCTTAACCTCTGTGGTGTAACAATGCATCCCATGCCCTTTTAGGCCACTTGGTGTTACAATGAATCATTTGAGTCTTGGCCTCTATGGTGTCAAAATGTTTCCATGTTTTTCTTGGGCTCCATGCTTTCACAATTCATCCCTGGCCCTATTACAACCACTGGTGTCACAATGGATCATTAGATTGTTAGCCTCCCTTGGGTCACAATGGTTCCTTGCTTCTCTTAACCTCTGTGGTGTCACAATGCATTCCAAGCCCTTTTAGGCCACTTGATGTCACAATGAATCATTTGATTCTTGGCCTTCATGGTGTCATAATAGATCCTTGCTTCTATAGGTCCCCATGCCGTCACAGTTCATCCGTGGTCCTTTTGCGCCCCCTGGTGTCAGAAGGGAATCTTAGATAGTTAGCCTGCATTGGGTCACAATGGTTCCTTGCTTCTCTTAACCTCTGTGGTGTAACAATGCATCCCATGCCCTTTTAGGCCACTTGGTGTTACAATGAATCATTTGAGTCTTGGCCTCTATGGTGTCATAATGTTTCCATGTTTTTCTTGGGCCCCATGCTTTCACAATTCATCCCTGGCCCTATTACAACCCCTGGTGTCACAATGGATCATTAGATTGTTAGCCTCCCTTGGGTCACAATGGTTCCTTGCTTCTCTTAACCTCTGTGGTGTCACAATGCATTCCAAGCCCTTTTAGGCCACTTGATGTCACAATGAATCATTTGATTCTTGGCCTTCATGGTGTCATAATAGATCCTTGATTCTATAGGTCCCCATGCTGTCACAGTTCATCCGTGGTCCTTTTGCGCCCCCTGGTGTCAGAAGGGAATCTTAGATAGTTAGCCTGCATTGGGTCACAATGGTTCCTTGCTTCTCTTAACCTCTGTGGTGTAACAATGCATCCCATGCCCTTTTAGGCCACTTGGTGTTACAATGAATCATTTGAGTCTTGGCCTCTATGGTGTCAAAATGTTTCCATGTTTTTCTTGGGCCCCATGCTTTCACAATTCATCCCTGGCCCTATTACAACCCCTGGTGTCACAATGGATCATTAGATTGTTAGCCTCCCTTGGGTCACAATGGTTCCTTGCTTCTCTTAACCTCTGTGGTGTCACAATGCATTCCAAGCCCTTTTAGGCCACTTGATGTCACAATGAATCATTTGATTCTTGGCCTTCATGGTGTCATAATAGATCCTTGTTTCTATAGGTCCCCATCCTGTCACAGTTCATCCGTGGTCCCTTTGCGCCCCCTGATGTCAAAAGGGATTTTTAGATTGTTAGCCTGCATTGGGTCACAATGGTTCCTTGCTTCTCTTAACCCCTGTGGTTTCACAATGCATCCCATGCCCTTTTAGGCCACTTGGTGTTACAATGAATCATTTGAGTCTTGGCCTCTATGGTGTCATAATGTTTCCATGTTTTTCTTGGGCCCCATGCTTTCACAATTCATCCCTGGCCCTATTACAAACCCTGGTGTCACAATGGATCATTAGATTGTTAGCCTCCCTTGGGTCACAATGGTTCCTTGCTTCTCTTAACCTCTGTGGTGTCACTATGCATTCCAAGCCCTTTTAGGCCACTTGATGTCACAATGAATCATTTGATTCTTGGCCTTCATGGTGTCATAATAGATCCTTGATTCTCTAGGTCCCCATGCTGTCACAGTTCATCCGTGGTCCTTTTGCGCCCCTTTGTGTCAGAAGGGAATCTTAGATAGTTAGCCTGCATTGGGTCACAATGGTTCCTTGCTTCTCTTAACCTCTGTGGTGTCACAATGCATCCCATGCCCTTTTAGGCCACTTGGTGTTACAATGAATCATTTGAGTCTTGGCCTCTATGGTGTCATAATGTTTCCATGTTTTTCTTGGGCCCCATGCTTTCACAATTCATCCCTGGCCCTATTACAACCCCTGGTGTCACAATGGATCATTAGATTGTTAGCCTCCCTTGGGTCACAATGGTTCCCTGCTTCTCTTAACCTCTGTGGTGTCACAATGCATTCCAAGCCCTTTTAGGCCACTTGATGTCACAATGAATCATTTGATTCTTGGCCTTCATGGTGTCATAATAGATCCTTGCTTCTATAGGTCCCCATGCCGTCACAGTTCATCCGTGGTCCTTTTGCGCGCCTTGGTGTCAAAAGGGATTCTTAGATAGTTAGCCTGCATTGGGTCACAATGGTTCCTTGCTTCTCTTAACCTCTGTGGTGTAACAATGCATCCCATGCCCTTTTAGGCCACTTGGTGTTACAATGAATCATTTGAGTCTTGGCCTCTATGGTGTCAAAATGTTTCCATGTTTTTCTTGGGCCCCATGCTTTCACAATTCATCCCTGGCCCTATTACAACCCCTGGTGTCACAATGGATCATTAGATTGTTAGCCTCCCTTGGGTCACAATGGTTCCTTGCTTCTCTTAACCTCTGTGGTGTCACAATGCATTCCAAGCCCTTTTAGGCCACTTGATGTCACAATGAATCATTTGATTCTTGGCCTTCATGGTGTCATAATAGATCCTTGATTCTATAGGTCCCCATGCTGTCACAGTTCATCCGTGGTCCTTTTGCGCCCCCTGGTGTCAGAAGGGAATCTTAGATAGTTAGCCTGCATTGGGTCACAATGGTTCCTTGCTTCTCTTAACCTCTGTGGTGTCTCGATGCATCTCATGCCCTTTTAGGCCACTTGGTGTTACAATGAATCATTTGAGTCTTGGCCTCTATGGTGTCAAAATGTTTCCATGTTTTTCTTGGGCCCCATGCTTTCACAATTCATCCCTGGCCCTATTACAACCCCTGGTGTCACAATGGATCATTAGATTGTTAGCCTCCCTTGGGTCACAATGGTTCCCTGCTTCTCTTAACCTCTGTGGTGTCACAATGCATTCCAAGCCCTTTTAGGCCACTTGATGTCACAATGAATCATTTGATTCTTGGCCTTCATGGTGTCATAATAGATCCTTGTTTCTATAGGTCCCCATGCCGTCACAGTTCATCCGTGGTCCTTTTGCGCCCCCTGGTGTCAAAAGGGATTCTTAGATTGTTAGCCTGCATTGGGTCACAATGGTTCCTTGCTTCTCTTAACCTCTGTGGTGTCACAATGCATCCCATGCCCTTTTAGGCCACTTGGTGTTACAATGAATCATTTGAGTCTTGGCCTCTATGGTGTCAAAATGTTTCCATGTTTTTCTTGGGCTCCATGCTTTCACAATTCATCCCTGGCCCTATTACAACCCCTGGTGTCACAATGGATTATTAGATTGTTAGCCTCCCTTGGGTCAAAATGGTTCCTTGCTTCTCTTAACCCCTGTGGTATCACAATGCATTCCAAGCCCTTTTAGGCCAATTGATGTCACAATGAATCATTTGATTCTTGGCCTTCATGGTGTCATAATAGATCCTTGCTTCTATAGGTCCCCATGCTGTCACAGTTCATCTGTGGTCCTTTTACGCGCCTTGGTGTCAAAAGGGAATATTAGATAGTTAGCCTGCATTGGGTCACAATGGTTCCTTGCTTCTCTTAACCTCTGTGGTGTAACAATGCATCCCATGCCCTTTTAGGCCACTTGGTGTTACAATGAATCATTTGAGTCTTGGCCTCTATGGTGTCATAATGTTTCCATGTTTTTCTTGGGCCCCATGCTTTCACAATTCATCCCTGGCCCTATTACAACCCCTGGTGTCACAATGGATCATTAGATTGTTAGCCTGCATTGGGTCACAATGGTTCCTTGCTTCTCTTAACCTCTGTGGTGTCACAATGCATTCCAAGCCCTTTTAGGCCACTTGATGTCACAATGAATCATTTGATTCTTGGCCTTCATGGTGTCATAATAGATCCTTGCTTCTATAGGTCCCCATCCTGTCACAGTTCATCCGTGGTCCTTTTGCGCCCCCTGATGTCAAAAGGGATTTTTAGATTGTTAGCCTGCATTGGGTCACAATGGTGCCTTGCTTCTCTTAACCTCTGTGCTGTCACAATGCATCCCATGCACTTTTAGGCCACTTGGTGTTACAATGAATCATTTGAGTCTTGGCCTCTATGGTGTCAGAATGTTTCCATGTTTTTCTTGGGCCCCATGCTTTCACAATTCATCCCTGGCCCTATTACAACCCCTGGTGTCTCAGGGGATCATTAGATTGTTAGCCTCCCTTGGGTCACAATGGTTCCTTGCTTCTCTTAACCTCTGTGGTGTCACAATGCATTCCAAGCCCTTTTAGGCCACTTGATGTCACAATGAATCATTTGATTCTTGGCCTTCATGGTGTCATAATAGATCCTTGCTTCTATAGGTCCCCATGCTGTCACAGTTCATCCGTGGTCCTTTTGCGCCCCCTGGTGTCAAAAGGGATTCTTAGATAGTTAGCCTGCATTGGGTCACAATGGTTCCTTGCTTCTCTTAACCTCTGTGGTGTCACAATGCATCCCATGCCCTTTTAGGCCACTTGGTGTTACAATGAATCATTTGAGTCTTGGCCTCTATGGTGTCATAATGTTTCCATGTTTTTCTTGGGCCCCATGCTTTCACAATTCATCCCTGGCCCTATTACAACCCCTGGTGTCACAATGGATCATTAGATTGTTAGCCTCCCTTGGGTCACAATGGTTCCCTGCTTCTCTTAACCTCTGTGGTGTCACAATGCATTCCAAGCCCTTTTAGGCCACTTGATGTCACAATGAATCATTTGATTCTTGGCCTTCATGGTGTCATAATAGATCCTTGCTTCTATAGGTCCCCATGCTGTCACAGTTCATCCGTGGTCCTTTTGCGCCCCCTGGTGTCAAAAGGGAATCTTAGATTGTTAGCCTGCATTGGGTCACAATGGTTCCTTGCTTCTCTTAACCCCTGTGGTTTCACAATGCATCCCATGCCCTTTTAGGCCACTTGGTGTTACAATGAATCATTTGAGTCTTGGCCTCTATGGTGTCATAATGTTTCCATGTTTTTCTTGGGCCCCATGCTTTCACAATTCATCCCTGGCCCTATTACAAACCCTGGTGTCACAATGGATCATTAGATTGTTAGCCTCCCTTGGGTCACAATGGTTCCTTGCTTCTCTTAACCTCTGTGGTGTCACTATGCATTCCAAGCCCTTTTAGGCCACTTGATGTCACAATGAATCATTTGATTCTTGGCCTTCATGGTGTCATAATAGATCCTTGATTCTCTAGGTCCCCATGCTGTCACAGTTCATCCGTGGTCCTTTTGCGCCCCCTTGTGTCAGAAGGGAATCTTAGATAGTTAGCCTGCATTGGGTCACAATGGTTCCTTGCTTCTCTTAACCTCTGTGGTGTCACAATGCATCCCATGCCCTTTTAGGCCACTTGGTGTTACAATGAATCATTTGAGTCTTGGCCTCTATGGTGTCATAATGTTTCCATGTTTTTCTTGGGCCCCATGCTTTCACAATTCATCCCTGGCCCTATTACAACCCCTGGTGTCACAATGGATCATTAGATTGTTAGCCTCCCTTGGGTCACAATGGTTCCCTGCTTCTCTTAACCTCTGTGGTGTCACAATGCATTCCAAGCCCTTTTAGGCCACTTGATGTCACAATGAATCATTTGATTCTTGGCCTTCATGGTGTCATAATAGATCCTTGCTTCTATAGGTCCCCATGCCGTCACAGTTCATCCGTGGTCCTTTTGCGCGCCTTGGTGTCCAAAGGGATTCTTAGATAGTTAGCCTGCATTGGGTCACAATGGTTCCTTGCTTCTCTTAACCTCTGTGGTGTAACAATGCATCCCATGCCCTTTTAGGCCACTTGGTGTTACAATGAATCATTTGAGTCTTGGCCTCTATGGTGTCAAAATGTTTCCATGTTTTTCTTGGGCCCCATGCTTTCACAATTCATCCCTGGCCCTATTACAACCCCTGGTGTCACAATGGATCATTAGATTGTTAGCCTCCCTTGGGTCACAATGGTTCCTTGCTTCTCTTAACCTCTGTGGTGTCACAATGCATTCCAAGCCCTTTTAGGCCACTTGATGTCACAATGAATCATTTGATTCTTGGCCTTCATGGTGTCATAATAGATCCTTGATTCTATAGGTCCCCATGCTGTCACAGTTCATCCGTGGTCCTTTTGCGCCCCCTGGTGTCAGAAGGGAATCTTAGATAGTTAGCCTGCATTGGGTCACAATGGTTCCTTGCTTCTCTTAACCTCTGTGGTGTAACAATGCATCCCATGCCCTTTTAGGCCACTTGGTGTTACAATGAATCATTTGAGTCTTGGCCTCTATGGTGTCATAATGTTTCCATGTTTTTCTTGGGCCCCATGCTTTCACAATTCATCCCTGGCCCTATTACAACCCCAGGTGTCACAATGGATCATTAGATTGTTAGCCTGCATTGGGTCACAATGGTTCCTTGCTTCTCTTAACCTCTGTGGTGTCACAATGCATTCCAAGCCCTTTTAGGCCACTTGATGTCACAATGAATCATTTGATTCTTGGCCTTCATGGTGTCATAATAGATCCTTGCTTCTATAGGTCCCCATCCTGTCACAGTTCATCCGTGGTCCTTTTGCGCCCCCTGATGTCAAAAGGGATTTTTAGATTGTTAGCCTGCATTGGGTCACAATGGTGCCTTGCTTCTCTTAACCTCTGTGCTGTCACAATGCATCCCATGCACTTTTAGGCCACTTGGTGTTACAATGAATCATTTGAGTCTTGGCCTCTATGGTGTCAGAATGTTTCCATGTTTTTCTTGGGCCCCATGCTTTCACAATTCATCCCTGGCCCTATTACAACCCCTGGTGTCACAATGGATCATTAGATTGTTAGCCTCCCTTGGGTCACAATGGTTCCCTGCTTCTCTTAACCTCTGTCGTGTCACAATGCATTCCAAGCCCTTTTAGGCCACTTGATGTCACAATGAATCATTTGATTCTTGGCCTTCATGGTGTCATAATAGATCCTTGCTTCTATAGGTCCCCATGCCGTCACAGTTCATCCGTGGTCCTTTTGCGCCCCCTGGTGTCAAAAGGGATCCTTAGATTGTTAGCCTGCATTGGGTCACAATGGTTCCTTGCTTCTCTTAACCCCTGTGCTGTCACAATGCATCCCATGCACTTTTAGGCCACTTGGTGTTACCATGAATCATTTGAGTCTTGGCCTCTATGGTGTCAAAATGTTTCCATGTTTTTCTTGGGCTCCATGCTTTCACAATTCATCCCTGGCGCTATTACAACCCCTGGTGTCACAATGGATTATTAGATTGTTAGCCTCCCTTGGGTCTCAATGGTTCTTTGCTTCTCTTAACCCCTGTGGTGTCACAATGCATTCCAAGCCCTTTTAGGCCACTTGATGTCACAATGAATCATTTGATTCTTGGCCTTCATGGTGTCATAATAGATCCTTGATTCTATAGGTCCCCATGTTGTCACAGTTCATCCGTGGTCCTTTTGCACCCCCTGGTGTCAAAAGGGATTCTTAGATTGTTAGCCTGCATTGGGTCACAATGGTTCCTTGCTTCTCTTAACCTCTGTGGTGTCACAATGCATCCCATGCCCTTTTAGGCCACTTGATGTCACAATGAATCATTTGATTCTTGGCCTTCATGGTGTCATAATAGATCCTTGCTTCTATAGGTCCCCATGCTGTCACAGTTCATCCGTGGTCCTTTTGCGCCCCCTGGTGTCAAAAGGGATTCTTAGATTGTTAGCCTGCTTTGGGTCACAATGGTTCCTTGCTTCTCTTAACCTCTGTGGTGTCACAATGCATCCCATGCCCTTTTAGGCCACTTGGTGTTACAATGAATCATTTGAGTCTTGGCCTCTATGGTGTCATAATGTTTCCATGTTTTTCTTGGGCCCCATGCTTTCACAATTCATCCCTGGCCCTATTACAACCCCTGGTGTCACAATGGATCATTAGATTGTTAGCCTCCATTGGGTCACAATGGTTCCTTGCTTCTCTTAACCTCTGTGGTGTCACAATGCATTCCAAGCACTTTTAGGCCACTTGATGTCACAATGAATCATTTGATTCTTGGCCTTCATGGTGTCATAATAGATCCTTGATTCTATAGGTCCCCATGCAGTCACAGTTCATCCGTGGTCCTTTTGCGCCCCCTGGTGTCAGAAGGGAATCTTAGATAGTTAGCCTGCATTGGGTCACAATGGTTCCTTGCTTCTCTTAACCTCTGTGGTGTCACAATGCGTCTCATGCCCTTTTAGGCCACTTGGTGTTACAATGAATCATTTGAGTCTTGGCCTCTATGGTGTCAGAATGTTTCCATGTTTTTCTTGGGCCCCATGCTTTCACAATTCATCCCTGGCCCTATTACACCCCCTGGTGTCACAATGGATCATTAGATTGTTAGCCTCCGTTGGGTCACAATGGTTCCCTGCTTCTCTTAACCTCTTTGGTGTCACAATGCATTCCAAGCCCTTTTAGGCCACTTGATGTCACAATGAATCATTTGATTCTTGGCCTTCATGGTGTCATAATAGATCCTTGCTTCTATAGGTCCCCATGCCGTCACAGTTCATCCGTGGTCCTTTTGCGCCCCCTGGTGTCAAAAGGGATCCTTAGATTGTTAGCCTGCATTGGGTCACAATGGTTCCTTGCTTCTCTTAACCCCTGTGGTGTCACAATGCATCCCATGCCCTTTTAGGCCACTTGGTGTTACAATGAATCATTTGAGTCTTGGCCTCTATGGTGTCAAAATGTTTCCATGTTTTTCTTGGGCTCCATGCTTTCACAATTCATCCCTGGCCCTATTACAACCCCTGGTGTCACAATGGATCATTAGGTTGTTAGCCTCCCTTGGGTCACAATGGTTCCTTGCTTCTCTTAACCCCTGTGGTGTCACAATGCATTCCAAGCCCTTTTAGGCCACTTGATGTCACAATGAATCATTTGATTCTTGGCCTTCATGGTGTCATAATAGATCCTTGATTCTATAGGTCCCCATGCTGTCACAGTTCATCTGTGGTCCTTTTGCGCGCCTTGGTGTCAAAAGGGAATCTTAGGTAGTTAGCCTGCATTGGGTCACAATGGTTCCTTGCTTCTCTTAACCTCTGTGGTGTAACAATGCATCCCATGCCCTTTTAGGCCACTTGGTGTTACAATGAATCATTTGAGTCTTGGCCTCTATGGTGTCAGAATGTTTCCATGTTTTTCTTGGGCCCCATGCTTTCACAATTCATCCCTGGCCCTATTACAACCCCTGGTGTCACAATGGATCATTAGATTGTTAGCCTCCCTTGGGTCACAATGGTTCCTTGCTTCTCTTAACCTCTGTGGTGTCACAATGCATTCCAAGCCCTTTTAAGCCACTTGATGTCACAATGAATCATTTGATTCTTGGCCTTCATGGTGTCATAATAGATCCTTGATTCTATAGGTCCCCATGCTGTCACAGTTCATCCGTGGTCCTTTTGCGCCCCCTGGTGTCAAAAGGGATTCTTAGATAGTTAGCCTGCATTGGGTCACAATGGTTCCTTGCTTCTCTTAACCTCTGTGGTGTCACAATGCATCCCATGCCCTTTTAGGCCACTTGGTGTTACAATGAATCATTTGAGTCTTGGCCTCTATGGTGTCATAATATTTCCATGATTTATTGTGCCCCATGTTTTCACAATTCATTCTTGGCCCTATTACAACCCCTGGTGTCACAATGGATCATTAGATTGTTAGCCTCCCTTGGGTCACAATGGTTCCCTGCTTCTCTTAACATCTGTGGTGTCACAATGCATCGCATGCCCTTTTAGGCCACTTGGTGTTACAATGAATCATTTGAGTCTTGGCCTCTATGGTGTCAAAATGTTTCCATGTTTTTCTTGGGCTCCATGCTTTCACAATTCATCCCTGGCCCTATTACAACCCCTGGTGTCACAATGGATTATTAGATTGTTAGCCTCCCTTGGGTCACAATGGTTCCTTGCTTCTCTTAACCCCTGTGGTGTCACAATGCATTCCAAGCCCTTTTAGGCCACTTGATGTCACAATGAATCATTTGATTCTTGGCCTTCATGGTGTCATAATAGATCCTTGCTTCTATAGGTCCCCATGCTGTCACAGTTCATCTGTGGTCCTTTTGCGCGCCTTGGTGTCAAAAGGGAATCTTAGATAGTTAGCCTGCATTGGGTCACAATGGTTCCTTGCTTCTCTTGACCTCTGTGGTGTAACAATGCATCCCATGCCCTTTTAGGCCACTTGGTGTTACAATGAATCATTTGAGTCTTGGCCTCTATGGTGTCAGAATGTTTCCATGTTTTTCTTGGGCCCCATGCTTTCACAATTCATCCCTGGCCCTATTACAACCCCTGGTTTCGCAATGGATCATTAGATTGTTAGCCTCCCTTGGGTCACAATGGTTCCTTGCTTCTCTTAACCCCTGTGGTGTCACAATGCATTCCAAGCCCTTTTAGGCCACTTGATGTCACAATGAATCATTTGATTCTTGGCCTTCATGGTGTCATAATAGATCCTTTATTCAATAGGTCCCCATGTTGTCACAGTTCATCCGTGGTACTTTTGCGCCCCTTGGTGTCAAAAGGGATTCTTAGATTGTTAGCCTGCATTGGGTCACAATGGTTCCTTGCTTCTCTTAACCTCTGTGGTGTCACAATGCATCCCATGCCCTTTTAGGCCACTTGATGTCACAATGAATCATTTGATTCTTGGCCTTCATGGTGTCATAATAGATCCTTGCTTCTATAGGTCCCCATGCTGTCACAGTTCATCCGTGGTCCTTTTGCGCCCCCTGGTGTCAAAAGGGATTCTTAGATTGTTAGCCTGCATTGGGTCACAATGGTTCCTTGCTTCTCTTAACCCCTGTGGTGTCACAATGCATCCCATGCCCTTTTAGGCCACTTGGTGTTACAATGAATCATTTGAGTCTTGGCCTCTATGGTGTCATAATGTTTCCATATTTTTCTTGGGCCCCATGCTTTCACAATTCATCCCTGGCCCTATTACAACCCCTGGTGTCACAATGGATCATTAGATTGTTAGCCTGCATTGGGTCACAATGGTTCCTTGCTTCTCTTAACCTCTGTGGTGTCACAATGCATTCCAAGCCCTTTTAGGCCACTTGATGTCACAATGAATCATTTGATTCTTCTCCTTCATGGTGTCATAATAGATCCTTGATTCTATAGGTCCCCATGCAGTCACAGTTCATCCGTGGTCCTTTTGCGCCCCCTGGTGTCAGAAGGGAATCTTAGATAGTTAGCCTG
The DNA here is from genome assembly GCF_963662255.1 of Cinclus cinclus. Taxonomy (NCBI): domain Eukaryota; kingdom Metazoa; phylum Chordata; class Aves; order Passeriformes; family Cinclidae; genus Cinclus; species Cinclus cinclus. The sequence continues at coordinate 3,076,540 of NW_026912054.1, read as the reverse complement.
CATTGGGTCACAATGGTTCCTTGCTTCTCTTAACCTCTGTGGTGTCACAATGCGTCTCATGCCCTTTTAGGCCACTTGGTGTTACAATGAATCATTTGAGTCTTGGCCTCTATGGTGTCATAATGTTTCCATGTTTTTCTTGGGCCCCATGCTTTCACAATTCATCCCTGGCCCTATTACAACCCCTGGTGACACAATGGATTATTAGATTGTTAGCCTGCATTGGGTCACAATGGTTCCTTGCTTCTCTTAACCCCTGTGGTGTCACAATGCATCCCATGCCCTTTTAGGCCACTTGGTGTTACAATGAATCATTTGAGTCTTGGCCTCTATGGTGTCATAATGTTTCCATATTTTTCTTGGGCCCCATGCTTTCACAATTCATCCCTGGCCCTATTACAACCCCTGGTGTCACAATGGATTATTAGATTGTTAGCCTCCATTGGGTCACAATGGTTCCTTGCTTCTCTTAACCTCTGTGGTGTCACTATGCATTCCAAGCCCTTTTAGGCCACTTGATGTCACAATGAATCATTTGATTCTTGGCCTTCATGGTGTCATAATAGATCCTTGCTTCTATAGGTCCCCATGCAGTCACAGTTCATCCGTGGTCCTTTTGCGCCCCCTGGTGTCAGAAGGGAATCTTAGATAGTTAGCCTGCATTGGGTCACAATGGTTCCTTGCTTCTCTTAACCTCTGTGGTGTCACGATGCATCTCATGCCCTTTTAGGCCACTTGGTGTTACAATGAATCATTTGAGTCTTGGCCTCTATGGTGTCATAATGTTTCCATGTTTTTCTTGGGCCCCATGCTTTCACAATTCATCCCTGGCCCTATTACAACCCCTGGTGTCACAATGGATCATTAGATTGTTAGCCTGCATTGGGTCACAATGGTTCCTTGCTTCTCTTAACCTCTGTGGTGTCACAATGCATTCCAAGCCCTTTTAGGCCACTTGATGTCACAATGAATCATTTGATTCTTGGCCTTCATGGTGTCATAATAGATCCTTGCTTCTATAGGTCCCCATCCTGTCACAGTTCATCCGTGGTCCTTTTGCGCCCCCTGATGTCAAAAGGGATTTTTAGATTGTTAGCCTGCATTGGGTCACAATGGTGCCTTGCTTCTCTTAACCTCTGTGCTGTCACAATGCATCCCATGCACTTTTAGGCCACTTGGTGTTACAATGAATCATTTGAGTCTTGGCCTCTATGGTGTCAGAATGTTTCCATGTTTTTCTTGGGCCCCATGCTTTCACAATTCATCCCTGGCCCTATTACAACCCCTGGTGTCACAATGGATCATTAGATTGTTAGCCTCCCTTGGGTCACAATGGTTCCCTGCTTCTCTTAACCTCTGTCGTGTCACAATGCATTCCAAGCCCTTTTAGGCCACTTGATGTCACAATGAATCATTTGATTCTTGGCCTTCATGGTGTCATAATAGATCCTTGCTTCTATAGGTCCCCATGCCGTCACAGTTCATCCGTGGTCCTTTTGCGCCCCCTGGTGTCAAAAGGGATCCTTAGATTGTTAGCCTGCATTGGGTCACAATGGTTCCTTGCTTCTCTTAACCCCTGTGCTGTCACAATGCATCCCATGCACTTTTAGGCCACTTGGTGTTACCATGAATCATTTGAGTCTTGGCCTCTATGGTGTCAAAATGTTTCCATGTTTTTCTTGGGCTCCATGCTTTCACAATTCATCCCTGGCCCTATTACAACCCCTGGTGTCACAATCGATTATTAGATTGTTAGCCTCCCTTGGGTCTCAATGGTTCTTTGCTTCTCTTAACCCCTGTGGTGTCACAATGCATTCCAAGCCCTTTTAGGCCACTTGATGTCACAATGAATCATTTGATTCTTGGCCTTCATGGTGTCATAATAGATCCTTGATTCTATAGGTCCCCATGTTGTCACAGTTCATCCGTGGTCCTTTTGCACCCCCTGGTGTCAAAAGGGATTCTTAGATTGTTAGCCTGCATTGGGTCACAATGGTTCCTTGCTTCTCTTAACCTCTGTGGTGTCACAATGCATCCCATGCCCTTTTAGGCCACTTGATGTCACAATGAATCATTTGATTCTTGGCCTTCATGGTGTCATAATAGATCCTTGCTTCTATAGGTCCCCATGCTGTCACAGTTCATCCGTGGTCCTTTTGCGCCCCCTGGTGTCAAAAGGGATTCTTAGATTGTTAGCCTGCTTTGGGTCACAATGGTTCCTTGCTTCTCTTAACCTCTGTGGTGTCACAATGCATCCCATGCCCTTTTAGGCCACTTGGTGTTACAATGAATCATTTGAGTCTTGGCCTCTATGGTGTCATAATGTTTCCATGTTTTTCTTGGGCCCCATGCTTTCACAATTCATCCCTGGCCCTATTACAACCCCTGGTGTCACAATGGATCATTAGATTGTTAGCCTCCATTGGGTCACAATGGTTCCTTGCTTCTCTTAACCTCTGTGGTGTCACAATGCATTCCAAGCACTTTTAGGCCACTTGATGTCACAATGAATCATTTGATTCTTGGCCTTCATGGTGTCATAATAGATCCTTGATTCTCTAGGTCCCCATGCAGTCACAGTTCATCCGTGGTCCTTTTGCGCCCCCTGGTGTCAGAAGGGAATCTTAGATAGTTAGCCTGCATTGGGTCACAATGGTTCCTTGCTTCTCTTAACCTCTGTGGTGTCACAATGCGTCTCATGCCCTTTTAGGCCACTTGGTGTTACAATGAATCATTTGAGTCTTGGCCTCTATGGTGTCAGAATGTTTCCATGTTTTTCTTGGGCCCCATGCTTTCACAATTCATCCCTGGCCCTATTACACCCCCTGGTGTCACAATGGATCATTAGATTGTTAGCCTCCGTTGGGTCACAATGGTTCCCTGCTTCTCTTAACCTCTTTGGTGTCACAATGCATTCCAAGCCCTTTTAGGCCACTTGATGTCACAATGAATCATTTGATTCTTGGCCTTCATGGTGTCATAATAGATCCTTGCTTCTATAGGTCCCCATGCCGTCACAGTTCATCCGTGGTCCTTTTGCGCCCCCTGGTGTCAAAAGGGATCCTTAGATTGTTAGCCTGCATTGGGTCACAATGGTTCCTTGCTTCTCTTAACCCCTGTGCTGTCACAATGCATCCCATGCCCTTTTAGGCCACTTGGTGTTACAATGAATCATTTGAGTCTTGGCCTCTATGGTGTCAAAATGTTTCCATGTTTTTCTTGGGCTCCATGCTTTCACAATTCATCCCTGGCCCTATTACAACCCCTGGTGTCACAATGGATCATTAGGTTGTTAGCCTCCCTTGGGTCACAATGGTTCCTTGCTTCTCTTAACCCCTGTGGTGTCACAATGCATTCCAAGCCCTTTTAGGCCACTTGATGTCACAATGAATCATTTGATTCTTGGCCTTCATGGTGTCATAATAGATCCTTGATTCTATAGGTCCCCATGCTGTCACAGTTCATCTGTGGTCCTTTTGCGCGCCTTGGTGTCAAAAGGGAATCTTAGGTAGTTAGCCTGCATTGGGTCACAATGGTTCCTTGCTTCTCTTAACCTCTGTGGTGTAACAATGCATCCCATGCCCTTTTAGGCCACTTGGTGTTACAATGAATCATTTGAGTCTTGGCCTCTATGGTGTCAGAATGTTTCCATGTTTTTCTTGGGCCCCATGCTTTCACAATTCATCCCTGGCCCTATTACAACCCCTGGTGTCACAATGGATCATTAGATTGTTAGCCTCCCTTGGGTCACAATGGTTCCTTGCTTCTCTTAACCTCTGTGGTGTCACAATGCATTCCAAGCCCTTTTAAGCCACTTGATGTCACAATGAATCATTTGATTCTTGGCCTTCATGGTGTCATAATAGATCCTTGATTCTATAGGTCCCCATGCTGTCACAGTTCATCCGTGGTCCTTTTGCGCCCCCTGGTGTCAAAAGGGATTCTTAGATAGTTAGCCTGCATTGGGTCACAATGGTTCCTTGCTTCTCTTAACCTCTGTGGTGTCACAATGCATCCCATGCCCTTTTAGGCCACTTGGTGTTACAATGAATCATTTGAGTCTTGGCCTCTATGGTGTCATAATATTTCCATGATTTATTGTGCCCCATGTTTTCACAATTCATTCTTGGCCCTATTACAACCCCTGGTGTCACAATGGATCATTAGATTGTTAGCCTCCCTTGGGTCACAATGGTTCCCTGCTTCTCTTAACATCTGTGGTGTCACAATGCATCGCATGCCCTTTTAGGCCACTTGGTGTTACAATGAATCATTTGAGTCTTGGCCTCTATGGTGTCAAAATGTTTCCATGTTTTTCTTGGGCTCCATGCTTTCACAATTCATCCCTGGCCCTATTACAACCCCTGGTGTCACAATGGATTATTAGATTGTTAGCCTCCCTTGGGTCACAATGGTTCCTTGCTTCTCTTAACCCCTGTGGTGTCACAATGCATTCCAAGCCCTTTTAGGCCACTTGATGTCACAATGAATCATTTGATTCTTGGCCTTCATGGTGTCATAATAGATCCTTGCTTCTATAGGTCCCCATGCTGTCACAGTTCATCTGTGGTCCTTTTGCGCGCCTTGGTGTCAAAAGGGAATCTTAGATAGTTAGCCTGCATTGGGTCACAATGGTTCCTTGCTTCTCTTGACCTCTGTGGTGTAACAATGCATCCCATGCCCTTTTAGGCCACTTGGTGTTACAATGAATCATTTGAGTCTTGGCCTCTATGGTGTCAGAATGTTTCCATGTTTTTCTTGGGCCCCATGCTTTCACAATTCATCCCTGGCCCTATTACAACCCCTGGTTTCGCAATGGATCATTAGATTGTTAGCCTCCCTTGGGTCACAATGGTTCCTTGCTTCTCTTAACCCCTGTGGTGTCACAATGCATTCCAAGCCCTTTTAGGCCACTTGATGTCACAATGAATCATTTGATTCTTGGCCTTCATGGTGTCATAATAGATCCTTTATTCAATAGGTCCCCATGTTGTCACAGTTCATCCGTGGTACTTTTGCGCCCCTTGGTGTCAAAAGGGATTCTTAGATTGTTAGCCTGCATTGGGTCACAATGGTTCCTTGCTTCTCTTAACCTCTGTGGTGTCACAATGCATCCCATGCCCTTTTAGGCCACTTGATGTCACAATGAATCATTTGATTCTTGGCCTTCATGGTGTCATAATAGATCCTTGCTTCTATAGGTCCCCATGCTGTCACAGTTCATCCGTGGTCCTTTTGCGCCCCCTGGTGTCAAAAGGGATTCTTAGATTGTTAGCCTGCATTGGGTCACAATGGTTCCTTGCTTCTCTTAACCCCTGTGGTGTCACAATGCATCCCATGCCCTTTTAGGCCACTTGGTGTTACAATGAATCATTTGAGTCTTGGCCTCTATGGTGTCATAATGTTTCCATATTTTTCTTGGGCCCCATGCTTTCACAATTCATCCCTGGCCCTATTACAACCCCTGGTGTCACAATGGATCATTAGATTGTTAGCCTGCATTGGGTCACAATGGTTCCTTGCTTCTCTTAACCTCTGTGGTGTCACAATGCATTCCAAGCCCTTTTAGGCCACTTGATGTCACAATGAATCATTTGATTCTTCTCCTTCATGGTGTCATAATAGATCCTTGATTCTATAGGTCCCCATGCAGTCACAGTTCATCCGTGGTCCTTTTGCGCCCCCTGGTGTCAGAAGGGAATCTTAGATAGTTAGCCTGCATTGGGTCACAATGGTTCCTTGCTTCTCTTAACCTCTGTGGTGTCACAATGCGTCTCATGCCCTTTTAGGCCACTTGGTGTTACAATGAATCATTTGAGTCTTGGCCTCTATGGTGTCATAATGTTTCCATGTTTTTCTTGGGCCCCATGCTTTCACAATTCATCCCTGGCCCTATTACAACCCCTGGTGACACAATGGATTATTAGATTGTTAGCCTGCATTGGGTCACAATGGTTCCTTGCTTCTCTTAACCCCTGTGGTGTCACAATGCATCCCATGCCCTTTTAGGCCACTTGGTGTTACAATGAATCATTTGAGTCTTGGCCTCTATGGTGTCATAATGTTTCCATATTTTTCTTGGGCCCCATGCTTTCACAATTCATCCCTGGCCCTATTACAACCCCTGGTGTCACAATGGATTATTAGATTGTTAGCCTCCATTGGGTCACAATGGTTCCTTGCTTCTCTTAACCTCTGTGGTGTCACTATGCATTCCAAGCCCTTTTAGGCCACTTGATGTCACAATGAATCATTTGATTCTTGGCCTTCATGGTGTCATAATAGATCCTTGATTCTATAGGTCCCCATGCAGTCACAGTTCATCCGTGGTCCTTTTGCGCCCCCTGGTGTCAGAAGGGAATCTTAGATAGTTAGCCTGCATTGGGTCACAATGGTTCCTTGCTTCTCTTAACCTCTGTGGTGTCACAATGCATCTCATGCCCTTTTAGGCCACTTGGTGTTACAATGAATCATTTGAGTCTTGGCCTCTATGGTGTCATAATGTTTCCATGTTTTTCTTGGGCCCCATGCTTTCACAATTCATCCCTGGCCCTATTACACCCCCTGGTGTCACAATGGATCATTAGATTGTTAGCCTCCCTTGGGTCACAATGGTTCCCTGCTTCTCTTAACCTCTTTGGTGTCACAATGCATTCCAAGCCCTTTTAGGCCACTTGATGTCACAATGAATCATTTGATTCTTGGCCTTCATGGTGTCATAATAGATCCTTGCTTCTATAGGTCCCCATGCCGTCACAGTTCATCCGTGGTCCTTTTGCGCCCCCTGGTGTCAAAAGGGATCCTTAGATTGTTAGCCTGCATTGGGTCACAATGGTTCCTTGCTTCTCTTAACCCCTGTGGTGTCACAATGCATCCCATGCCCTTTTAGGCCACTTGGTGTTACAATGAATCATTTGAGTCTTGGCCTCTATGGTGTCAAAATGTTTCCATGTTTTTCTTGGGCTCCATGCTTTCACAATTCATCCCTGGCCCTATTACAACCCCTGGTGTCACAATGGATCATTAGGTTGTTAGCCTCCCTTGGGTCACAATGGTTCCTTGCTTCTCTTAACCCCTGTGGTGTCACAATGCATTCCAAGCCCTTTTAGGCCACTTGATGTCACAATGAATCATTTGATTCTTGGCCTTCATGGTGTCATAATAGATCCTTGATTCTATAGGTCCCCATGCTGTCACAGTTCATCTGTGGTCCTTTTGCGCGCCTTGGTGTCAAAAGGGAATCTTAGGTAGTTAGCCTGCATTGGGTCACAATGGTTCCTTGCTTCTCTTAACCTCTGTGGTGTAACAATGCATCCCATGCCCTTTGAGGCCACTTGGTGTTACAATGAATCATTTGAGTCTTGGCCTCTATGGTGTCAGAATGTTTCCATGTTTTTCTTGGGCCCCATGCTTTCACAATTCATCCCTGGCCCTATTACAACCCCTGGTGTCACAATGGATCATTAGATTGTTAGCCTCCCTTGGGTCACAATGGTTCCTTGCTTCTCTTAACCTCTGTGGTGTCACAATGCATTCCAAGCCCTTTTAAGCCACTTGATGTCACAATGAATCATTTGATTCTTGGCCTTCATGGTGTCATAATAGATCCTTGCTTCTATAGGTCCCCATGCCGTCACAGTTCATCCGTGGTCCTTTTGCGCCCCCTGGTGTCAAAAGGGATTCTTAGATTGTTAGCCTGCATTGGGTCACAATGGTTCCTTGCTTCTCTTAACCTCTGTGGTGTCACAATGCATCCCATGCCCTTTTAGGCCACTTGGTGTTACAATGAATCATTTGAGTCTTGGCCTCTATGGTGTCATAATATTTCCATGATTTATTGTGCCCCATGCTTTCACAATTCATTCCTGGCCCTATTACAACCCCTGGTGTCACAATGGATCATTAGATTGTTAGCCTCCCTTGGGTCACAATGGTTCCCTGCTTCTCTTAACATCTGTGGTGTCACAATGCATCGCATGCCCTTTTAGGCCACTTGGTGTTACAATGAATCATTTGAGTCTTGGCCTCTATGGTGTCAAAATGTTTCCATGTTTTTCTTGGGCTCCATGCTTTCACAATTCATCCCTGGACCTATTACAACCCCTGGTGTCACAATGGATTATTAGATTGTTAGCCTCCCTTGGGTCACAATGGTTCCTTGCTTCTCTTAACCCCTGTGGTGTCACAATGCATTCCAAGCCCTTTTAGGCCACTTGATGTCACAATGAATCATTTGATTCTTGGCCTTCATGGTGTCATAATAGATCCTTGCTTCTATAGGTCCCCATGCTGTCACAGTTCATCTGTGGTCCTTTTGCGCGCCTTGGTGTCAAAAGGGAATCTTAGATAGTTAGCCTGCATTGGGTCACAATGGTTCCTTGCTTCTCTTAACCTCTGTGGTGTAACAATGCATCCCATGCCCTTTTAGGCCACTTGGTGTTACAATGAATCATTTGAGTCTTGGCCTCTATGGTGTCAGAATGTTTCCATGTTTTTCTTGGGCCCCATGCTTTCACAATTCATCCCTGGCCCTATTACAAACCCTGGTTTCGCAATGGATCATTAGATTGTTAGCCTCCCTTGGGTCACAATGGTTCCTTGCTTCTCTTAACCTCTGTGGTGTCACTATGCATTCCAAGCACTTTTAGGCCACTTGATGTCACAATGAATCATTTGATTCTTGGCCTTCATGGTGTCATAATAGATCCTTGATTCTATAGGTCCCCATGTTGTCACAGTTCATCCGTGGTACTTTTGCGCCCCTTGGTGTCAAAAGGGATTCTTAGATTGTTAGCCTGCATTGGGTCACAATGGTTCCTTGCTTCTCTTAACCTCTGTGGTGTCACAATGCATCCCATGCCCTTTTAGGCCACTTGATGTCACAATGAATCATTTGATTCTTGGCCTTCATTGTGTCATAATAGATCCTTGATTCTATAGGTCCCCATGCTGTCACAGTTCATCCGTGGTCCTTTTGCGCCCCCTGGTGTCAAAAGGGATTCTTAGATTGTTAGCCTGCATTGGGTCACAATGGTTCCTTGCTTCTCTTAACCCCTGTGGTGTCACAATGCATCCCATGCCCTTTTAGGCCACTTGGTGTTACAATGAATCATTTGAGTCTTGGCCTCTATGGTGTCATAATGTTTCCATATTTTTCTTGGGCCCCATGCTTTCACAATTCATCCCTGGCCCTATTACAACCCCTGGTGTCACAATGGATCATTAGATTGTTAGCCTCCATTGGGTCACAATGGTTCCTTGCTTCTCTTAACCTCTGTGGTGTCACAATGCATTCCAAGCCCTTTTAGGCCACTTGATGTCACAATGAATCATTTGATTCTTCTCCTTCATGGTGTCATAATAGATCCTTGATTCTATAGGTCCCCATGCAGTCACAGTTCATCCGTGGTCCTTTTGCGCCCCCTGGTGTCAAAAGGGAATCTTAGATAGTTAGCCTGCATTGGGTCACAATGGTTCCTTGCTTCTCTTAACCTCTGTGGTGTCACAATGCGTCTCATGCCCTTTTAGGCCACTTGGTGTTACAATGAATCATTTGAGTCTTGGCCTCTATGGTGTCATAATGTTTCCATGTTTTTCTTGGGCCCCATGCTTTCACAATTCATCCCTGGCCCTATTACACCCCCTGGTGTCACAATGGATCATTAGATTGTTAGCCTCCCTTGGGTCACAATGGTTCCCTGCTTCTCTTAACCTCTGTGGTGTCACAATGCATTCCAAGCCCTTTTAGGCCACTTGATGTCACAATGAATCATTTGATTCTTGGCCTTCATGGTGTCATAATAGATCCTTGCTTCTATAGGTCCCCATGCCGTCACAGTTCATCCGTGGTCCTTTTGCGCCCCCTGGTGTCAAAAGGGATCCTTAGATTGTTAGCCTGCATTGGGTCACAATGGTTCCTTGCTTCTCTTAACCCCTGTGCTGTCACAATGCATCCCATGCCCTTTTAGGCCACTTGGTGTTACCATGAATCATTTGAGTCTTGGCCTCTATGGTGTCAAAATGTTTCCATGTTTTTCTTGGGCTCCATGCTTTCACAATTCATCCCTGGCCCTATTACAACCCCTGGTGTCACAATGGATTATTAGATTGTTAGCCTCCCTTGGGTCACAATGGTTCCCTGCTTCTCTTAACCCCTGTGGTGTCACAATGCATTCCAAGCCCTTTTAGGCCACTTGATGTCACAATGAATCATTTGATTCTTGGCCTTCATGGTGTCATAATAGATCCTTGATTCTATAGGTCCCCATGTTGTCACAGTTCATCCGTGGTTTTTTGCACGCCCTGGTGTCAAAAGGGATTCTTAGATAGTTAGCCTGCATTGGGTCACAATGGTTCCTTGCTTCTCTTAACCTCTGTGGTGTCACAATGCATCCCATGCCCTTTTAGGCCACATGATGTCACAATGAATCATTTGATTCTTGGCCTTCATGGTGTCATAATAGATCCTTGCTTCTATAGGTCCCCATGCTGTCACAGTTCATCCGTGGTCCTTTTGCGCCCCCTGGTGTCAAAAGGGATTCTTAGATTGTTAGCCTGCATTGGGTCACAATGGTTCCTTGCTTCTCTTAACCCCTGTGGTGTCACAATGCATCCCATGCCCTTTTAGGCCACTTGGTGTTACAATGAATCATTTGAGCCTTGGCCTCTATGGTGTCAAAATGTTTCCATGTTTTTCTTGGGCCCCATGCTTTCACAATTCATCCCTGTCCCTATTACAACCCCTGGTGTCACAATGGATCATTAGATTGTTAGCCTCCATTCGGTCACAATGGTTCCTTGCTTCTCTTAACCTCTGTGGTGTCACAATGCATTCCAAGCCCTTTTAGGCCACTTGATGTCACAATGAATCATTTGATTCTTGGCCTTCATGGTGTCATAATAGATCCTTGATTCTATAGGTCCCCATGCTGTCACAGTTCATCCGTGGTCCTTTTGCGCCCCCTGGTGTCAGAAGGGAATCTTAGATAGTTAGCCTGCATTGGGTCACAATGGTTCCTTGCTTCTCTTAACCTCTGTGGTGTAACAATGCATCCCATGCCCTTTTAGGCCACTTGGTGTTACAATGAATCATTTGAGTCTTGGCCTCTATGGTGTCATAATGTTTCCATGTTTTTAATGGGCCCCATGCTTTCACAATTCATCCCTGGCCCTATTACACCCCCTGGTGTCACAATGGATCATTAGATTGTTAGCCTCCGTTGGGTCACAATGGTTCCCTGCTTCTCTTAACCTCTTTGGTGTCACAATGCATTCCAAGCCCTTTTAGGCCACTTGATGTCACAATGAATCATTTGATTCTTGGCCTTCATGGTGTCATAATAGATCCTTGCTTCTATAGGTCCCCATGCCGTCACAGTTCATCCGTGGTCCTTTTGCGCCCCCTGGTGTCAAAAGGGATCCTTAGATTGTTAGCCTGCATTGGGTCACAATGGTTCCTTGCTTCTCTTAACCCCTGTGCTGTCACAATGCATCCCATGCCCTTTTAGGCCACTTGGTGTTACCATGAATCATTTGAGTCTTGGCCTCTATGGTGTCAAAATGTTTCCATGTTTTTCTTGGGCTCCATGCTTTCACAATTCATCCCTGGCCCTATTACAACCCCTGGTGTCACAATGGATTATTAGATTGTTAGCCTCCCTTGGGTCACAATGGTTCTTTGCTTCTCTTAACCCCTGTGGTGTCACAATGCATTCCAAGCCCTTTTAGGCCACTTGATGTCACAATGAATCATTTGATTCTTGGCCTTCATGGTGTCATAATAGATCCTTGATTCTATAGGTCCCCATGTTGTCACAGTTCATCCGTGGTTTTTTGCACGCCCTGGTGTCAAAAGGGATTCTTAGATAGTTAGCCTGCATTGGGTCACAATGGTTCCTTGCTTCTCTTAACCTCTGTGGTGTCACAATGCATCCCATGCCCTTTTAGGCCACTTGATGTCACAATGAATCATTTGATTCTTGGCCTTCATGGTGTCATAATAGATCCTTGCTTCTATAGGTCCCCATGCTGTCACAGTTCATCCGTGGTCCTTTTGCGCCCCCTGGTGTCAAAAGGGATTCTTAGATTGTTAGCCTGCATTGGGTCACAATGGTTCCTTGCTTCTCTTAACCCCTGTGGTGTCACAATGCATCCCATGCCCTTTTAGGCCACTTGGTGTTACAATGAATCATTTGAGTCTTGGCCTCTATGGTGTCATAATGTTTCCATGTTTTTCTTGGGCCCCATGCTTTCACAATTCATCCCTGTCCCTATTACAACCCCTGGTGTCACAATGGATCATTAGATTGTTAGCCTCCATTCGGTCACAATGGTTCCTTGCTTCTCTTAACCTCTGTGGTGTCACAATGCATTCCAAGCCCTTTTAGGCCACTTGATGTCACAATGAATCATTTGATTCTTGGCCTTCATGGTGTCATAATAGATCCTTGATTCTATAGGTCCCCATGCTGTCACAGTTCATCCGTGGTCCTTTTGCGCCCCCTGGTGTCAGAAGGGAATCTTAGATAGTTAGCCTGCATTGGGTCACAATGGTTCCTTGCTTCTCTTAACCTCTGTGGTGTAACAATGCATCCCATGCCCTTTTAGGCCACTTGGTGTTACAATGAATCATTTGAGTCTTGGCCTCTATGGTGTCATAATGTTTCCATGTTTTTAATGGGCCCCATGCTTTCACAATTCATCCCTGGCCCTATTACACCCCCTGGTGTCACAATGGATCATTAGATTGTTAGCCTCCCTTGGGTCACAATGGTTCCCTGCTTCTCTTAACCTCTTTGGTGTCACAATGCATTCCAAGCCCTTTTAGGCCACTTGATGTCACAATGAATCATTTGATTCTTGGCCTTCATGGTGTCATAATAGATCCTTGCTTCTATAGGTCCCCATGCCGTCACAGTTCATCCGTGGTCCTTTTGCGCCCCCTGGTGTCAAAAGGGATCCTTAGATTGTTAGCCTGCATTGGGTCACAATGGTTCCTTGCTTCTCTTAACCCCTGTGGTGTCACAATGCATCCCATGCCCTTTTAGGCCACTTGGTGTTACAATGAATCATTTGAGTCTTGGCCTCTATGGTGTCAAAATGTTTCCATGTTTTTCTTGGGCCCCATGCTTTCACAATTCTTCCCTGGCCCTATTACAACCCCTGGTGTCACAATGGATCATTAGGTTGTTAGCCTCCCTTGGGTCACAATGGTTCCTTGCTTCTCTTAACCCCTGTGGTGTCACAATGCATTCCAAGCCCTTTTAGGCCACTTGATGTCACAATGAATCATTTGATTCTTGGCCTTCATGGTGTCATAATAGATCCTTGATTCTATAGGTCCCCATGCTGTCACAGTTCATCTGTGGTCCTTTTGCGCGCCTTGGTGTCAAAAGGGAATCTTAGATTGTTAGCCTGCATTGGGTCACAATGGTTCCTTGCTTCTCTTAACCTCTGTGGTGTAACAATGCATCCCATGCCCTTTTAGGCCACTTGGTGTTACAATGAATCATTTGAGTCTTGGCCTCTATGGTGTCAGAATGTTTCCATGTTTTTCTTGGGCCCCATGCTTTCACAATTCATCCCTGGCCCTATTACAACCCCTGGTGTCACAATGGATCATTAGATTGTTAGCCTCCCTTGGGTCACAATGGTTCCTTGCTTCTCTTAACCTCTGTGGTGTCACAATGCATTCCAAGCCCTTTTAAGCCACTTGATGTCACAATGAATCTTTTGATTCTTGGCCATCATGGTGTCATAATAGATCCTTGCTTCTATAGGTCCCCATGCTGTCACAGTTCATCCGTGGTCCTTTTGCGCCCCCTGGTGTCAAAAGGGATTCTTAGATTGTTAGCCTGCATTGGGTCACAATGGTTCCTTGCTTCTCTTAACCTCTGTGGTGTCACAATGCATCCCATGCCCTTTTAGGCCACTTGGTGTTACAATGAATCATTTGAGTCTTGGCCTCTATGGTGTCATAATATTTCCATGTCTTTATTGGGCCCCATGCTTTCACAATTCATTCGTGGCCCTATTACAACCCCTGGTGTCACAATGGATCATTAGATTGTTAGCCTCCCTTGGGTCACAATGGTTCCCTGCTTCTCTTAACCTCTGTGGTGTCACAATGCATCCCATGCCCTTTTAGGCCACTTGGTGTTACAATGAATCATTTGAGTCTTGGCCTCTATGGTGCCAGAATGTTTCCATGTTTTTCTTGGGCCCCATGCTTTCACAATTCATCCCTGGCCCTATTACAACCCCTGGTGTCACAATGGATCATTAGATTGTTAGCCTCCCTTGGGTCACAATGGTTCCTTGCTTCTCTTAACCTCTGTGGTGTCACAATGCATTCCAAGCCCTTTTAGGCCACTTGATGTCACAATGAATCATTTGATTCTTGGCCTTCATGGTGTCATAATAGATCCTTGATTCTATAGGTCCCCATGTTGTCACAGTTCATCCGTGGTACTTTTGCGCCCCTTGGTGTCAAAAGGGATTCTTAGATTGTTAGCCTGCATTGGGTCACAATGGTTCCTTGCTTCTCTTAACCTCTGTGGTGTCACAATGCATCCCATGCCCTTTTAGGCCACTTGGTGTTACAATGAATCATTTGAGTCTTGGCCTCTATGGTGTCAAAATATTTCCATGTTTTTCTTGGGCTCCATGCTTTCACAATTCATCCCTGGCCCTATTACAACCCCTGGTGTCACAATGGATCATTAGGTTGTTAGCCTGCATTGGGTCACAATGGTTCCCTGCTTCTCTTAACCTCTGTGGTGTCACAATGCATTCCAAGCCCTTTTAGGCCACTTGATGTCATAATGAATCATTTGATTCTTGGCCTTCATGGTGTCATAATAGATCCTTGCTTCTATAGGTCCCCATGCTGTCACAGTTCATCTGTGGTCCTTTTGCGCCCCCTGGTGTCAAAAGGGAATCATGGATAGTTAGCCTGCATTGGGTGACAATGGTTCCTTGCTTCTCTTAACCTCTGTGGTGTCACAATGCATCCCATGCCCTTTAAGGCCACTTGGTGTTACAATGAATCATTTGAGTCTTGGCCTCTATGGTGTCATAATATTTCCATGATTAATTGTGCCCCATGCTTTCACAATTCATCCCTGGCCCTATTACAACCCCTGGTGTCACAGGGGATCATTAGATTGTTAGCCTCCCTTGGGTCACAATGGTTCCCTGCTTCTCTTAACCTCTGTGGTGTCACAATGCATTCCAAGCCCTTTTAGGCCACTTGATGTCACAATGAATCATTTGATTCTTGGCCTTCATGGTGTCATAATAGATCCTTGCTTCTATAGGTAACCATGCTTTCACAGTTCATCCGTGGTCCTTTTGCACCCCCTGGGGTCAAAAGGGATTCTTAGATTGTTAGCCTGCATTGGGTCACAATGGTTCCTTGCTTCTCTTAACCCCTGTGGTGTCACAATGCATCCCATGCCCTTTTAGGCCACTTGGTGTTACAATGAATTATTTGAGTCTTGGCCTCTATGGTGTCAAAATGTTTCCATGTTTTTCTTGGGCTCCATGCTTTCACAATTCATCCCTGGCCCTATTACAACCCCTGGTGTCACAATGGATCATTAGATTGTTAGCCTCCCTTGGGTCACAATGGTTCCTTGCTTCTCTTAACCTCTGTGGTGTCACAATGCATTCCAAGCCCTTTTAGGCCACTTGATGTCACAATGAATCATTTGATTCTTCTCCTTCATGGTGTCATAATAGATCCTCGCTTCTATTGGTCCCCATGCTGTCACAGTTCATCCGTGGTCCTTTTGCGCCCCCTGGTGTCAAAAGGGAATCTTAGATAGTTAGCCTGCATTGGGTCACAATGGTTCCTTGCTTCTCTTAACCTCTGTGGTGTCACAATGCATCCCATGCCCTTTTAGGCCACTTGGTGTTACAATGAATCATTTGAGTCTTGGCCTCTATGGTGTCAGAATGTTTCCATGTTTTTCTTGGGCCCCATGCTTTCACAATTCATCCCTGGCCCTATTACAACCCCTGGTGTCACAATGGATCATTAGATTGTTAGCCTCCCTTGGGTCACAATGGTTCCTTGCTTCTCTTAACCTCTGTGGTGTCACAATGCATTCCAAGCCCTTTTAGGCCACTTGATGTCACAATGAATCATTTGATTCTTGGCCTTCATGGTGTCATAATAGATCCTTGCTTCTATAGGTCCCCATGCTGTCACAGTTCATCCGTGGTCCTTTTGCACCCCCTAGTGTCAAAAGGGATTCTTAGATTGTTAGCCTGCATTGGGTCACAATGGTTCCTTGCTTCTCTTAACCTCTGTGGTGTCACAATGCATCCCATGCCCTTTTAGGCCACTTGATGTCACAATGAATCATTTGATTCTTGGCCTTCATGGTGTCATAATAGATCCTTGCTTCTATAGGTCCCCATGCTGTCACAGTTCATCTGTGGTCCTTTTGCGCCCCCTGGTGTCAAAAGGGAATCTTAGATAGTTAGCCTGTATTGGGTCACAATGGTTCCTTGCTTCTCTTAACCTCTGTGGTGTCACAATGCATCCAATGCCCTTTTAGGCCACTTGATGTCACAATGAATTATTTGATTCTTGGCCGTCATGGCGGCAAAATAGATCCTTGCTTCTATTGGTCCCCGTGCTGTAACAATCCATCACTGGCCCTTTTTATACCCCCTGGTGCCACAAGGGATCATTAGATTGTTAGCCTGCATTGGGTCACAATGGTTCCTTGCTTCTCTTAACCTCTGTGGTGTCACAATGCATCCCATGCCGTTTTAGGCCACTTGGTGTCACAATGAATCATTTGAGTCTTAGCCTCTAGGGTGTCATAATATTTCCATGTCTTTATTGGGCCCCATGCTTTCACAATTCATCCGTGGCCCTTTTACAACCCCTGGTGTCACAAGGGGTCATTAGATTGTTAGCCTCCCTTGGGTCACAATGGTTCCTTGCTTCTCTTAACCTCTGTGGTGTCACAATGCATCCCATGCCCTTTTAGGCCACTTGATGTCACAATGAATCGTTTGATTCTTGGCCTCCATGGTGTCATAATCACTCCTTGTTTCTATTGGGCCACATGCTGTCACAATTCATCCCTGGCCCTATTACAACCCCTGGTGTCACAATGGATCATTAGATTGTTAGCCTGCATTGGGTAACAATGGTTCCTTGCTTCTCTTAACCCCTGTGGTGTCACAATGCATTCCAAGCCCTTTTAGGCCACTTGGTGTTACAATGAATCATTTGAGTCTTGGCCTCCATGGAGGCATAATTGTACCGGGTTTTAATTGGGCCCCATTCTGTCGCAATTCATCCCTGGCTGTCTTAGGCCCATTGGTGTCACGAGGGATCATTAGATTATTAGCCTGCATTGGGTCACAATTGTTCCTTGCTTCTCTTAACCTCTGTGGTGTCACAATGCATCCCATGCCCTTTTAGGCCACTTGATGTCACAATGAATCATTTGATTCTTGGCCTCCATGGTGGCATAATAGATCCTTGCTTCAATTGGTCCCCGTGCTGTAACAATCCACCACTGGGCCTTTTTATACCCCCTGGTGCCACAAGGGATCATTAGATTGTTTGCCTGCTTTGGGTCTCAATGGTTCCTTGCTTCTCTTAACCTCTATGGTGTCACAATGCATCCCATGCGCTTTTAGGCCACTTGGTCTAACAATGAATCACTTGATTCTTGGCCAATATGGTGTCATAATATTTCCATGTCTTTATTGGGCCCCATGCTTTCACAATTCATCCCTGGCCCTTTTATACCCCCTGGTGCCACAAGGGGTCATTAGATTGTTAGCCTGCATTGGGTCACAATAGTGCCTTGCTTCTCTTAACCCCTGTGGTGTCACAGTGCATCCCATGCCCTTTTAGGCCACTTGATGTCACAATGAATCATTTGATTCTTGGCCTCCATGGTGGCATATTCGTTCCTTGATTCTATTGGTCCCCGTGCTGTAACAATCCATCCCTGACGCTTTTTATACCCCCTGGTGCCACAAGGGATCATTAGATTGTTAGCCTCCCTTGGGTCACAATGGTTCCTTGCTTCTCTTAACCCCTGTGGTGTCACAATGCATCCCATGCCCTTTTAGGCCACTTGATGTCACAATGAATCATTTGATTCTTGGCCTTCATGGTGGCATAATAGATCCTTGCTTCTATAGGTCCCCATGCTGTCACAGTTCATCCGTGGTCCTTTTGCGCCCCCTGGTGTCAAAAGGGATTCTTAGATTGTTAGCCTGCATTGGGTCACACTGGTTCCTTGCTTCTCTTAACCTCTGTGGTGTCACAATGCATCCCATGCCCTTTTAGGCCACTTGGTGTTCCAATGAATCATTTGAGACTTGGCCTCTATGGTGTCATAATATTTCCATGATTTATTGTGCCCCATGCTTTCACAATTCATCCCTGGCCCTATTACAACCCCTGGTGTCCCAGGGGATCATTAGATTGTTAACCTCCCTTGGGTCACAATGGTTCCCTGCTTCTCTTAACCTCTGTGGTGTCACAATGCATCCCATGCCCTTTTAGGCCACTTGATGTCACTATGAATCATTTGATTCTTGGCCTTCAAGGTGTCATAATAGATCCTTGCTTCTATAGGTCCCCATGCTGTCACAGTTCATCCGTGGTCCTTTTGCGCCCCCTGGTGTCAAAAGGGATTCTTAGATTGTTAGCCTGCATTGGGTCACAAGGGTTCCTTGCTTCTCTTAACCTCTGTGGTGTCACAATGCATCCCATGCCCTTTTAGGCCACTTGGTGTTACAATGAATCATTTGATTCTTGGCCTTCATGGTGTCATAATAGATCCTTGCTTCTATAGGTCCCCATCATGTCACAGTTCATCAGTGGTCCTTTTTTCGCCCCCTGGTGTCAAAAGGGATTGTTAGATTGTTCGCCTGCATTGGGTCACAATTGTTCCTTGCTTCTCTTAACCTCTGTGGTGTCACAATGCATCCCATGCCCTTTTAGGCCACTTGATGTCACAATGAATCATTTGATTCTTGGCCTCCATGGTGGCATAATAGATCCTTGCTTCAATTGGTCCCCGTGCTGTAACAATCCACCACTGGGCCTTTTTATACCCCCTGGTGCCACAAGGGATCATTAGATTGTTTGCCTGCTTTGGGTCTCAATGGTTCCTTGCTTCTCTTAACCTCTATGGTGTCACAATGCATCCCATGCGCTTTTAGGCCACTTGGTCTAACAATGAATCACTTGATTCTTGGCCAATATGGTGTCATAATATTTCCATGTCTTTATTGGGCCCCATGCTTTCACAATTCATCCCTGGCCCTTTTATACCCCCTGGTGCCACAAGGGGTCATTAGATTGTTAGCCTGCATTGGGTCACAATAGTGCCTTGCTTCTCTTAACCCCTGTGGTGTCACAGTGCATCCCATGCCCTTTTAGGCCACTTGATGTCACAATGAATCATTTGATTCTTGGCCTCCATGGTGGCATATTCGTTCCTTGATTCTATTGGTCCCCGTGCTGTAACAATCCATCCCTGACGCTTTTTATACCCCCTGGTGCCACAAGGGATCATTAGATTGTTAGCCTCCCTTGGGTCACAATGGTTCCTTGCTTCTCTTAACCCCTGTGGTGTCACAATGCATCCCATGCCCTTTTAGGCCACTTGATGTCACAATGAATCATTTGATTCTTGGCCTTCATGGTGGCATAATAGATCCTTGCTTCTATAGGTCCCCATGCTGTCACAGTTCATCCGTGGTCCTTTTGCGCCCCCTGGTGTCAAAAGGGATTCTTAGATTGTTAGCCTGCATTGGGTCACACTGGTTCCTTGCTTCTCTTAACCTCTGTGGTGTCACAATGCATCCCATGCCCTTTTAGGCCACTTGGTGTTCCAATGAATCATTTGAGACTTGGCCTCTATGGTGTCATAATATTTCCATGATTTATTGTGCCCCATGCTTTCACAATTCATCCCTGGCCCTATTACAACCCCTGGTGTCCCAGGGGATCATTAGATTGTTAACCTCCCTTGGGTCACAATGGTTCCCTGCTTCTCTTAACCTCTGTGGTGTCACAATGCATCCCATGCCCTTTTAGGCCACTTGATGTCACAATGAATCATTTGATTCTTGGCCTTCAAGGTGTCATAATAGATCCTTGCTTCTATAGGTCCCCATGCTGTCACAGTTCATCCGTGGTCCTTTTGCGCCCCCTGGTGTCAAAAGGGATTCTTAGATTGTTAGCCTGCATTGGGTCACAAGGGTTCCTTGCTTCTCTTAACCTCTGTGGTGTCACAATGCATCCCATGCCCTTTTAGGCCACTTGGTGTTACAATGAATCATTTGAGTCTTGGCCTCTATGGTGTCATAATATTTCCATGATTTATTGTGCCCCATGCTTTCACAATTCATCCCTGGCCCTATTACAACCCCTGGTGTCACAATGGATCATTAGATTGTTAGACTCCCTTGGGTCACAATGGTTCCCTGCTTCTCTTAACCTCTGTGTTGTCACAATGCATTCCAAGCCCTTTTAGGCCACTTGATGTCACAATGAATCATTTGATTCTTGGCCTTCATGGTGTCATAATAGATCCTTGCTTCTATAGGTCCCCATGCCGTCACAGTTCATCCGTGGTCCTTTTGCGCCCCCTGGTGTCAAAAGCGATTCTTAGATTGTTAGCCTGCATTGGGTCACAATGGTTCCTTGCTTCTCTTAACCTCTGTGGTGTCACAATGCATCCCATGCCCTTTTAGGCCACTTGGTGTTACAATGAATCATTTGAGTCTTGGCCTCTATGGTGTCAAAATGTTTCCATGTTTTTCTTGGGCTCCATGCTTTCACAATTCATCCCTGGCCCTATTACAACCCCTGGTGTCACAATGGATCATTAGATTGTTAGCCTCCCTTGGGTCACAATGGTTCCTTGCTTCTCTTAACCTCTGTGGTGTCACAATGCATTCCAAGCCCTTTTAGGCCACTTGATGTCACAATGAATCATTTGATTCTTCTCCTTCATGGTGTCATAATAGATCCTTGCTTCTATAGGTCCCCATGCTGTCACAGTTCATCCGTGGTCCTTTTGCGCCGCCTAGTGTCAAAAGGGATTCTTAGATTGTTAGCCTGCATTGGGTCACAATGGTTCCTTGCTTCTCTTAACCTCTGTGGTGTCACAATGCATCCCATGCCCTTTTAGGCCACTTGATGTCACAATGAATCATTTGATTCTTGGCCTTCATGGTGTCATAATTGATCCTTGCTTCTATAGGTCCCCATGCTGTCACAGTTCATCCGTGGTGCTTTTGCGCCCCCTGGTGTCAAAAGGGATTCTTAGATTGTTAGCCTGCATTGGGTCACAATGGTTCCCTGCTTCTCTTAACCTTTGTGGTGTCACAATGCATCCCATGCCCTTTTAGGCCACTTGGTGTTACAATGAATCATTTGAGTCTTGGTCTGTATGGTGTCAAAATGTTTCAATGTTTTTCTTGGGCTCCATGCTTTCACAATTCATCCCTGGCCCTATTACAACCCCTGGTGTCACAATGGATCATTAGATTGTTAGCCTCCATTCGGTCACAATGGTTCCTTGCTTCTCTTAACCTCTGTGGTGTCACAATGCATTCCATGCCCTTTTAGGCCACGTGATGTCACAATGAATCATTTGATTCTTGGCCGTCATGGTGTCATAATAGATCCTTGCTTCTATAGGTCCCCATTCTGTCACAGTTCATCCGTGGTCCTTTTGCGCCCCCTGGTGTCAAAAGGGATTCTTAGATTGTTAGCCTGCATTGGGTCACAATGGTTCCTTGCTTCTCTTAACCTCTGTGGTGTCACAATGCATCCCATGCCCTTTTAGGCCACTTGGTGTTACAATGAATCATTTGAGTCTTGGCCTCTATGGTGTCATAATATTTCCATGATTTATTGTGCCCCATGCTTTCACAATTCATCCCTGGCCCTATTACAACCCCTGTTGTCACAGGGGATCATTAGATTGTTAGCCTCCATTGGGTCACAATGGTTCCCTGCTTCTCTCAACCTCTGTGGTGTCACAATGCATTCCAAGCCCTTTTAGGCCACTTGATGTCACAATGAATCATTTGATTCTTGGCCTTCATGGTGTCATAATAGATCCTTGCTTCTATAGGTCCCCATGCTGTCACAGTTCATCCGTAGTCCTTTTGCGCCGCCTAGTGTCAAAAGGGATTCTTAGATTGTTAGCCTGCATTGGGTCACAATTGTTCCTTGCTTCTCTTAACCTCTGTGGTGTCACAATGCATTCCAAGCCCTTTTAGGCCACTTGATGTCACAATGAATCATTTGATTCTTGGCCTTCATGGTGTCATAATAGATCCTTGCTTCTATAGGTCCCCATGCTGTCACAGTTCATCCGTGGTCCTTTTTCGCCCCCTGGTGTCAAAAGGGAATCTTAGATAGTTAGCCTGCATTGGGTCACTATGGTTCCTTGCTTCTCTTAACCTCTGTGGTGTCACAATGCATTCCAAGCCCTTTTAGGCCACTTGGTGTTACAATGAATCATTTGAGTCTTGGCCTCTATGGTGTCATAATATTTCCATGTTTTTATTGTGCCCCATGCTTCCACAATTCATCCCTGGCCCTATTACAACCCCTGGTGTCAACAGGGATCATTAGATTTTTAGCCTGCATTGGGTCACAATGGTTCCTTGCTTCTCTTAGCCCCTGTGGGGTCAAAATTCATCCCATGCCCTATTAGGCCACTTGATGTCGCAATGAATCATTTGATTCTTGGCCTCCATGGTGGCATAATAGATCCTTGTTTGTATTGGTTCCCGTGCTGTAACAATCCATCACTGGCCCTTTTTATACCCCCTGGTGCCACAAGGGATCATTAGATTGTTAGCCTGCATTGGGTCACAATGGTTCCTTGCTTCTCTTAACCTCTGTGGTGTCACAATGCATCCCATGCCCTTTTAGGCCACTTGGTGTCACAATGAATCATTTGATTCTTGGCCTTCATGGTGTCAGAATAGATCCTTGTTCTATAGGTCCCCATCCTGTCACAGTTCATCAGTGGTCCTTTTGCGCCCCCTGGTGTCAAAAGGGATTGTTAGATTGTTAGCCTGCATTGGGTCACAATTGTTCCTTGCTTCTCTTAACCTCTGTGGTGTCACAATGCATCCCATGCCCTTTTAGGCCACTTGATGTCACAATGAATCATTTGATTCTTGGCCTCCATGGTGGCATAATAGATCCTTGCTTCTATTGGTCCCCGTGCTGTAACAATCCATCACTGGGTCTTTTTATACCCCCTGGAGCCACAAGGGATCATTAGATTGTTAGCCTGCTTTGGGTCTCAATGGTTCCTTGCTTCTCTTAACCTCTATGGTGTCACAATGCATCCCATGCGCTTTTAGGCCACTTGGTGTTACAATGAATCACTTGATTCTTGGCCTCTATGGTGTCATAATATTTCCATGTCTTTATTGGGCCCCATGCTTTCACAATTCATCCCTGGCCCTTTTATACCCCCTGGTGCCACAAGAGGTCATTAGATTGTTAGCCTGCATTGGGTCACAATAGTGCCTTGCTTCTCTTAACCCCTGTGGTGTCACAATGCATCCCATGCCCTTTTAGGCCACTTGATGTCACAATGAATCATTTGATTCTTGGCCTCCATGGTGGCATATTCGTTCCTTGATTCTATTGGTCCCCGTGCTGTAACAATCCATCACTGGGCCTTTTTATACCCCCTGGTGCCACAAGGGATCATTAGATTGTTAGCCTGCATTGGGTCACAATAGTGCCTTGCTTCTCTTAACCCCTGTGGTGTCACAGTGCATCCCATGCCCTTTTAGGCCACTTGATGTCACAATGAATCATTTGATTCTTGGCCTCCATGGTGGCATAATAGATCCTTGCTTCTATTGGTCCCCGTGCTGTAACATTCCATCACTGGGGCTTTTACAAACCCTGGTGTCACAAGGGATCATTAGATTGTTAGCCTGCATTGGGTCACAATGGTGTCTTGCGTCTCTTAACCCCTGTGGTGTCACAATGCATCCCATGCCCTTTTAGGCCACTTGATGTCACAATGAATCATTTGATTCTTGGCCTCCATGGTGGCATAATAGATCCTTGTTTCTATTGGTCCCCGTGCTGTAACAATCCATCACTGGGCCTTTTTATACCCCCTGGTGCCACAAGGGATCATTAGATTGTTAGCCTGCATTGGGTCACAATGGTGCCTTGCTTCTCTTAACCTCTGTGGTGTCACAATGCATCCCATGCCCTTTTAGCCCACTTGATGTCACAATGAATCATTTGATTCTTGGCCTCCATGGTGGCATAATAGATCCTTGCTTCTATTGGTCCCCGTGCCACAACAATCCATCCCTGGCCCTTTTTATAACCCCTGGTGCCACAAGGGATCATTAGATTTTTAGCCTCCCTTGGGTCACAATGGTTCCTTGCTTCTCTTAACCTCAGTGGTGTAACAATGCATCCCATGCCCTTTTAGGCCACTTGATGTCACAATGAATCATTTGATTCTTGGCCTCCATGGTGGCATAATAGATCCTTGCTTCTATTGGTCCCCGTGCTGTAACATTCCATCACTGGGCCGTTTACAAACCCTGGTGTCACAAGGGATCATTAGATTGTTAGCCTGCATTGGGTCACAATGGTTCCTTGCTTCTCTTAACCTCTGTGGTGTCACAATGCATCCCATGCCCTTTTAGGCCACTTGATGTCACAATGAATCATTTGATTCTTGGCCTCCATGGTGGCATAATAGATCCTTGCTTCTATTGGTCCCCATGCTGTAACAATCCATCACTGGGCCATTTACAAACCCTGGTGTCACAAGGGATCATTAGATTGTTAGCCTCCCTTGGGTCTCAATGGTTCCTTGCTTCTCTTAACCTCAGTGGTGTCACAATGCATCCCATGCCCTTTTAGGCCACTTGATGTCACAATGAATCATTTGAGTCTTGGCCTCCATGGTGGCATAATGGTTCCTTGTTTCTATTGGGCCCCATGCTGTCACAATTCATCCCTGGCCCTTTTACGCCCCCTGGTGTCAAATGGCATCCTGGGATTATTACCCTCCATTGGGTCACAATGGATCCTTGCTTCTCTTAACCTCTGTGGTGTCACAATGCATTCCAAGCCCTTTTAGGACACTTGATGTCACAATGAATCATTTGATTCTTGGCCTCCATGGTGGCATAATAGATCCTTGCTTCTATTGGGCCCCATGCTTTCACAATTCATCCCTGGCCCTTTTACAACACCTTGTGTGACAAGGGATCATTAGATTTTTAGCCTGCATTGGGTCACAATGGTTCCTTGCTTCTCTTAACCTCTGTGGTGTCACAATGCATTCCAAGCCCTTTTAGGCCACTTGGTGTTACAATGAATCATTTGAGTCTTGGCCTCTATGGTGGCATAATGTTTCCATGTTTTTATTGTGCCCCATGCTTCCACAATTCATCCCTGGCCCTATTACAACCCCTGGTGTCAACAGGGATCATTAGATTTTTAGCCTGCATTGGGTCACAATGGTTCCTTGCTTCTCTTAGCCCCTGTGGTGTCAAAATGCATCCCATGCCATTTTAGGCCACTTGATGTCGCAATGAATCATTTGATTCTTGGCCTCCATGGTGGCATAATAGATCCTTGCTTCTATTGGTCCCTGTGCTGTAACAATCCATCACTGGCCCTTTTTATACCCCCTGGTGCCACAAGGGATCATTAGATTGTTTGCCTGCATTGGGTCACAATGGTTCCTTGCTTCTCTTAACCTCTGTGGTGTCACAATGCATCCCATGCCCTTTTAGGCCACTTGGTGTCACAATGAATCATTTGAGTCTTGGCCTCTATGGTGTCATAATATTTCCATGTCTTTATTGGGCCCCATGCTTCCACAATTCATCCCTGGCCCTATTACAACCCCTGGTGTCACAAGGGGTCATTAGATTGTTAGCCTCCCTTGGACCACAATGGTTCCTTGCTTCTCTTAACCTCTGTGGTGTCACTATGCATTCCATGCCCTTTTAGGCCACTTGATGTCACAATGAATCATTTGATTCTTGGCCTTCATGGTGTCATAATAGATCCTTGCTTCTATAGGTCCCCATGCTGTCACAGTTCATCCGTGGTCCTTTTGCGCCCCCTGGTGTCAAAAGGGATCATTAGATTGTTAGCCTGCATTGGGTCACAATGGTTCCTTGCTTCTCTTAACCTCTGTGGTGTCACAATGCATCCCATGCCCTTTTAGGCCACTTGGTGTTACAATGAATCGTTTGAGTCTTGGCCTCTATGGTGTCATAATATTTCCATGATTTATTGTGCCCCATGCTTTCACAATTCATCCCTGGCACTATTACAACCCCTGGTGTCACAGGGGATCATTAGATTGTTAGCCTCCCTTGGGTCACAATGGTTCCCTGCTTCTCTTAACCTCTATGGTGTCACAATGCATTCCAAGCCCTTTTAGGCCACTTGATGTCACAATGAATCATTTGATTCTTGGCCTTCATGGTGTCATAATAGATCCTTGCTACTATAGGTCCCCATGCTGTCACAGTTCATCCGTGGTCCTTTTGCGCCCCCTGGTGTCAAAAGGGATTCTTAGATTGTTAGCCTGCATTGGTTCACAATGGTTCCTTGCTTCTCTTAACCCCTGTGGTGTCACAATGCATCCCATGCCCTTTTAGGCCACTTGATGTCACAATGAATCATTTTATTCTTGGCCTCCATGGTGGCATAATAGATCCTTGCTTCTATTGGTCCCCGTGCTGAAACATTCCATCACTGGGCCTTTTACAAACCCTGGTGTCACAAGGGATCATTAGATTGTTAGCCTGCATTGGGTCACAATGGTGCCTTGCTTCTCTTAACCTCTGTGGTGTCACAATGCATCCCATGCCCTTTTAGGCCACTTGATGTCACAATGAATCATTTGATTCTCGGCCTCCATGGTGGCATAATAGATCCCTGCTTCTATTGGTCCCCGTGCTGTAACAATCCATCACTGGGCCTTTTACAAACCCTGGTGCCACAAGGGATCATTAGATTGTTAGCCTCCATTGGGTCTCAATGGTTCCTTGCTTCTCTTAACCTCAATGGTGTCACAATGCATACCATGCCCTTTTAGGCCACTTGATGTCACAATGAATCATTTTATTCTTGGCCTCTATGGTGGCATAATGGTTCCTTGTTTCTATTGGCCCCATGCTGTCACAATTCATCCCTGGCCCTTTTACGCCCCCTGGTGTCAAATGCCATCCTGGGGTTATTACCCTCCATTCGGTCACAATGGATCCTTGCTTCTCTTAACCCCTGTGGTGTCACAATGCATCCCATGCCCTTTTAGGCCACTTGATGTCACAATGAATCATTTGATTCTTGGCTTCCATGGTGGCATAATAGATCCTTGCTTCTATTGGGCCCCATGCTTCCACAATTCATCCCTGGCCCTTTTACAAAACCCTGTGTGACAAGGGATCATTACATTGTTAGCCTGCATTGGGTCACAATGGTTCCTTGCTTCTCTTAACCTCTGTGGTGTCACAATGCATCCCATGCCCTTTTAGGCCACTTGGTGTTACAATGAATCATTTGAGTCTTGGCCTCTATGGTGTCATAATATTTCCATGATTTATTGTGCCCCATGCTTTCACAATTCATCCCTGGCCCTATTATACCCCTGGTGTCACAATGGATCATTAGATTGTTAGACTCCCTTGGGTCACAATGGTTCCCTGCTTCTCTTAACCTCTGTGGTGTCACAATGCATTCCAAGGCCTTTTAGGCCACTTGATGTCACAATGAATCATTTGATTCTTGGCCTTCATGGTGTCATAATAGATCCTTGCTTCTCTAGGTCCCCATGCCGTCACAGTTCATCCATGGTCCTTTTGCGCCCCCTGGTGTCAAAAGCGATTCTTAGATTGTTAGCCTGCATTGGGTCACAATGGTTCCTTGCTTCTCTTAACCCCTGTGGTGTCACAATGCATCCCATGCCCTTTTAGGCCACTTGGTGTTACAATGAATCATTTGAGTCTTGGCCTCTATGGTGTCATAATATTTCCATGATTTATTGTGCCCCATGCTTTCACAATTCATCCCTGGCACTATTACAACCCCTGGTGTCACAGGGGATCATTAGATTGTTAGCCTCCATTGGGTCACAATGGTTCCCTGCTTCTCTTAACCTCTGTGGTGTCACAATGCATCCCATGCCCTTTTAGGCCACTTGATGTCACAATGAATCATTTTATTCTTGGCCTCCATGGTGGCATAATAGATCCTTGCTTCTATTGGTCCCCGTGCTGTAACATTCCATCACTGGGCCTTTTACAAACCCTGGTGTCACAAGGGATCATTAGATTGTTAGCCTGCATTGGGTCACAATGGTGCCTTGCTTCTCTTAACCTCTGTGGTGTCACAATGCATCCCATGCCCTTTTAGGCCACTTGATGTCACAATGAATCATTTGATTCTCGGCCTCCATGGTGGCATAATAGATCCCTGCTTCTATTGGTCCCCGTGCTGTAACAATCCATCACTGGGCCTTTTACAAACCCTGGGGCCACAAGGGATCATTAGATTGTTAGCCTCCATTGGGTCTCAATGGTTCCTTGCTTCTCTTAACCTCAATGGTGTCACAATGCATACCATGCCCTTTTAGGCCACTTGATGTCACAATGAATCATTTGAGTCTTGGCCTCTATGGTGGCATAATGGTTCCTTGTTTCTATTGGCCCCATGCTGTCACAATTCATCCCTGGCCCTTTTACGCCCCCTGGTGTCAAATGCCATCCTGGGGTTATTACCCTCCATTCGGTCACAATGGATCCTTGCTTCTCTTAACCCCTGTGGTGTCACAATGCATCCCATGCCCTTTTAGGCCACTTGATGTCACAATGAATCATTTGATTCTTGGCTTCCATGGTGGCATAATAGATCCTTGCTTCTATTGGGCCCCATGCTTCCACAATTCATCCCTGGCCCTTTTACAACACCCTGTGTGACAAGGGATCATTACATTGTTAGCCTGCATTGGGTCACAATGGTTCCTTGCTTCTCTTAACCTCTGTGGTGTCACAATGCATCCCATGCCCTTTTAGGCCACTTGGTGTTACAATGAATCATTTGAGTCTTGGCGTCTATGGTGTCATAATATTTCCATGATTTATTGTGCCCCATGCTTTCACAATTCATCCCTGGCCCTATTACAACCCCTGGTGTCACAATGGATCATTAGATTGTTAGACTCCCTTGGGTCACAATGGTTCCCTGCTTCTCTTAACCTCTGTGGTGTCACAATGCATTCCAAGGCCTTTTAGGCCACTTGATGTCACAATGAATCATTTGATTCTTGGCCTTCATGGTGTCATAATAGATCCTTGCTTCTCTAGGTCCCCATGCCGTCACAGTTCATCCATGGTCCTTTTGCGCCCCCTGGTGTCAAAAGCGATTCTTAGATTGTTAGCCTGCATTGGGTCACAATGGTTCCTTGCTTCTCTTAACCCCTGTGGTGTCACAATGCATCCCATGCCCTTTTAGGCCACTTGGTGTTACAATGAATCATTTGAGTCTTGGCCTCTATGGTGTCATAATATTTCCATGATTAATTGTGCCCCATGCTTTCACAATTCATCCCTGGCACTATTACAACCCCTGGTGTCACCGGGGATCATTAGATTGTTAGCCTCCATTGGGTCACAATGGTTCCCTGCTTCTCTTAACCTCTGTGGTGTCACAATGCATTCCAAGCCCTTTTAGGCCACTTGATGTCACAATGAATCATTTGATTCTTGGCCTCCATGGTGGCATATTCGTTCCTTGATTCTATTGGTCCCCGTGCTGTAACAATCCATCACTGGGCCTTTTTATACCCCCTGGTGCCACAAGGGATCATTAGATTGTTAGCCTGCTTTGGGTCACAATGGTGCCTTGCTTCTCTTAACCCCTGTGGTGTCACAATGCATCCCATGCCCTTTTAGGCCACTTGATGTCACAATGAATCATTTGATTCTTGGCCTCCATGGTGGCATAACAGATCCTTGCTTCTATTGGTCCCCGTGCTGTAACATTCCATCACTGGGGCTTTTACAAACCCTGGTGTCACAAGGGATCATTAGATTGTTAGCCTCCCTTGGGTCACAATGGTTCCTTGCTTCTCTTAACCCCTGTGGTGTCACAATGCATCCCATGCCCTTTTAGGCCACTTGATGTCACAATGAATCATTTGATTCTTGGCCTCCATGGTGGCATAATAGATCCTTGCTTCTATTGGTCCCCGTGCTGTAACAATCCATCACTGGGCCTTTTTATACCCCCTGGAGCCACAAGGGATCATTAGATTGTTAGCCTGCTTTGGGTCTCAATGGTTCCTTGCTTCTCTTAACGTCTATGGTGTCACAATGCATCCCATGCCCTTTTAGGCCACTTGATGTCACAATGAATCATTTGATTCTTGGCCTCCATGGTGGCATATTCGTTCCTTGATTCTATTGGTCCCCGTGCTGTAACAATCCATCACTGGGCCTTTTTATACCCCCTGGTGCCACAAGGGATCATTAGATTGTTAGCCTGCTTTGGGTCACAATGGTGCCTTGCTTCTCTTAACCCCTGTGGTGTCACAATGCAACCCATGCCCTTTTAGGCCACTTGATGTCACAATGAATCATTTGATTCTTGGCCTCCACGGTGGCATAATAGATCCTTGCTTCTATTGGTCCCCGTGCTGTAACATTCCATCACTGGGGCTTTTACAAACCCTGGTGTCACAAGGGATCATTAGATTGTTAGCCTGCATTGGGTCACAATGGTGTCTTGCTTCTCTTAACCCCTGTGGTGTCACAATGCATCCCATGCCCTTTTAGCCCACTTGATGTCACAATGAATCATTTGATTCTTGGCCTCCATGGTGGCATAATAGATCCTTGCTTCTATTGGTCCCCGTGCTACAACAATCCATCCCTGGCCCTTTTTATAACCCCTGGTGCCACAAGGGATCATTAGATTGTTAGCCTCCCTTGGGTCACAATGGTTCCTTGCTTCTCTTAACCCCTGTGGTGTAACAATGCATCCCATGCCCTTTTAGGCCACTTGATGTCACAATGAATCATTTGATTCTTGGCCTCCATGGTGGCATAATAGATCCTTGCTTCTATTGGTCCCCGTGCTGTAACATTCCATCACTGGGCCTTTTACAAACCCTGGTGTCACAAGGGATCATTAGATTGTTAGCCTGCATTGGGTCACAATGGTTCCTTGCTTCTCTTAACCTCAGTGGTGTCACAATGCATCCCATGCCCTTTTAGGCCACTTGATGTCACAATGAATCATTTGATTCTTGGCCTCCATGGTGGCATAATAGATCCTTGCTTCTATTGGTCCCCATGCTGTAACAATCCATCACTGGGCCATTTACAAAACCTGGTGCCACAAGGGATCATTAGATTGTTAGCCTCCCATGGGTCTCAATGGTTCCTTGCTTCTCTTAACCTCAGTGGTGTCACAATGCATCCCATGCCCTTTTAGGCCACTTGATGTCACAATGAATCATTTGATTCTTGGCCTCCATGGTGGCATAATGGTTCCTTGTTTCTATTGGGCCCCATGCTGTCACAATTCATCCCTGGCCCTTTTACGCCCCCTGGTGTCAAATGGCATCCTGGGATTATTACCCTCTATTGGGTCACAATGGATCCTTGCTTCTCTTAACCTCTGTGGTGTCACAATGCATCCCATGCACTTTTAGGCCACTTGATGTCACAATGAATCATTTGATTCTTGGCCTCCATGGTGGCATAATAGATCCTTGCCTCTATTCGGCCCCATGCTTTCACAATTCATCCCTGGCCCTTTTACAACACCTTGTGTGACAAGGGATCATTAGATTGTTAGCCTGCATTGGGTCACAATGGTTCCTTGCTTCTCTTAACCTCTGTGGTGTCACAATGCATTCCAAGCCCTTTTAGGCCACTTGGTGTTACAATGAATCATTTGAGTCTTGGCCTCTATGGTGTCATAATATTTCCATGTTTTTATTGTGCCCCATGCTTCCACAATTCATCCCTGGCCCTATTACAACCCCTGGTGTCAACAGGGATCATTAGATTTTTAGCCTGCATTGGGTCACAATGGTTCCTTGCTTCTCTTAGCCCCTGTGGGGTCAAAATGCATCCCATGCCCTTTTAGGCCACTTGATGTCGCAATGAATCATTTGATTCTTGGCCTCCATGGTGGCATAATAGATCCATGCTTCTATTGGTCCCTGTGCTGTAACAATCCATCACTGGCCCTTTTTATACCCCCTGGTGCCACAAGGGATCATAAGATTGTTAGCCTGCATTGGGTCACAATGGTTCCTTGCTTCTCTTAACCTCTGTGGTGTCACAATGCATCCCATGCCCTTTTAGGCCACTTGGTGTCACAATGAATCATTTGAGTCTTGGCCTCTATGGTGTCATAATATTTCCATGTCTTTATTGGGCCCCATGCTTTCACAATTCATCCCTGGCCCTTTTACAACCCCTGGTGCCACAAGGGATCATTAGATTGTTAGCCTGCATTGGGTCACAATAGTGCCTTGTTTCTCTTAACCCCTGTGGTGTCACAATGCATCCCATGCCCTTTTAGGCCACTTGATGTCACAATGAATCATTTGATCCTTGGCCTCCATGGTGGCATACTAGATCCTTGATTCTATTGGTCCCCGTGCTACAACAATCCATCCATGACCCTTTTTATACCCCCTGGTGCCACAAGGGATCATTAGATTGTTAGCCGCCCTTGGATCACAATGGTTCCTTGCTTCTCTTAACCTCTGTGGTGTCACAATGCATCCCATGCCCTTTTAGGCCACTTGATGTCACAATGAATCATTTGATTCTTGGCCTCCATGGTGGCATAATAGATCCTTGCTTCTATTGGTCCCTGTGCTGTAACATTCCATCACTGGGCCTTTTACAACCCCTGGTGTCACAAGGGATCATTAGATTGTTAGCCTCCCATGGGTCACAATGGTTCCTTGCTTCTCTTAACCTCTGTGGTGTCACAATGCATTCCAAGCCCTTTTAGGCCACTTGATGTCACAATGAATCATTTGATTCTTGGCCTTCATGGTGGCATAATAGGTCCTTGCTTCTATAGGTCCCCATGCTGTCACAGTTCATCCGTGGTCCTTTTGCGCCCCCTGGTGTCAAAAGGGAATCTTGGATAGTTAGCCTGCATTGGGTCACAATGGTTCCTTGCTTCTCTTAACCTCAGTGGTGTCACAATGCAACCCATGCCCTTTTAGGCCACTTGATGTCACAATGAATCATTTGATTCTTGGCCTTCATGGTGTCATAATAGATCCTTGATTCTATAGGTCCCCATGCTGTCACAGTTCATCCGTGGTCCTTTTGCGCCCCCTGGTGTCAAAAGGGATTCTTAGATTGTTAGCCTGCATTGGGTCACAATGGTTCCTTGCTGCTCTTAACCCCTATGGTGTCACAATGCATCCCATGCCCTTTTAGGCCACTTGGTGTTTCAATGAATCATTTGAGTCTTGGCCTCTATGGTGTCAAAATGTTTCCATGTTTTTCTTGGTCTCCATGCTTTCACAATTCATCCCTGGCCCTATTACAACCCCTGTTGTCGCAATGGATCATTAGATTGTTAGCCTCCCTTGGGTCACAATGGTTCCTTGCTTCTCTTAACCTCTGTGGTGTCACAATGCATTCCAAGCCCTTTTAGGCCACTTGATGTCACAATGAATCATTTGATTCTTGGCCTTCATGGTGTCATAATAGATCCTTGCTTCTATAGGTCCACATGCTGTCACAGTTCATCCGTGGTCCTTTTGTGCCCCCTGGTGTCAAAAGGGATTCTTAGATTGTTAGCCTGCATTGGGTCACAATGCTTCCTTGCTTCTCTTAACCTCTGTGGTGTCACAATGCATCCCATGCCCTTTTAGGCCACTTGATGTCACAATGAATCATTTGATTCTTGGCCTTCATGGTGTCATAATAGATCCTTGCTTCTATAGGTCCCCATGCTGTCACAGTTCATCCGTGGTCCTTTTGCACCCCCTGGTGTCAAAAGGGAATCTTAGATAGTTACCCTGCATTGGGTCACAATGGTTCCTTGCTTCTCTTAACCTCTGTGGTGGCACAATGCATCCCATGCCCTTTTAGGCCACTTGGTGTTACAATGAATCATTTGAGTCTTGGCCTCTATGGTGTCAAAATATTTCCATGTTTTTCTTGGGCCCCATGCTTTCACAATTCATCCCTGGCCCTATTACAACCCCTGGTGTCACAATGGATCATTAGATTGTTAGCCTGCATTGGGTCACAATGGTTCCTTGCTTCTCTTAACCCCTGTGGTGTCACAATGCATCCCATGCCCTTTTAGGCCACTTGGTGTTACAATGAATCATTTGAGTCTTGGCCTCTATTGTGTCAAAATGTTTCCATGTTTTTTTGGGCTCCATGCTTTCACAATTCATCCCTGGCCCTATTACAACCCCTGGTGTCACAATGGATCATTAGATTGTTAGCCTCCCTTGGGTCACAATGGTTCCTTGCTTCTCTTAACCTCTGTGTTGTCACAATGCATTCCAAGCCCTTTTACGCCACTTGATGTCACAATGAATCATTTGATTCTTGGCCTTCATGGTGTCATAATAGATCCTTGCTTCTATAGGTCCCCATGCTGTCACAGTTCATCTGTGGTCCTTTTGCGTCCCCTGGTGTCAGAAGGGAATCTTAGATAGTTAGCCTGCATTGGGTCACAATGGTTCCTTGCTTCTCTTAACCTCTGTGGTGTCACAATGCATCCCATGCCCTTTTAGGCCACTTGGTGTCACAATGAATCATTT
The DNA here is from genome assembly GCF_963662255.1 of Cinclus cinclus. NCBI lineage: Eukaryota > Metazoa > Chordata > Aves > Passeriformes > Cinclidae > Cinclus > Cinclus cinclus. The sequence continues at coordinate 3,041,684 of NW_026912054.1, read as the reverse complement.
GAGTCTTGGCCTCTATGGTGTCATAATGTTTCCATGTTTTTCTTGGGCCCCATGCTTTCGCAATTCATCCCTGGCCCTATTACAACCCCTGGTGTCACAATGGATCATTAGATTGTTAGCCTCCCTTGGGTCACAATGGTTCCTTGCTTCTCTTAACCTCTGTGGTGTCACAATGCATTCCAAGCCCTTTTAGGCCACTTGATGTCACAATGAATCATTTGATTCTTGGCCTTCATGGTGTCATAATAGATCCTTGTTTCTATAGGTCCCCATGCTGTCACAGTTCATCCGTGGTCCTTTTGCGCCCCCTGGTGTCAAAAGGGATTTTTAGATTGTTAGCCTGCATTGGGTCACAATGGTTCCTTGCTTCTCTTAACCTCTGTGGTGTCACAATGCATCCCATGCCCTTTTAGGCCACTTGGTGCTACAATGAATCATTTGATTCTTGGCCTTCATGGTGTCATAATAGATCCTTGCTTCTATAGGTCCCCATGCTGTCACAGTTCATCCGTGGTCCTTTTGCGCCCCCTGGTGTCAAAAGGGATTCTTAGATTGTTAGCCTGCATTGGGTCACAATGGTTCCTTGCTTCTCTTAACCTCTGTGGTGTCACAATGCATCCCATGCCCTTTTAGGCCACTTGGTGTTACAATGAATCATTTGAGTCTTGGCCTCTATGGTGTCATAATATTTCCATGTTTTTCTTGGGCCCCATGCTTTCACAATTCATCCCTGGCCCTATTACAACCCCTGGTGTCACAATGGATTATTAGATTGTTAGCCTCCCTTGGGTCACAATGGTTCCTTGCTTCTCTTAACCTCTGTGGTGTCACAATGCATTCCAAGCCCTTTTAGGCCACTTGATGTCACAATGAATCATTTGATTCTTGGCCTTCATGGTGTCATAATAGATCCTTGATTCTATAGGTCCCCAAGCTGTCACAGTTCATCCGTGGTCCTTTTGCGCCCCCTGGTGTCAAAAGGGATTCTTAGATTGTTAGCCTGCATTGGGTCACAATGGTTCCTTGCTTCTCTTAACCTCTGTGGTGTCACAATGCATCCCATGCCCTTTTAGGCCACTTGATGTCACAATGAATCATTTGATTCTTGGCCTTCATGGTGTCATAATAGATCCTTGCTTCTATAGGTCCCCATGCTGTCACAGTTCATCCGTGGTCCTTTTGCGCCCCCTGGTGTCAAAAGGGATTCTTAGATTGTTAGCCTGCATTGGGTCACAATGGTTCCTTGCTTCTCTTAACCCCTGTGGTGTCACAATGCATCCCATGCCCTTTTAGGCCACTTGGTGTTACAATGAATAATTTGAGTCTTGGCCTCTATGGTGTCATAATGTTTCCATGTTTTTCTTGGGCCCCATGCTTTCACAATTCATCCCTGGCCCTATTACAACCCCTGGTGTCACAATGGATCATTAGATTGTTAGCCTCCCTTGGGTCACAATGGTTCCTTGCTTCTCTTAACCTCTGTGGTGTCACAATGCATTCCAAGCCCTTTTAGGCCACTTGATGTCACAATGAATCATTTGATTCTTGGCCTTCATGGTGTCATAATAGATCCTTGCTTCTATAGGTCCCCATGCTGTCACAGTTCATCTGTGGTCCTTTTGCGCGCCTTGGTGTCAAAAGGGATTCTTAGATAGTTAGCCTGCATTGGGTCACAATGGTTCCTTGCTTCTCTTAACCTCTGTGGTGTAACAATGCATCCCATGCCCTTTTAGGCCACTTGGTGTTACAATGAATCATTTGAGTCTTGGCCTCTATGGTGTCAGAATGTTTCCATGTTTTTCTTGGGCCCCATGCTTTCACAATTCATCCCTGGCCCTATTACAACCCCTGGTGTCACAATGGATCATTAGATTTTTAGCCTCCCTTGGGTCACAATGGTTCCTTGCTTCTCTTAACCTCTGTGGTGTCACAATGCATCCCATGCCCTTTTAGGCCACTTGGTGTTACAATGAATCATTTGAGTCTTGGCCTCTATGGTGTCAAAATGTTTCCATGTTTTTCTTGGGCTCCATGCTTTCACAATCCATCCCTGGCCCTATTACAACCCCTGGTGTCACAATGGATTATTAGATTGTTAGCCTCCCTTGGGTCACAATGGTTCCTTGCTTCTCTTAACCCCTGTGGTGTCACAATGCATTCCAAGCCCTTTTAGGCCACTTGATGTCACAATGAATCATTTGATTCTTGGCCTTCATGGTGTCATAATAGATCCTTGTTTGTATAGGTCCCCATGCTGTCACAGTTCATCTGTGGTCCTTTTGCGCGCCTTGGTGTCATAAGGGAATCTTAGATAGTTAGCCTGCATTGGGTCACAATGGTTCCTTGCTTCTCTTAACCTCTGTGGTGTAACAATGCATCCCATGCCCTTTTAGGCCACTTGGTGTTACAATGAATCATTTGAGTCTTGGCCTCTATGGTGTCAGAATGTTTCCATGTTTTTCTTGGGCCCCATGCTTTCACAATTCATCCCTGGCCCTATTACAACCCCTGGTGTCACAATGGATCATTAGATTGTTAGCCTCCCTTGGGTCACAATGGTTCCTTGCTTCTCTTAACCTCTGTGGTGTCACAATGCATTCCAAGCCCTTTTAGGCCACTTGATGTCACAATGAATCATTTGATTCTTGGCCTTCATGGTGTCATAATAGATCCTTGCTTCTATAGGTACCCATCCTGTCACAGTTCATCCGTGGTCCTTTTGCGCCCCCTGATGTCAAAAGGGATTCTTAGATTGTTTAGCCTGCATTGGGTCACAATGTTGCCTTGCTTCTCTTAACCTCTGTGCTGTCACAATGCATCCCATGCACTTTTAGGCCACTTGGTGTTACAATGAATCATTTGAGTCTTGGCCTCTATGGTGTCAGAATGTTTCCATGTTTTTCTTGGGCCCCATGCTTTCACAATTCATCCCTGGCCCTTTTACAACCCCTGGTTTCGCAATGGATCATTAGATTGTTAGCCTCCCTTGGGTCACAATGGTTCCTTGCTTCTCTTAACCTCTGTGGTGTCACAATGCATTCCAAGCCCTTTTAGGCCACTTGATGTCACAATGAATCATTTGATTCTTGGCCTTCATGGTGTTATAATAGATCCTTGCTTCTATAGGTGCCCATGTTGTCACAGTTCATCCGTGGTACTTTTGCGCCCCTTGGTGTCAAAAGGGATTCTTAGATTGTTAGCCTGCATTGGGTCACAATGGTTCCTTGCTTCTCTTAACCTCTGTGGTGTCACAATGCATCCCATGCCCTTTTAGGCCACTTGATGTCACAATGAATCATTTGATTCTTGGCCTTCATGGTGTCATAATAGATCCTTGCTTCTATAGGTCCCCATGCTGTCACAGTTCATCCGTGGTCCTTTTGCGCCCCCTGGTGTCAGAAGGGAATCTTAGATAGTTAGCCTGCATTGGGTCATAATGGTTCCTTGATTCTCTTAACCTCTGTGGTGTCACAATGCATCTCATGCCCTTTTAGGCCAGTTGGTGTTACAATGAATCATTTGAGTCTTGGCCTCTATGGTGTCATAATGTTTCCATGTTTTTCTTGGGCCCCATGCTTTCACAATTCATCCCTGGCCCTATTACAACCCCTGGTGTCACAATGGATCATTAGATTGTTAGCCTCCCTTGGGTCACAATGGTTCCCTGCTTCTCTTAACCTCTGTGGTGTCACAATGCATTCCAAGCCCTTTTAGGCCACTTGATGTCACAATGAATCATTTGATTCTTGGCCTTCATGGTGTCATAATAGATCCTTGCTTCTATAGGTCCCCATGCTTTCACAGTTCATCCGTGGTCCTTTTGCGACCCCTGGTGTCAAAAGGGATCCTTAGATTGTTAGCCTGCATTGGGTCACAATGGTTCCTTGCTTCTCTTAACCCCTGTGCTGTCACAATGCATCCCATGCCCTTTTAGGCCACTTGGTGTTACAATGAATCATTTGAGTCTTGGCCTCTATGGTGTCATAATGTTTCCATGTTTTTCTTGGGCCCCATGCTTTCACAATTCATCCCTGGCCCTATTACAAACCCTGGTGTCACAATGGATCATTAGGTTGTTAGCCTCCCTTGGGTCACAATGGTTCCTTGCTTCTCTTAACCCCTGTGGTGTCACAATGCATTCCAAGCCCTTTTAGGCCACTTGATGTCACAATGAATCATTTGATTCTTGGCCTTCATGGTGTCATAATAGATCCTTGATTCTATAGGTCCCCATGCTGTCACAGTTCATCTGTGGTCCTTTTGCGCGCCTTGGTGTCAAAAGGGAATCTTAGATAGTTAGCCTGCATTGGGTCACAATGGTTCCTTGCTTCTCTTAACCTCTGTGGTGTAACAATGCATCCCATGCCCTTTTAGGCCACTTGGTGTCACAATGAATCATTTGAGTCTTGGCCTCTATGGTGTCAGAATGTTTCCATGTTTTTCTTGGGCCCCATGCTTTCACAATTCATCCCTGGCCCTATTACAACCCCTGGTGTCACAATGGATCATTAGATTGTTAGCCTCCCTTGGGTCACAATGGTTCCTTGCTTCTCTTAACCTCTGTGGTGTCACAATGCATTCCAAGCCCTTTTAAGCCACTTGATGTCACAATGAATCATTTGATTCTTGGCCTTCATGGTGGCATAATAGATCCTTGCTTCTATAGGTCCCCATGCTGTCACAGTTCATCCGTGGTCCTTTTGCGCCCCCTGGTGTCAAAAGGGATTCTTAGATTGTTAGCCTGCATTGGGTCACAATGGTTCCTTGCTTCTCTTAACCTCTGTGGTGTCACAATGCATCCCATGCCGTTTTAGGCCACTTGGTGTCACAATGAATCTTTTGAGTCTTGGCCTCTATGGTGGCATAATGTTTCCATGTTTTTCTTGGGCCCCATGCTTTCACAATTCATCCCTGGCCCTATTACAACCCCTGGTGTCACAATGGATCATTAGATTGTTAGCCTCCCTAGGGTCACAATGGTTCCTTGCTTCTCTTAACCTCTGTGGTGTCACAATGCATCCCATGCCCTTTTAGGCCACTTGATGTCACAATGAATCATTTGATTCTTGGCCTTCATGGTGTCATAATAGATCCTTGCGTCTATAGGTCCCCATGCCGTCACAGTTCATCCGTGGTCCTTTTGCGCCCCCTGGTGTCAAAAGGGATTCTTAGATTGTTAGCCTGCATTGGGTCACAATGGTTCCCTGCTTCTCTTAACCTCTGTGGTGTCACAATGCATCCCATGCCCTTTTAGGCCACTTGGTGTTACAATGAATCATTTGAGTCTTGGCCTCTATGGTGTCATAATATTTCCATGATTAATTGTGCCCCATGCTTTCACAATTCATCCCTGGCCTTATTACAACCCCTGGTGTCACAGGGGATCATTAGATTGTTAGCCTCCCTTGGGTCACAATGGTTCCCTGCTTCTCTTAACCTCTGTGGTGTCACAATGCATTCCAAGCCCTTTTAGGCCACTTGATGTCACAATGAATCATTTGATTCTTGGCCTTCATGGTGTCATAATAGATCCTTGCTTCTATAGGTCCCCATGCTTTCACAGTTCATCCGTGGTCCTTTTGCACCCCCTGGTGTCAAAAGGGATTCTTAGATTGTTAGCCTGCATTGGGTCACAATTGTTCCTTGCTTCTCTTAACCTCTATGGTGTCGCAATGCATCCCATGCCCTTTTAGGCCACTTGGTGTTACAATGAATTATTTGAGTCTTGGCCTCTATGGTATCAGAATGTTTCCATGTTTTTCTTGGGCCCCATGCTTTCACAATTCATCCCTGGCCCTATTACAACCCCTGGTGTCACAATGGATCATTAGATTGTTAGCCTCCCTTGGGTCACAATGGTTCCTTGCTTCTCTTAACCTCTGTGGTGTCACAATGCATCCCATGCCCTTTTAGGCCACTTGATGTCACAATGAATCATTTGATTCTTGGCCTTCATGGTGTCATAATAGATCCTTGCTTCTATAGGTCCCCATGCTGTCACAGTTCATCCGTGGTCCTTTTGCACCCCCTGGTGTCAAAAGGGAATCTTAGATAGTTACCCTGCATTGGGTCACAATGGTTCCTTGCTTCTCTTAACCTCTGTGGTGGCACAATGCATCCCATGCCCTTTTAGGCCACTTGGTGTTACAATGAATCATTTGAGTCTTGGCCTCTATGGTGTCAAAATATTTCCATGTTTTTCTTGGGCCCCATGCTTTCACAATTCATCCCTGGCCCTATTACAACCCCTGGTGTCACAATGGATCATTAGATTGTTAGCCTGCATTGGGTCACAATGGTTCCTTGCTTCTCTTAACCCCTGTGGTGTCACAATGCATCCCATGCCCTTTTAGGCCACTTGGTGTTACAATGAATCATTTGAGTCTTGGCCTCTATTGTGTCAAAATGTTTCCATGTTTTTTTGGGCTCCATGCTTTCACAATTCATCCCTGGCCCTATTACAACCCCTGGTGTCACAATGGATCATTAGATTGTTAGCCTCCCTTGGGTCACAATGGTTCCTTGCTTCTCTTAACCTCTGTGTTGTCACAATGCATTCCAAGCCCTTTTACGCCACTTGATGTCACAATGAATCATTTGATTCTTGGCCTTCATGGTGTCATAATAGATCCTTGCTTCTATAGGTCCCCATGCTGTCACAGTTCATCTGTGGTCCTTTTGCGTCCCCTGGTGTCAGAAGGGAATCTTAGATAGTTAGCCTGCATTGGGTCACAATGGTTCCTTGCTTCTCTTAACCTCTGTGGTGTCACAATGCATCCCATGCCCTTTTAGGCCACTTGGTGTTACAATGAATCATTTGAGTCTTGGCCTCTATGGTGGCATAATGTTTCCATGTTTTTCTTGGTCCCCATGCTTTCACAATTCATCCCTGGCCCTATTACAACCCCTGGTGTCACAATGGATCATTAGATTGTTAGCCTCCCTTGGGTCACAATGGTTCCTTGCTTCTCTTAACCTCTGTGGTGTCACAATGCATTCCAAGCCCTTTTAGGCCACTTGATGTCACAATGAATCATTTGATTCTTGGCCTTCATGGTGTCATAATAGATCCTTGTTTCTATAGGTCCCCATGCTGTCACAGTTCATCCGTGGTCCTTTTGCGCCCCCTGGTGTCAAAAGGGATTTTTAGATTGTTAGCCTGCATTGGGTCACAATGGTTCCTTGCTTCTCTTAACCTCTGTGGTGTCACAATGCATCCCATGCCCTTTTAGGCCACTTGGTGCTACAATGAATCATTTGATTCTTGGCCTTCATGGTGTCATAATAGATCCTTGCTTCTATAGGTCCCCATGCTGTCACAGTTCATCCGTGGTCCTTTTGCGCCCCCTGGTGTCAAAAGGGATTCTTAGATTGTTAGCCTGCATTGGGTCACAATGGTTCCTTGCTTCTCTTAACCTCTGTGGTGTCACAATGCATCCCATGCCCTTTTAGGCCACTTGGTGTTACAATGAATCATTTGAGTCTTGGCCTCTATGGTGTCATAATATTTCCATGTTTTTCTTGGGCCCCATGCTTTCACAATTCATCCCTGGCCCTATTACAACCCCTGGTGTCACAATGGATTATTAGATTGTTAGCCTCCCTTGGGTCACAATGGTTCCTTGCTTCTCTTAACCTCTGTGGTGTCACAATGCATTCCAAGCCCTTTTAGGCCACTTGATGTCACAATGAATCATTTGATTCTTGGCCTTCATGGTGGCATAATAGATCCTTGATTCTATAGGTCCCCAAGCTGTCACAGTTCATCCGTGGTCCTTTTGCGCCCCCTGGTGTCAAAAGGGATTCTTAGATTGTTAGCCTGCATTGGGTCACAATGGTTCCTTGCTTCTCTTAACCTCTGTGGTGTCACAATGCATCCCATGCCCTTTTAGGCCACTTGATGTCACAATGAATCATTTGATTCTTGGCCTTCATGGTGTCATAATAGATCCTTGCTTCTATAGGTCCCCATGCTGTCACAGTTCATCCGTGGTCCTTTTGCGCCCCCTGGTGTCAAAAGGGATTCTTAGATTGTTAGCCTGCATTGGGTCACAATGGTTCCTTGCTTCTCTTAACCCCTGTGGTGTCACAATGCATCCCATGCCCTTTTAGGCCACTTGGTGTTACAATGAATAATTTGAGTCTTGGCCTCTATGGTGTCATAATGTTTCCATGTTTTTCTTGGGCCCCATGCTTTCACAATTCATCCCTGGCCCTATTACAACCCCTGGTGTCACAATGGATCATTAGATTGTTAGCCTCCCTTGGGTCACAATGGTTCCTTGCTTCTCTTAACCTCTGTGGTGTCACAATGCATTCCAAGCCCTTTTAGGCCACTTGATGTCACAATGAATCATTTGATTCTTGGCCTTCATGGTGTCATAATAGATCCTTGCTTCTATAGGTCCCCATGCTGTCACAGTTCATCTGTGGTCCTTTTGCGCGCCTTGGTGTCAAAAGGGATTCTTAGATAGTTAGCCTGCATTGGGTCACAATGGTTCCTTGCTTCTCTTAACCTCTGTGGTGTAACAATGCATCCCATGCCCTTTTAGGCCACTTGGTGTTACAATGAATCATTTGAGTCTTGGCCTCTATGGTGTCAGAATGTTTCCATGTTTTTCTTGGGCCCCATGCTTTCACAATTCATCCCTGGCCCTATTACAACCCCTGGTGTCACAATGGATCATTAGATTTTTAGCCTCCCTTGGGTCACAATGGTTCCTTGCTTCTCTTAACCTCTGTGGTGTCACAATGCATCCCATGCCCTTTTAGGCCACTTGGTGTTACAATGAATCATTTGAGTCTTGGCCTCTATGGTGTCAAAATGTTTCCATGTTTTTCTTGGGCTCCATGCTTTCACAATCCATCCCTGGCCCTATTACAACCCCTGGTGTCACAATGGATTATTAGATTGTTAGCCTCCCTTGGGTCACAATGGTTCCTTGCTTCTCTTAACCCCTGTGGTGTCACAATGCATTCCAAGCCCTTTTAGGCCACTTGATGTCACAATGAATCATTTGATTCTTGGCCTTCATGGTGTCATAATAGATCCTTGTTTGTATAGGTCCCCATGCTGTCACAGTTCATCTGTGGTCCTTTTGCGCGCCTTGGTGTCATAAGGGAATCTTAGATAGTTAGCCTGCATTGGGTCACAATGGTTCCTTGCTTCTCTTAACCTCTGTGGTGTAACAATGCATCCCATGCCCTTTTAGGCCACTTGGTGTTACAATGAATCATTTGAGTCTTGGCCTCTATGGTGTCAGAATGTTTCCATGTTTTTCTTGGGCCCCATGCTTTCACAATTCATCCCTGGCCCTATTACAACCCCTGGTGTCACAATGGATCATTAGATTGTTAGCCTCCCTTGGGTCACAAAGGTTCCTTGCTTCTCTTAACCTCTGTGGTGTCACAATGCATTCCAAGCCCTTTTAGGCCACTTGATGTCACAATGAATCATTTGATTCTTGGCCTTCATGGTGTCATAATAGATCCTTGCTTCTATAGGTACCCATCCTGTCACAGTTCATCCGTGGTCCTTTTGCGCCCCCTGATGTCAAAAGGGATTCTTAGATTGTTTAGCCTGCATTGGGTCACAATGTTGCCTTGCTTCTCTTAACCTCTGTGCTGTCACAATGCATCCCATGCACTTTTAGGCCACTTGGTGTTACAATGAATCATTTGAGTCTTGGCCTCTATGGTGTCAGAATGTTTCCATGTTTTTCTTGGGCCCCATGCTTTCACAATTCATCCCTGGCCCTTTTACAACCCCTGGTTTCGCAATGGATCATTAGATTGTTAGCCTCCCTTGGGTCACAATGGTTCCTTGCTTCTCTTAACCTCTGTGGTGTCACAATGCATTCCAAGCCCTTTTAGGCCACTTGATGTCACAATGAATCATTTGATTCTTGGCCTTCATGGTGTTATAATAGATCCTTGCTTCTATAGGTGCCCATGTTGTCACAGTTCATCCGTGGTACTTTTGCGCCCCTTGGTGTCAAAAGGGATTCTTAGATTGTTAGCCTGCATTGGGTCACAATGGTTCCTTGCTTCTCTTAACCTCTGTGGTGTCACAATGCATCCCATGCCCTTTTAGGCCACTTGATGTCACAATGAATCATTTGATTCTTGGCCTTCATGGTGTCATAATAGATCCTTGCTTCTATAGGTCCCCATGCTGTCACAGTTCATCCGTGGTCCTTTTGCGCCCCCTGGTGTCAGAAGGGAATCTTAGATAGTTAGCCTGCATTGGGTCATAATGGTTCCTTGATTCTCTTAACCTCTGTGGTGTCACAATGCATCTCATGCCCTTTTAGGCCACTTGGTGTTACAATGAATCATTTGAGTCTTGGCCTCTATGGTGTCATAATGTTTCCATGTTTTTCTTGGGCCCCATGCTTTCACAATTCATCCCTGGCCCTATTACAACCCCTGGTGTCACAATGGATCATTAGATTGTTAGCCTCCCTTGGGTCACAATGGTTCCCTGCTTCTCTTAACCTCTGTGGTGTCACAATGCATTCCAAGCCCTTTTAGGCCACTTGATGTCACAATGAATCATTTGATTCTTGGCCTTCATGGTGTCATAATAGATCCTTGCTTCTATAGGTCCCCATGCTTTCACAGTTCATCCATGGTCCTTTTGCGACCCCTGGTCTCAAAAGGGATCCTTAGATTGTTAGCCTGCATTGGGTCACAATGGTTCCTTGCTTCTCTTAACCCCTGTGCTGTCACAATGCATCCCATGCCCTTTTAGGCCACTTGGTGTTACAATGAATCATTTGAGTCTTGGCCTCTATGGTGTCATAATGTTTCCATGTTTTTCTTGGGCCCCATGCTTTCACAATTCATCCCTGGCCCTATTACAAACCCTGGTGTCACAATGGATCATTAGGTTGTTAGCCTCCCTTGGGTCACAATGGTTCCTTGCTTCTCTTAACCCCTGTGGTGTCACAATGCATTCCAAGCCCTTTTAGGCCACTTGATGTCACAATGAATCATTTGATTCTTGGCCTTCATGGTGTCATAATAGATCCTTGATTCTATAGGTCCCCATGCTGTCACAGTTCATCTGTGGTCCTTTTGCGCGCCTTGGTGTCAAAAGGGAATCTTAGATAGTTAGCCTGCATTGGGTCACAATGGTTCCTTGCTTCTCTTAACCTCTGTGGTGTAACAATGCATCCCATGCCCTTTTAGGCCACTTGGTGTCACAATGAATCATTTGAGTCTTGGCCTCTATGGTGTCAGAATGTTTCCATGTTTTTCTTGGGCCCCATGCTTTCACAATTCATCCCTGGCCCTATTACAACCCCTGGTGTCACAATGGATCATTAGATTGTTAGCCTCCCTTGGGTCACAATGGTTCCTTGCTTCTCTTAACCTCTGTGGTGTCACAATGCATTCCAAGCCCTTTTAAGCCACTTGATGTCACAATGAATCATTTGATTCTTGGCCTTCATGGTGGCATAATAGATCCTTGCTTCTATAGGTCCCCATGCTGTCACAGTTCATCCGTGGTCCTTTTGCGCCCCCTGGTGTCAAAAGGGATTCTTAGATTGTTAGCCTGCATTGGGTCACAATGGTTCCTTGCTTCTCTTAACCTCTGTGGTGTCACAATGCATCCCATGCCCTTTTAGGCCACTTGGTGTTACAATGAATCTTTTGAGTCTTGGCCTCTATGGTGGCATAATGTTTCCATGTTTTTCTTGGGCCCCATGCTTTCACAATTCATCCCTGGCCCTATTACAACCCCTGGTGTCACAATGGATCATTAGATTGTTAGCCTCCCTAGGGTCACAATGGTTCCTTGCTTCTCTTAACCTCTGTGGTGTCACAATGCATCCCATGCCCTTTTAGGCCACTTGATGTCACAATGAATCATTTGATTCTTGGCCTTCATGGTGTCATAATAGATCCTTGCGTCTATAGGTCCCCATGCCGTCACAGTTCATCCGTGGTCCTTTTGCGCCCCCTGGTGTCAAAAGGGATTCTTAGATTGTTAGCCTGCATTGGGTCACAATGGTTCCCTGCTTCTCTTAACCTCTGTGGTGTCACAATGCATCCCATGCCCTTTTAGGCCACTTGGTGTTACAATGAATCATTTGAGTCTTGGCCTCTATGGTGTCATAATATTTCCATGATTAATTGTGCCCCATGCTTTCACAATTCATCCCTGGCCTTATTACAACCCCTGGTGTCACAGGGGATCATTAGATTGTTAGCCTCCCTTGGGTCACAATGGTTCCCTGCTTCTCTTAACCTCTGTGGTGTCACAATGCATTCCAAGCCCTTTTAGGCCACTTGATGTCACAATGAATCATTTGATTCTTGGCCTTCATGGTGTCATAATAGATCCTTGCTTCTATAGGTCCCCATGCTTTCACAGTTCATCCGTGGTCCTTTTGCACCCCCTGGTGTCAAAAGGGATTCTTAGATTGTTAGCCTGCATTGGGTCACAATTGTTCCTTGCTTCTCTTAACCTCTATGGTGTCACAATGCATCCCATGCCCTTTTAGGCCACTTGGTGTTACAATGAATTATTTGAGTCTTGGCCTCTATGGTGTCAGAATGTTTCCATGTTTTTCTTGGGCCCCATGCTTTCACAATTCATCCCTGGCCCTATTACAACCCCTGGTGTCACAATGGATCATTAGATTGTTAGCCTCCCTTGGGTCACAATGGTTCCTTGCTTCTCTTAACCTCTGTGGTGTCACAATGCATTCCAAGCCCTTTTAGGCCACTTGATGTCACAATGAATCATTTGATTCTTGGCCTTCATGGTGTCATAATAGATCCTTGCTTCTATAGGTACCCATCCTGTCACAGTTCATCCGTGGTCCTTTTGCGCCCCCTGATGTCAAAAGGGATTCTTAGATTGTTTAGCCTGCATTGGGTCACAATGTTGCCTTGCTTCTCTTAACCTCTGTGCTGTCACAATGCATCCCATGCACTTTTAGGCCACTTGGTGTTACAATGAATCATTTGAGTCTTGGCCTCTATGGTGTCAGAATGTTTCCATGTTTTTCTTGGGCCCCATGCTTTCACAATTCATCCCTGGCCCTTTTACAACCCCTGGTTTCGCAATGGATCATTAGATTGTTAGCCTCCCTTGGGTCACAATGGTTCCTTGCTTCTCTTAACCTCTGTGGTGTCACAATGCATCCCATGCCCTTTTAGGCCACTTGATGTCACAATGAATCATTTGATTCTTGGCCTTCATGGTGTCATAATAGATCCTTGCTTCTATAGGTCCCCATGCTGTCACAGTTCATCCGTGGTCCTTTTGCGCCCCCTGGTGTCAGAAGGGAATCTTAGATAGTTAGCCTGCATTGGGTCATAATGGTTCCTTGATTCTCTTAACCTCTGTGGTGTCACAATGCATCTCATGCCCTTTTAGGCCAGTTGGTGTTACAATGAATCATTTGAGTCTTGGCCTCTATGGTGTCATAATGTTTCCATGTTTTTCTTGGGCCCCATGCTTTCACAATTCATCCCTGGCCCTATTACAACCCCTGGTGTCACAATGGATCATTAGATTGTTAGCCTCCCTTGGGTCACAATGGTTCCCTGCTTCTCTTAACCTCTGTGGTGTCACAATGCATTCCAAGCCCTTTTAGGCCACTTGATGTCACAATGAATCATTTGATTCTTGGCCTTCATGGTGTCATAATAGATCCTTGCTTCTATAGGTCCCCATGCTTTCACAGTTCATCCGTGGTCCTTTTGCGACCCCTGGTGTCAAAAGGGATCCTTAGATTGTTAGCCTGCATTGGGTCACAATGGTTCCTTGCTTCTCTTAACCCCTGTGCTGTCACAATGCATCCCATGCCCTTTTAGGCCACTTGGTGTTACAATGAATCATTTGAGTCTTGGCCTCTATGGTGTCATAATGTTTCCATGTTTTTCTTGGGCCCCATGCTTTCACAATTCATCCCTGGCCCTATTACAAACCCTGGTGTCACAATGGATCATTAGGTTGTTAGCCTCCCTTGGGTCACAATGGTTCCTTGCTTCTCTTAACCCCTGTGGTGTCACAATGCATTCCAAGCCCTTTTAGGCCACTTGATGTCACAATGAATCATTTGATTCTTGGCCTTCATGGTGTCATAATAGATCCTTGATTCTATAGGTCCCCATGCTGTCACAGTTCATCTGTGGTCCTTTTGCGCGCCTTGGTGTCAAAAGGGAATCTTAGATAGTTAGCCTGCATTGGGTCACAATGGTTCCTTGCTTCTCTTAACCTCTGTGGTGTAACAATGCATCCCATGCCCTTTTAGGCCACTTGGTGTCACAATGAATCATTTGAGTCTTGGCCTCTATGGTGTCAGAATGTTTCCATGTTTTTCTTGGGCCCCATGCTTTCACAATTCATCCCTGGCCCTATTACAACCCCTGGTGTCACAATGGATCATTAGATTGTTAGCCTCCCTTGGGTCACAATGGTTCCTTGCTTCTCTTAACCTCTGTGGTGTCACAATGCATTCCAAGCCCTTTTAAGCCACTTGATGTCACAATGAATCATTTGATTCTTGGCCTTCATGGTGTCATAATAGATCCTTGCTTCTATAGGTCCCCATGCCGTCACAGTTCATCCGTGGTCCTTTTGCGCCCCCTGGTGTCAAAAGGGATTCTTAGATTGTTAGCCTGCATTGGGTCACAATGGTTCCTTGCTTCTCTTAACCTCTGTGGTGTCACAATGCATCCCATGCCCTTTTAGGCCACTTGGTGTTACAATGAATCTTTTGAGTCTTGGCCTCTATGGTGGCATAATGTTTCCATGTTTTTCTTGGGCCCCATGCTTTCACAATTCATCCCTGGCCCTATTACAACCCCTGGTGTCACAATGGATCATTAGATTGTTAGCCTCCCTAGGGTCACAATGGTTCCTTGCTTCTCTTAACCTCTGTGGTGTCACAATGCATCCCATGCCCTTTTAGGCCACTTGATGTCACAATGAATCATTTGATTCTTGGCCTTCATGGTGTCATAATAGATCATTGCGTCTATAGGTCCCCATGCCGTCACAGTTCATCCGTGGTCCTTTTGCGCCCCCTGGTGTCAAAAGGGATTCTTAGATTGTTAGCCTGCATTGGGTCACAATGGTTCCCTGCTTCTCTTAACCTCTGTGGTGTCACAATGCATCCCATGCCCTTTTAGGCCACTTGGTGTTACAATGAATCATTTGAGTCTTGGCCTCTATGGTGTCATAATATTTCCATGATTAATTGTGCCCCATGCTTTCACAATTCATCCCTGGCCTTATTACAACCCCTGGTGTCACAGGGGATCATTAGATTGTTAGCCTCCCTTGGGTCACAATGGTTCCCTGCTTCTCTTAACCTCTGTGGTGTCACAATGCATTCCAAGCCCTTTTAGGCCACTTGATGTCACAATGAATCATTTGATTCTTGGCCTTCATGGTGTCATAATAGATCCTTGCTTCTATAGGTCCCCATGCTTTCACAGTTCATCCGTGGTCCTTTTGCACCCCCTGGTGTCAAAAGGGATTCTTAGATTGTTAGCCTGCATTGGGTCACAATTGTTCCTTGCTTCTCTTAACCTCTATGGTGTCACAATGCATCCCATGCCCTTTTAGGCCACTTGGTGTTACAATGAATTATTTGAGTCTTGGCCTCTATGGTGTCATAATGTTTCCATGTTTTTCTTGGGCTCCATGCTTTCACAATTCATCCCTGGCCCTATTACAACCCCTGGTGTCACAATGGATCATTAGATTGTTAGCCTCCCTTGGGTCACAATGGTTCCTTGCTTCTCTTAACCTCTGTGGTGTCACAATGCATCCCATGCCCTTTTAGGCCACTTGGTGTTACAATGAATCATTTGAGTCTTGGCCTCTATGGTGTCATAATGTTTCCATGTTTTTCTTGGGCCCATGCTTTCACAATTCATGCCTGGCCCTATTACAACCCCTGGTGTCACAATGGATCATTAGATTGTTAGCCTGCATTGGGTCACAATGGTTCCTTGCTTCTCTTAACCTCTGTGGTGTCACAATGCATTCCAAGCCCTTTTAGGCCACTTGATGTCACAATGAATCATTTGATTCTTGGCCTTCATGGTGTCATAATAGATCCTTGCTTCTATAGGTCCCCATGCCGTCACAGTTCATCCGTGGTCCTTTTGCGCCCCCTGGTGTCAAAAGGCATTCTTAGTTTGTTAGCCTGCATTGGGTCACAATGGTTCCCTGCTTCTCTTAACCTCTGTGGTGTCACAATGCATCCCATGCCCTTTTAGGCCACTTGGTGTTACAATGAATCATTTGAATCTTGGCCTCTATGGTGTCATAATATTTCCATGATTTATTGTGCCCCATGCTTTCACAATTCATCCCTGGCCCTATTACAACCCCTGGTGTCACAGGGGTTCATTAGATTGTTAGCCTCCCATGGACCACAATGATTCCCTGCTTCTCTTAACCTCTGTGGTGTCACAATGCATTCCAAGCCCTTTTAGGCCACTTGATGTCACAATGAATCATTTGATTCTTGGCCTTCATGGTGTCATAATAGATCCTTGCTTCTATAGGTCCCCATGCCGTCACAGTTCATCCGTGGTCCTTTTGCGCCCCCTGGTGTCAAAAGGGATTCTTAGATTGTTAGCCTGCATTGGGTCACAATGGTTCCTTGCTTCTCTTAACCCCTGTGGTGTCACAATGCATCCCATGCCCTTTTAGGCCACTTGATGTCACAATGAATCATTTGAGTCTTGGCCTCTATGGTGTCAAAATGTTTCCATGTTTTTCTTGGGCCCCATGCTTTCACAATTCATCCCTGGCCCTATTACAACCCCTGGTGTCACAATGGATCATTAGATTGTTAGCCTGCATTGGGTCACAATGGTTCCTTGCTTCTCTTAACCTCTGTGGTGTCACAATGCATTCCAAGCCCTTTTAGGCCACTTGATGTCACAATGAATCATTTGATTCTTGGCCTTCATGGTGTCATAATAGATCCTTGCTTCTATAGGTCCCCATGCCGTCACAGTTCATCCGTGGTCCTTTTGCGCCCCCTGGTGTCAAAAGGGATTCTTAGATTGTTAGCCTGCATTGGGTCACAATGGTTCCCTGCTTCTCTTAACCTCTGTGGTGTCACAATGCATCCCATGCCCTTTAAGGCCACTTGGTGTTACAATATATCATTTGAGTCTTGGCCTCTATGGTCTCATAATATTTCCATGATTATTTGTGCCCCATGCTTTCACAATTCATCCCTGGCCCTATTACAACCCCTGCTGTCACAGGGGATCATTAGATTGTTAGCCTACCTTGGACCACAATGGTTCCCTGCTTCTCTTAACCTCTGTGGTGTCACAATGCATTCCAAGCCCTTTTAGGCCACTTGATGTCACAATGAATCATTTTATTCTTGGCCTTCATGGTGTCATAATAGATCCTTGCTTCTATAGGTCCCCATGCTTTCACAGTTCATCCGTGGTCCTTTTGCACCCCCTGGTGTCAGAAGGGAATCTTAGATAGTTAGCCTGCATTGGGTCACAATGGTTCCTTGCTTCTCTTAACCTCTGTGGTGTCACAATGCATCTCATGCCCTTTTAGGCCAGTTGGTGTTACAATGAATCATTTGAGTCTTGGCCTCTATGGTGTCATAATGTTTCCATGTTTTTCTTGGGCCCCATGCTTTCACAATTCATCCCTGGCCCTATTACAACCCCTGGTGTCACAGGGGATCATTAGATTGTTAGCCTCCCTTGGGTCACAATGGTTCCCTGCTTCTCTTAACCTCTGTGGTGTCACAATGCATTCCAAGCCCTTTTAGGCCACTTGATGTCACAATGAATCATTTGATTCTTGGCCTTCATGGTGTCATAATAGATCCTTGCTTCTATAGGTCCACATGCTGTCACAGTTCATCTGTGGTCCTTTTGCGCGCCTTGGTGTCAAAAGTGAATCTTAGATAGTTAGCCTGCATTGGGTCACAATGGTTCCTTGCTTCTCTTAACCTCTGTGGTGTCACAATGCATCCCATGCCCTTTTAGGCCACTTGGTGTCACAATGAATAATTTGAGTCTTGGCCTCTATGGTGTCATAATATTTCCATGTCTTTATTGGGCCCCATGCTTTCACAATTCATCCCTGGCCATTTTACAACCCCTGGTGTCACAAGGGGTCATTAGATTGTTAGCCTCCCTTGGGTCACAATGGTTCCTTGCTTCTCTTAACCTCTGTGGTGTCACAATGCATCCCATGCGCTTTTAGGCCACTTGATGTCACAATGAATCATTTGATTCTTGGCCTCCATGGTGTCATAATCTCTCATTGTTTCTATTGGGCCCCATGCTGTCACAATTCATCCCTGGCCCTATTACAACCCCTGGTGTCACAAGGGATGATTAGATTGTTAGCCTGCATTGGGTCACAATAGTGCCTTGTTTCTCTTAACCCCTGTGGTGTCACAATGGATCCCATGCCCTTTTAGGCCACTTGATGTCACAATGAATCATTTGATGGTTGGCCTCCATGGTGGCATAATCTTTCCATGATTCTATTGGTCCCCGTGCTACAACAATCCATCCCTGGCCCTTTTTATACCCCCTGGTGTCACAAGGGATCATTAGACTGATAGCCTCCATTGGGTCACAATGGTTCCTTGCTTCTCTTAACCTCTGTGTTGTCACAATGCATCCCATGCACTTTTTGGCCACTTCATGTTACAATGAATCATTTGATTCTTGGCCTCCATGGTGGCATATTCGTTCCTTGTTTCTATTGGTCCCCGTGCTGTAACAATCCATAACTGGGCCTTTTTATACCCCCTGCTGCCACAAGGGATCATTAGATTGTTAGCCTCCCTTGGGTCACAATGGTTCCTTGCTTCTCTTAACCTCTGTGGTGTCACAATGCATCCCATGCCCTTTTAGGCCACTTGATGTCACAATGAATCATTTGATTCTTGGCCTCCATGGTGGCATAATAGATCCTTGCTTCTATTGGTCCCCGTGCTGTAACATTCCATCACTGGGGCTTTTACAAACCCTGGTGTCACAAGGGATCATTAGATTGTTAGCCTGCATTGGGTCACAATGGTGCCTTGCTTCTCTTAACCTCTGTGGTGTCACAATGCATCCCATGCCCTTTTAGCCCACTTGATGTCACAATGAATCATTTGATTCTTGGCCTCCATGGTGGCATAATAGATCCTTGCTTCTATTGGTCCCCGTGCTACAACAATCCATCCCTGGCCCTTTTTCTAACCCCTGGTGCCACAAGGGATCATTAGATTGTTAGCCTCCCTTGGGTCACAATGGTTCCTTGCTTCTCTTAACCCCTGTGGTGTCACAATGCATCCCATGCCCTTTTAGGCCACTTGATGTCACAATGAATCATTTGATTCTTGGCCTCCATGGTGGCATAATAGATCCTTGCTTCTATTGGCCCCCGTGCTGTAACATTCCATCACTGGGCCTTTTACAAACCCTTGGTGTCACAAGGGATCATTGGATTGTTAGCCTGCATTGGGTCACAATTGTTCCTTGTTTCTCTTAACCCCTGTGGTGTCACAATGCATCCCATGCCCTTTTAGGCCACTTGATGTCACAATGAATCATTTGATTCTTGGCCTCCATGGTGGCATAATAGATCCTTGCTTCTATTGGTCCCCATGCTGTAACAATCCATAACTGGGCCTTTTTAAAACCCTTGTGCCCCAAGGGATCATTAGATTGTTAGCCTCCCTTGGGTCTCAATGGTTCCTTGCTTCTCTTAACCTCAGTGGTGTCACAATGCATCCCATGCCCTTTTAGGCCACTTGGTGTTACAATGAACCATTTGATTCTTGGCCTCTATGGTGTCATAATATTTCCATGTCTTTATTCGGCCCCATGCTTTCACAATTCATCCCTGGCCCTATTACAACCCCTGGTGTCACAAGGGACCATTAGATTGTTAGCCTCCCTTGGGTCACAAGGGTTCCTTGCTTCTCTTAACCCCTGTGGTGTCACAATGCATCCCATGCCCTTTTAGGCCACTTGGTGTCACAATGAATCATTTGATTCTTGGCCTCCATGGTGGCATAATAGATCCTTGCTTCTATTGGTCCCCGTGCTGTAACAATCCATCCCTGACCCTTTTTATACCCCCTGGTGCCACAAGGGATCATTAGATTGTTAGCCTGCATTGGGTCTCAATGGTTCCTTGTTTCTCTTAACCCCTGTGGTGTCACAATGCATCCCATGCCCTTTTAGGCCACTTGGTCTAACAATGAATCACTTGATTCTTGGCCTCTATGGTGTCATAATATTTCCATGTCATTATTGCGCCCCATGCTTTCACAATTCATCCCTGGCCCTTTTACAACCCCTGGTGACACAAGGGATCAGTAGATTGTTAGCCTCCCTTGGGTCTCAATGGTTCCTTGCTTCTCTTAACCTCAGTGGTGTCACAATGCATCCCATGCCCTTTTAGGCCACTTGATGTCACAATGAATCATTTGATTCTTGGCCTCCATGGTGCCATAATGGATCCTTGCTTCTATTGGGCCCCATGCTTTCACAATTCATCCCTGGCCCTTTTACAACACCTTGTGCGTCAAGGGATCATTAGATTGTTAGCCTGCATTGGGTCACAATGGTGCCTTGCTTCTCTTAACCTCTGTGGTGTCACAATGCATCCCATGCCCTTTTAGGCCACTTGGTGTTACAATGAACCATTTGATTCTTGGCCTCTATGGTGTCATAATATTTCCATGTCTTTATTGGGCCCCATGCTTTCACAATTCATCCCTGGCCCTTTTACAACCCCTGGTGTCACAAGGGACCATTAGATTGTTAGCCTCCCTTGGGTCACAAGGGTTCATTGCTTCTCTTAACCCCTGTGGTGTCACAATGCATCCCATGCCCTTTTAGGCCACTTGATGACGCAATGAATCATTTGATTCTTGGACTCCATGGTGGCATAATAGATCCTTGCTTGTATTGGTTCCCGTGCTGTAACAATCCATCCCTGGCCCTTTTTATACCCCCCGGTGTCACAAGGGACCATTAGATTGTTAGCCTCCCTTGGGTCACAAGGGTTCCTTGCTTCTCTTAACCCCTGTGGTGTCACAATGCATCCCATGCCCTTTTAGGCCACTTGATGTCACAATGAATCATTTGATTCTTGGCCTATATGGTGGCATAATAGATCCTTGCTTCTATTGGTCCCCGTGCTGTAACAATCCTCCCTGACCATTTTTATACCCCCTGGTGTCACAAGGGATCAGTAGGTTGTTAGCCTGCATTGGGTCTCAATGGTTCCTTGCTTCTCTTAACCTCTATGGTGTCACAATGCATCCCATGCCCTTTTAGTCCACTTGGTGTTACAATGAATCACTTGATTCTTGGCCTCTATGGTGTCATAATATTTCCATGTCTTTATTGCGCCCCATGCTTTCACAATTCATCCCTGGCCCTTTTACAACCCCTGGTGCCACAAGGGATCATTAGATTGTTAGCCTGCATTGGGTCACAATAGTGCCTTGTTTCTCTTAACCCCTGTGGTGTCACAATGCATCCCATGCCCTTTTAGGCCACTTGATGTCACAATGAATCATTTGATTCTTGGCCTCCATGGTGGCATAATAGATCCTTGCTTCTATTGGTCCCTGTGCTGTAACATTCCATCACTGGGCCTTTAACAAACCCTGGTGTCACAAGGGATCATTAGATTGTTAGCCTCCCTTGGGTCACAATGGTTCCTTGCTTCTCTTAACCTCTGTGGTGTCACAATGCATTCCAAGCCCTTTTAGGCCACTTGATGTCACAATGAATCATTTGATTCTTGGCCTTCATGGTGTCATAATAGATCCTTGCTTCTATAGGTCCCCATGCTGTCACAGTTCATCCGTGGTCATTTTGCGCCCCCTGGTGTCAAAAGGGTATCTTGGATAGTTAGCCTGCATTGGGTCACAATGGTTCCTTGCTTCTCTTAACCTCAGTGGTGTCACAATGCAACCCATGCCCTTTTAGGCCACTTGATGTCACAATGAATCATTTGATTCTTGGCCTTCATGGTGGCATAATAGATCCTTGCTTCTATAGGTCCCCATGCTGTCACAGTTCATCCGTGGTCCTTTTGCGCCCCCTGGTTTCAAAAGGGATTCTTAGATTGTTAGCCTGCATTGGGTCACAATGGTTCCCTGCTTCTCTTAACCTCTGTGGTGTCACAATGCATCCCATGCCCTTTAAGGCCACTTGGTGTTACAATGAATCATTTGAGTCTTGGCCTCTATGTTGTCATAATATTTCCAGGATTAATTGTGCCCCATGCTTTCACAATTCATCCCTGGCCCTATTACAACCCCTGGTGTCACAGGGGATCATAAGATTGTTTGCCTCCCTTGGGTCACAATGGTTCCCTGCTTCTCTTAACCTCAGTGGTGTCACAATGCATTCCAAGACCTTTTAGGCCACTTGATGTCACAATGAATCATTTGATTCTTGGCCTTCATGGTGTCATAATAGATCCTTGCTTCTATAGGTCCCCATGCTTTCAACAATTCATCCCTGGCCCTATTACAACCCCTGGTGTCAAAAGGGATTCTTAGATTGTTAGCCTGCATTGGGTCACAATGGTTCCTTGCTGCTCTTAACCCCTATGGTGTCACAATGCATCCCATGCCCTTTTAGGCCACTTGGTGTTTCAATGAATCATTTGAGTCTTGGCCTCTCTGGTGTCAAAATGTTTCCATGTTTTTCTTGGGCTCCATACTTTCACAATTCATCCCTGGCCCTATTACAACCCCTGGTGTCACAATGGATCATTAGATTGTTAGCCTCCCTTGGGTCACAATGGTTCCTTGATTCTCTTAACCTCTGTGGTGTCACAATGCATTCCAAGCCCTTTTAGGCCACTTGATGTCACAATGAATCATTTGATTCTTGGCCTTCATGGTGTCATAATAGATCCTTGCTTCTATAGGTCCACATGCTGTCACAGTTCATCCGTGGTCCTTTTGTGCCCCCTGGTGTCAAAAGGGATTCTTAGATTGTTAGCCTGCATTGGGTCACAATGCTTCCTTGCTTCTCTTAACCTCTGTGGTGTCACAATGCATCCCATGCCCTTTTAGGCCACTTGATGTCACAATGAATCATTTGATTCTTGGCCTTCATGGTGTCATAATAGATCCTTGTTCTATAGGTCCCCATGCTGTCACAGTTCATCCGTGGTCCTTTTGCACCCCCTGGTGTCAAAAGGGAATCTTAGATAGTTATCCTGCATTGGGTCACAATGGTTCCTTGCTTCTCTTAACCTCTGTGGTGGCACAATGCATCCCATGCCCTTTTAGGCCACTTGGTGTTACAATGAATCATTTGAGTCTTGGCCTCTATGGTGTCAAAATATTTCCATGTTTTTCTTGGGCCCCATGCTTTCACAATTCATCCCTGGCCCTATTACAACCCCTGGTGTCACAATGGATCATTTGATTGTTAGCCTGCATTGGGTCACAATGGTTCCTTGCTTCTCTTAACCCCTGTGGTGTCACAATGCATCCCATGCCCTTTTAGGCCACTTGGTGTTACAATGAATCATTTGAGTCTTGGCCTCTATGGTGTCAGAATGTTTCCATGTTTTTCTTGGGCCCCATGCTTTCACAATTCATCCCTGGCCCTATTACAACCCCTGGTGTCACAATGGATCATTAGATTGTTAGCCTCCCTTGGGTCACAATGGTTCCTTGCTTCTCTTAACCTCTGTGTTGTCACAATGCATTCCAAGCCCTTTTACGCCACTTGATGTCACAATGAATCATTTGATTCTTGGCCTTCATGGTGTCATAATAGATCCTTGCTTCTATAGGTCCCCATGCTGTCACAGTTCATCTGTGGTCCTTTAGCGTCCCCTGGTGTCAGAAGGGAATCTTAGATTGTTAGCCTGCATTGGGTCACAATGGTTCCTTGCTTCTCTTAACCTCTGTGGTGTCACAATGCATCCCATGCCCTTTTAGGCCACTTGGTGTTACAATGAATCATTTGAGTCTTGGCCTCCATGGTGTCATAATGTTTCCATGTTTTTCTTGGGCCCCATGCTTTCACAATTCATCCCTGGCCCTATTACAACCCCTGGTGTCACAATGGATCATTAGATTGTTAGCCTCCCTTGGGTCACAATGGTTCCTTGCTTCTCTTAACCTCTGTGGTGTCACAATGCATTCCAAGCCCTTTTAGGCCACTTGATGTCACAATGAATCATTTGATTCTTGGCCTTCATGGTGTCATAATAGATCCTTGCTTCTATAGGTCCCCATGCTGTCACAGTTCATCCGTGGTCCTTTTGCGCCCCCTGGTGTCAAAAGGGATTTTTAGATTGTTAGCCTGCATTGGGTCACAATGGCTCCTTGCTTCTCTTAACCTCTGTGTTGTCACAATGCATCCCATGCCCTTTTAGGCCACTTGGTGCTACAATGAATCATTTGATTCTTGGCCTTCATGGTGTCATAATAGATCCTTGCTTCTATAGGTCCCCATGCTGTCACAGTTCATCCGTGGTCCTTTTGCGCCCCCTGGTGTCAAAAGGGATTCTTAGATTGTTAGCCTGCATTGGGTCACAATGGTTCCTTGCTTCTCTTAACCTCTGTGGTGTCACAATGCATCCCATGCCCTTTTAGGCCACTTGGTGTTACAATGAATCATTTGAGTCTTGGCCTCTATGGTGTCATAATATTTCCATGTTTTTCTTGGTATCCATGCTTTCACAATTCATCCCTGGCCCTATTACAACCCCTGGTGTCACAATGGATTATTAGATTCTTAGCCTCCCTTGGGTCACAATGGTTCCTTGCTTCTCTTAACCCCTGTGGTGTCACAATGCATTCCAAGCCCTTTTAGGCCACTTGAGGTCACAATGAATCATTTGATTCTTGGCCTCCATGGTGTCATAATAGATCCTTGCTTCTATAGGTCCCCATCCTGTCACAGTTCATCCGTGGTCCTTTTGCGCCCCCTGGTGTCAAAAGGGATTCTTAGATTGTTAGCCTGCATTGGGTCACAATGGTGCCTTGCTTCTCTTAACCTCTGTGCTGTCACAATGCATCCCATGCACTTTTAGGCCACTTGGTGTTACAATGAATCATTTGAGTCTTGGCCTCTATGGTGTCAGAATGTTTCCATGTTTTTCTTGGGCCCCATGCTTTCACAATTCATCCCTGGCCCTATTACAACCCCTGGTTTCGCATTTGATCATTAGATTGTTAGCCTCCCTTGGGTCACAATGGTTCCTTGCTTCTCTTAACCTCTGTGGTGTCACAATGCATTCCAAGCCCTTTTAGGCCACTTGATGTCACAATGAATCATTTGATTCTTGGCCTTCATGGTGTCATAATAGATCCTTGATTCTATAGGTCCCCAAGCTGTCACAGTTCATCCGTGGTACTTTTGCGCCCCCTGGTGTCAAAAGGGATTCTTAGATTATTAGCCTGCATTGGGTCACAATGGTTCCTTGCTTCTCTTAACCTCTGTGGTGTCACAATGCATCCCATGCCCTTTTAGGCCACTTGATGTCACAATGAATCATTTGATTCTTGGCCTTCATGGTGTCATAATAGATCCTTGCTTCTATAGGTCCCCATGCTGTCACAGTTCATCCGTGGTCCTTTTGCGCCCCCTGGTGTCAAAAGGGATTCTTAGATTGTTAGCCTGCATTGGGTCACAATGGTTCCTTGCTTCTCTTAACCCCTGTGGTGTCACAATGCATTCCATGCCCTTTTATGCCACTTGGTGTTACAATGAATAATTTGAGTCTTGGCCTCTATGGTGTCATAATGTTTCCATGTTTTTCTTGGGCCCCATGCTTTCACAATTCATCCCTGGCCCTATTACAACCCCTGGTGTCACAATGGATCATTAGATTGTTAGCCTCCCTTGGGTCACAATGGTTCCTTGCTTCTCTTAACCTCTGTGGTGTCACAATGCATTCCAAGCCCTTTTAGGCCACTTGATGTCACAATGAATCATTTGATTCTTGGCCTTCATGGTGTCATAATAGATCCTTGATTCTATAGGTCCCCATGCTGACACAGTTCATCTGTGGTCCTTTTGCGCGCCTTGGTGTCAAAAGGGATTCTTAGATAGTTAGCCTGCATTGGGTCACAATGGTTCCTTGCTTCTCTTAACCTCTGTGGTGTAACAATGCATCCCATGCCCTTTTAGGCCACTTGGTGTTACAATGAATCATTTGAGTCTTGGCCTCTATGGTGTCAGAATGTTTCCATTTTTTCTTGGGCCCCATGCTTTCACAATTCATCCCTGGCCCTATTACAACCCCTGGTGTCACAATGGATCATTAGATTGTTAGCCTCCCTTGGGTCACAATGGTTCCTTGCTTCTCTTAAACTCTGTGGTGTCACAATGCATCCCATGCCCTTTTAGGCCACTTGGTGTTACAATGAATCATTTGAGTCTTGGCCTCTATGGTGTCAAAATGTTTCCATGTTTTTCTTGGGCTCCATGCTTTCACAATCCATCCCTGGCCCTATTACAACCCCTGGTGTCACAATGGATTATTAGATTGTTAGCCTCCCTTGGGTCACAATGGTTCCTTGCTTCTCTTAACCCCTGTGGTGTCACAATGCATTCCAAGCCCTTTTAGGCCACTTGATGTCGCAATGAATCATTTGATTCTTGGCCTTCATGGTGTCATAATAGATCCTTGTTTGTATAGGTCCCCATGCTGTCACAGTTCATCTGTGGTCCTTTTGCGCGCCTTGGTGTCATAAGGGAATCTTAGATAGCCTGCATTGGGTCACAATGGTTCCTTGCTTCTCTTAACCTCTGTGGTGTAACAATGCATCCCATGCCCTTTTAGGCCACTTGGTGTTACAATGAATCATTTGAGTCTTGGCCTCTATGGTGTCAGAATGTTTCCATGTTTTTCTTGGGCCCCATGCTTTCACAATTCATCCCTGGCCCTATTACAACCCCTGGTGTCGCAATGGATCATTAGATTGTTAGCCTCCCTTGGGTCACAATGGTTCCTTGCTTCTCTTAACCTCTGTGGTGTCACAATGCATTCCAAGCCCTTTTAGGCCACTTGATGTCACAATGAATCATTTGATTCTTGGCCTTCATGGTGTCATAATAGATCCTTGCTTCTATAGGTACCCATCCTGTCACAGTTCATCCGTGGTCCTTTTGCGCCCCCTGATGTCAAAAGGGATTCTTAGATTGTTAGCCTGCATTGGGTCACAATGGTGCCTTGCTTCTCTTAACCTCTGTGCTGTCACAATGCATCCCATGCACTTTTAGGCCACTTGGTGTTACAATGAATCATTTGAGTCTTGGCCTCTATGGTGTCATAATGTTTCCATGTTTTTCTTGGGCCCCATGCTTTCACAATTCATCCCTGGCCCTATTACAACCCCTGGTTTCGCAATGGATCATTAGATTGTTAGCCTCCCTTGGGTCACAATGGTTCCTTGCTTCTCTTAACCTCTGTGGTGTCACAATGCATTCCAAGCCCTTTTAGGCCACTTGATGTCACAATGAATCATTTGATTCTTGGCCTTCATGGTGTCATAATAGATCCTTGCTTCTATAGGTCCCCATGCCGTCACAGTTCATCCGTGGTCCTTTTGCGCGCCTTGGTGTCAAAAGGGATCCTTAGATTGTTAGCCTGCATTGGGTCACAATGGTTCCTTGCTTCTCTTAACCCCTGTGCTGTCACAATGCATCCCATGCCCTTTTAGGCCACTTGGTGTTACAATGAATCATTTGAGTCTTGGCCTCTATGGTGTCATAATGTTTCCATGTTTTTCTTGGGCCCCATGCTTTCACAATTCATCCCTGGCCCTATTACAACCCCTGGTGTCACAATGGATCATTAGGTTGTTAGCCTCCCTTGGGTCACAATGGTTCCTTGCTTCTCTTAACCCCTGTGGTGTCACAATGCATTCCAAGCCCTTTTAGGCCACTTGATGTCACAATGAATCATTTGATTCTTGGCCTTCATGGTGTCATAATAGATCCTTGATTCTATAGGTCCCCATGCTGTCACAGTTCATCCGTGGTCCTTTTGCGCCCCCTGGTGTCAAAAGGGATTCTTAGATTGTTAGCCTGCATTGGGTCACAATGGTTCCTTGCTTCTCTTAACCTCTGTGGTGTCACAATGCATCCCATGCCCTTTTAGGCCACTTGGTGTTACAATGAATCATTTGAGTCTTGGCCTCTATGGTGGCATAATGTTTCCATGTTTTTCTTGGGCCCCATGCTTTCACAATTCATCCCTGGCCCTATTACAACCCCTGGTGTCACAATGGATCATTAGATTGTTAGCCTCCCTAGGGTCACAATGGTTCCTTGCTTCTCTTAACCTCTGTGGTGTCACAATGCATCCCATGCCCTTTTAGGCCACTTGATGTCACAATGAATCATTTGATTCTTGGCCTTCATGGTGTCATAATAGATCCTTGCGTCTATAGGTCCCCATGCTGTCACAGTTCATCCGTGGTCCTTTTGCGCCCCCTGGTGTCAAATGGGATTCTTAGATTGTTAGCCTGCATTGGGTCACAATGGTTGTCTGCTTTTCTTAACCTCTGTGGTGTCACAATGCATCCCATGCCCTTTTAGGCCACTTGGTGTTACAATGAATCATTTGAGTCTTGGCCTCTATGGTGTCATAATATTTCCATGATTAATTGTGCCCCATGCTTTCACAATTCATCCCTGGCCCTATTACAACCCCTGGTGTCACAGGGGATCATTAGATTGTTAGCCTCCCTTGGGTCACAATGGTTCCCTGCTTCTCTTAACCTCTGTGGTGTCACAATGCATTCCAAGCCCTTTTAGGCCACTTGATGTCACAATGAATCATTTGATTCTTGGCCTTCATGGTGTCATAATAGATCCTTGCTTCTATAGGTCCCCATGCTTTCACAGTTCATCCGTGGTCCTTTTGCACCCCCTGGTGTCAAAAGGGATTCTTAGATTGTTAGCCTGCATTGGGTCACAATTGTTCCTTGCTTCTCTTAACCCCTGTGGTGTCACAATGCATCCCATGCCCTTTTAGGCCACTTGGTGTTACAATGAATTATTTGAGTCTTGGCCTCTATGGTGTCATAATGTTTCCATGTTTTTCTTGGGCTCCATGCTTTCACAATTCATCCCTGGCCCTATTACAACCCCTGGTGTCACAATGGATCATTAGATTGTTAGCCTCCCTTGGGTCACAATGGTTCCTTGCTTCTCTTAACCTCTGTGGTGTCACAATGCATTCGAAGCCCTTTTAGGCCACTTGATGTCACAATGAATCATTTGATTCTTCTCCTTCATGGTGTCATAATAGATCCTCGCTTCTATTGGTCCCCATGCTGTCACAGTTCATCCGTGGTCCTTTTGCGCCCCCTGGTGTCAAAAGGGAATCTTAGATAGTTAGCCTGCATTGGGTCACAATGGTTCCTTGCTTCTCTTAACCTCTGTGGTGTCACAATGCATCCCATGCCCTTTTAGGCCACTTGGTGTTACAATGAATCATTTGAGTCTTGGCCTCTATGGTGGCATAATGTTTCCATGTTTTTCTTGGGCCCCATGCTTTCACAATTCATCCCTGGCCCTATTACAACCCCTGGTGTCACAATGGATCATTAGATTGTTAGCCTCCCTTGGGTCACAATGGTTCCTTGCTTCTCTTAACCTCTGTGGTGTCACAATGCATTCCAAGCCCTTTTAGGCCACTTGATGTCACAATGAATCATTTGATTCTTGGCCTTCATGGTGTCATAATAGATCCTTGCTTCTATAGGTCCCCATGCCGTCACAGTTCATCCGTGGTCCTTTTGCGCCCCCTGGTGTCAAAAGGCATTCTTAGTTTGTTAGCCTGCATTGGGTCACAATGGTTCACTGCTTCTCTTAACCTCTGTGGTGTCACAATGCATCCCATGCCCTTTAAGGCCACTTGGTGTTACAATATATCATTTGAGTCTTGGCCTCTATGGTGTCATAATATTTCCATGATTAATTGTGCCCCATGCTTTCATAATTCATCCCTGGCCCTATTACAACCCCTGCTGTCACAGGGGATCATTAGATTGTTAGCCTCCCTTGGACCACAATGGTTCCCTGCTTCTCTTAACCTCTGTGGTGTCACAATGCATTCCAAGCCCTTTTAGGCCACTTGATGTCACAATGAATCATTTGATTCTTGGCCTTCATGGTGTCATAATAGATCCTTGCTTCTATAGGTCCCCATGCTGTCACAGTTCATCCGTGGTCCTTTTGCGCCCCCTGGTGTCAAAAGGGATTCTTAGATTGTTAGCCAGCATTGGGTCACAATGGTTCCTTGCTTCTCTTAACCCCTGTGGTGTCACAATGCATCCCATGCCCTTTTAGGCCACTTGATGTCACAATGAATCATTTGAGTCTTGGCCTCTATGGTGTCATAATGTTTCCATGTTTTTCTTGGGCCCCATGCTTTCACAATTCATCCCTGGCCCTATTACAACCCCTGGTGTCACAATGGATCATTAGATTGTTAGCCTGCATTGGGTCACAATGGTTCCTTGCTTCTCTTAACCTCTGTGGTGTCACAATGCATTCCATGCCCTTTTAGGCCACTTGATGTCACAATGAATCACTTGATTCTTGGCCTTCATGGTGTCATAATAGATCCTTGCGTCTATAGGTCCCCATGCTGTCACAGTTCATCCGTGGTCCTTTTGCGCCCCCTGGTGTCAAAAGGGATTCTTAGATTGTTAGCCTGCATTGGGTCACAATGGTTCCCTGCTTCTCTTAACCTCTGTGGTGTCAGAATGCATCCCATGCCCTTTAAGGCCACTTGGTGTTACAATATATCATTTGAGTCTTGGCCTCTATGGTGTCATAATATTTCCATGATTAATTGTGCCCCATGCTTTCACAATTCATCCCTGGCCCTATTAAAACCCCTGCTGTCACAGGGGATCATTAGATTGTTAGCCTCCCTTGGACCACAATGGTTCCCTGCTTCTCTTAACCTCTGTGGTGTCACAATGCATTCCAAGCCCTTTTAGGCCACTTGATGTCACAATGAATCATTTGATTCTTGGCCTTCATAGTGTCATAATAGATCCTTGCTTCTATAGGTCCCCATGCTTTCACAGTTCATC
The DNA here is from genome assembly GCF_963662255.1 of Cinclus cinclus. Classification (NCBI taxonomy): domain Eukaryota; kingdom Metazoa; phylum Chordata; class Aves; order Passeriformes; family Cinclidae; genus Cinclus; species Cinclus cinclus. The sequence continues at coordinate 3,010,602 of NW_026912054.1, read as the reverse complement.
CGTGGTCCTTTTGCGCCCCCTGGTGTCAAAAGGGATTCTTAGATTGTTAGCCTGCATTGGGTCTCAATGGTTCCTTGCTTCTCTTAACCCCTGTGCTGTCACAATGCATCCCATGCCCTTTTAGGCCACTTGGTGTTACAATGAATCCTTTGAGTCTTGGCCTCTATGGTGTCAAAATGTTTCCATGTTTTTCTTGGGCCCAAGCTTTCACAATTCATCCCTGGCCCTATTACAACCCCTGGTGTCACAATGGATCATTAGATTGTTAGCCTCCCTTGGGTCACAATGGTTCCTTGCTTCTCTTAACCTCTGTGGTGTCACAATGCATTCCAAGCCCTTTTAGGCCACTTGATGTCACAATGAATCATTTGATTCTTGGCCTTCATGGTGTCATAATAGATCCTTGATTCTATAGGTCCCCATGCTGTCACAGTTCATCCGTGGTCCTTTTGCGCCCCCTGGTGTCAGAAGGGAATCTTAGATAGTTAGCCTGCATTGGGTCACAATGGTTCCTTGCTTCTCTTAACCTCTGTGGTGTCACAATGCATCTCATGCCCTTTTAGGCCAGTTGGTGTTACAATGAATCATTTGAGTCTTGGCCTCTATGGTGTCAGAATGTTTCCATGTTTTTCTTGGGCCCCATGCTTTCACAATTCATCCCTGGCCCTATTACAACCCCTGGTGTCACAATGGATCATTAGATTGTTAGCCTCCCTTGGGTCACAATGGTTCCTTGCTTCTCTTAACCTCTGTGGTGTCACAATGCATTCCAAGCCCTTTTAAGCCACTTGATGTCACAATGAATCATTTGATTCTTGGCCTTCATGGTGTCATAATAGATCCTTGCGTCTATAGGTCCCCATGCCGTCACAGTTCATCCGTGGTCCTTTTGCGCCCCCTGGTGTCAAAAGGGATTCTTAGATTGTTAGCCTGCATTGGGTCACAATGGTTCCCTTCTTCTCTTAACCTCTGTGGTGTCACAATGCATCCCATGCCCTTTTAGGCCACTTGGTGTTACAATGAATCATTTGAGTCTTGGCCTCTATGGTGTCATAATATTTCCATGATTAATTGTGCCCCATGCTTTCACAATTCATCCCTGGCCCTATTACAACCCCTGGTGTCACAGGGGATCATTAGATTGTTAGCCTCCCTTGGGTCACAATGGTTCCCTGCTTCTCTTAACCTCTGTGGTGTCACAATGCATTCCAAGCCCTTTTAGGCCACTTGATGTCACAATGAATCATTTGATTCTTGGCCTTCATGGTGTCATAATAGATCCTTGCTTCTATAGGTCCCCATGCTTTCACAGTTCATCCGTGGTCCTTTTGCACCCCCTGGTGTCAAAAGGGATTCTTAGATTGTTAGCCTGCATTGGGTCACAATGGTTCGTTGCTTCTCTTAACCCCTGTGGTGTCACAATGCATCCCATGCCCTTTTAGGCCACTTGGTGTTACAATGAATTATTTGAGTCTTGGCCTCTATGGTGTCATAATGTTTCCATGTTTTTCTTGGGCTCCATGCTTTCACAATTCATCCCTGGCCCTATTACAACCCCTGGTGTCACAATGGATCATTAGATTGTTAGCCTCCCTTGGGTCACAATGGTTCCTTGCTTCTCTTAACCTCTGTGGTGTCACAATGCATTCCAAGCCCTTTTAGGCCACTTGATGTCACAATGAATCATTTGATTCTTCTCCTTCATGATGTCATAATAGATCCTCGCTTCTATTGGTCCCCATGCTGTCACAGTTCATCCGTGGTCCTTTTGCGCCCCCTGGTGTCAAAAGGGAATCTTATATAGTTAGCCTGCATTGGGTCTCAATGGTTCCTTGCTTCTCTTAACCTCTGTGGTGTCACAATGCATCCCATGCCCTTTTAGGCCACTTGGTGTTACAATGAATCATTTGAATCTTGGCCTCTATGGTGTCATAATATTTCCATGATTTATTGTGCCCCATGCTTTCACAATTCATCCCTGGCCCTATTACAACCCCTGGTGTCACAATGGATCATTAGATTGTTAGCCTACCTTGGACCACAATGATGCCCTGCTTCTCTTAACCTCTGTGGTGTCACAATGCATTCCAAGCCCTTTTAGGCCACTTGATGTCACAATGAATCATTTGATTCTTGGCCTTCATGGTGTCATAATAGATCCTTGCTTCTATAGGTCCCCATGCCGTCACAGTTCATCCGTGGTCCTTTTGCGCCCCCTGGTGTCAAAAGGGATTCTTAGATTGTTAGCCTGCATTGGGTCACAATGGTTCCTTGCTTCTCTTAACCCCTGTGGTGTCACAATGCATCCCATGCCCTTTTAGGCCACTTGATGTCACAATGAATCATTTGAGTCTTGGCCTCTATGGTGTCATAATGTTTCCATGTTTTTCTTGGGCTCCATGCTTTCACAATTCATCCCTGGCCCTATTACAACCCCTGGTGTCACAATGGATCATTAGATTGTTAGCCTCCCTTGGGTCACAATGGTTCCTTGCTTCTCTTAACCTCTGTGGTGTCACAATGCATTCCAAGCCCTTTTAGGCCACTTGATGTCACAATGAATCACTTGATTCTTGGCCTTCATGGTGTCATAATAGATCCTTGCTTCTATAGGTCCCCATGCTGTCACAGTTCATCCGTGGTCCTTTTGCGCCCCCTGGTGTCAAAAGGGATTCTTAGATTGTTAGCCTGCATTGGGTCACAATGGTTCCCTGCTTCTCTTAACCTCTGTGGTGTCACAATGCATCCCATGCCCTTTAAGGCCACTTGGTGTTACAATATATCATTTGAGTCTTGGCCTCTATGGTGTCATAATATTTCCATGATTAATTGTGCCCCATGCTTTCACAATTCATCCCTGGCACTATTACAACCCCTGCTGTCACAGGGGATCATTAGATTGTTAGCCTCCCTTGGACCACAATGGTTCCCTGCTTCTCTTAACCTCTGTGGTGTCACAATGCATTCCAAGCCCTTTTAGGCCACTTGATGTCACAATGAATCATTTGATTCTTGGCCTTCATGGTGTCATAATAGATCCTTGCTTCTATAGGTCCCCATGCTTTCACAGTTCATCCGTGGTCCTTTTGCACCCCCTGGTGTCAAAAGGGATTCTTAGATTGTTAGCCTGCATTGGGTCTCAATGGTTCCTTGCTTCTCTTAACCCCTGTGGTGTCACAATGCATCCCATGCCCTTTTAGGCCACTTGGTGTTACAATGAATCCTTTGAGTGTTGGCCTCTATGGTGTCAAAATGTTTCCATGTTTTTCTTGGGCCCAAGCTTTCACAATTCATCCCTGTCCCTTTTACAACCCCTGGTGTCACAATGGATCATTAGATTGTTAGCCTCCCTTGGGTCACAATGGTTCCTTGCTTCTCTTAACCTCTGTGCTGTCACAATGCATTCCAAGCCCTTTTAGGCCACTTGATGTCACAATGAATCATTTGATTCTTCTCCTTCATGGTGTCATAATAGATCCTTGCTTCTACAGGTCCCCATGCTGTCACAGTCCATCCGTGGTCCTTTTGCGCCCCCTAGTGTCAAAAGGGATTCTTAGATTGTTAGCCTGCATTGGGTCACAATGGTTCCTTGCTTCTCTTAACCTCAGTGGTGTCACAATGCATCCCATGCCCTTTTAGGCCACTTGATGTCACAATGAATCATTTGATTCTTGGCCTTCATGGTGTCATAATAGATCCTTGCTTCTATAGGTCCCCATGCTGTCACAGTTCATCCGTGGTCCTTTTGCGCCCCCTGGTGTCAAAAGGGATTCTTAGATTGTTAGCCTGCATTGGGTCACAATGGTTCCCTGCTTCTCTTAACCTCTGTGCTGTCACAATGCATCCCATGCCCTTTTAGGCCACTTGGTGTTACAATGAATCATTTGAATCTTGGCCTCTATGGTGTCATAATATTTCAATGATTTATTGTGCCCCATGCTTTCACAATTCATCCCTGGCACTATTACAACCCCTGGTGTCACAGGGGATCAATAGATTGTTAGCCTCCCTTGGGCCACAATGGTTCCCTGCTTCTCTTAACCTCTGTGGTGTCACAATGCATTCCAAGCCCTTTTAGGCCACTTGATGTCACAATGAATCATTTGATTCTTGGCCTTCATGGTGTCATAATAGATCCTTGCTTCTATAGGTCCCCATGCCGTTCCAGTTCATCCGTGGTCCTTTTGCGCCCCCTGGTGTCAAAAGGGATTCTTAGATTGTTAGCCTGTATTGGGTCACAATGGTTCCTTCCTTATCTTAACCCCTGTGGTGTCACAATGCATCCCATGCCCTTTTAGGCCACTTGGTGTTACAATGAATCATTTGAGTCTTGGCCTCTATGGTGGCATACTGTTTCCATGTTTTTCTTGGGCCCCATGCTTTCACAATTCATCCCTGGCCCTATTACAACCCCTGGTGTCACAATGGATCATTAGATTGTTAGCCTCCCTAGGGTCACAATGGTTCCTTGCTTCTCTTAACCTCTGTGGTGTCACAATGCAACCCATGCCCTTTTAGGCCACTTGATGTCACAATGAATCATTTGATTCTTGGCCTTCATGGTGTCATAATAGATCCTTGCTTCTATAGGTCCCCATGCCGTCACAGTTCATCCGTGGTCCTTTTGCGCCCCCTGGTGTCAAAAGGGATTCTTAGATTGTTAGCCTGCATTGGGTCACAATGGTTCCCTGCTTCTCTTAACCTCTGTGGTGTCACAATGCATCCCATGCCCTTTTAGGCCACTTGGTGTTACAATGAATCATTTGAGTCTTGGCCTCTATGGTGTCAAAATGTTTCCATGTTTTTCTTGGGCCCAAGCTTTCACAATTCATCCCTGGCCCTATTACAACCCCTGGTGTCACAATGGATCATTAGATTGTTAGCCTCCCTTTGGTCACAATGGTTCCTTGCTTCTCTTAACCTCTGTGCTGTCACAATGCATTCCAAGCCCTTTTAGGCCACTTGATGTCACAATGAATCATTTGATTCTTCTCCTTCATGGTGTCATAATAGATCCTTGCTTCTATAGGTCCCCATGCTGTCACAGTTCATCCGTGGTCCTTTTGCGCCCCCTAGTGTCAAAAGGGATTCTTAGATTGTTAGCCTGCATTGGGTCACAATGGTTCCTTGCTTCTCTTAACCTCAGTGGTGTCACAATGCATCCCATGCCCTTTTAGGCCACTTGATGTCACAATGAATCATTTGATTCTTGGCCTTCATGGTGTCATAATAGATCCTTGCTTCTATAGGTCCCCATGCTGTCACAGTTCATCCGTGGTCCTTTTGCGCCCCCTGGTGTCAAAAGGGATTCTTAGATTGTTAGCCTGCATTGGGTCACAATGGTTCCCTGCTTCTCTTAACCTCTGTGGTGTCACAATGCATCCCATGCCCTTTTAGGCCACTTGGTGTTACAATGAATCATTTGAATCTTGGCCTCTATGGTGTCATAATATTTCCATGATTTATTGTGCCCCATGCTTTCACAATTCATCCCTGGCACTATTACAACCCCTGGTGTCACAGGGGATCAATAGATTGTTAGCCTCCCTTGGGCCACAATGGTTCCCTGCTTCTCTTAACCTCTGTGGTGTCACAATGCATTCCAAGCCCTTTTAGGCCACTTGATGTCACAATGAATCATTTGATTCTTGGCCTTCATGGTGTCATAATAGATCCTTGCGTCTATAGGTCCCCATGCCGTCACAGTTCATCCGTGGTCCTTTTGCGCCCCCTGGTGTCAAAAGGGATTCTTAGATTGTTAGCCTGTATTGGGTCACAATGGTTCCTTGCTTATCTTAACCCCTGTGGTGTCACAATGCATCCCATGCCCTTTTAGGCCACTTGGTGTTACAATGAATCATTTGAGTCTTGGCCTCTATGGTGTCAAAATGTTTCAATGTTTTTCTTGGGCTCCATGCTTTCACAATTCATCCCTGGCCCTATTACAACCCCTGGTGTCACAATGGATCATTAGATTGTTCGACTCCCTTGAGTCACAATGGTTCCTTGCTTCTCTTAACCCCTGTGGTGTCACTATGCATTCCAAGCCCTTTTAGGCCACTTGATGTCACAATGAATCATTTGATTCTTGGCCTTCATGGTGTCATAATAGATCCTTGCTTCTATAGGTCCCCATGCTGTCACAGTTCATCCGTGGTCCTTTTGCGCCCCCTGGTGTCAAAAGGGAATCTTAGATAGTTAGCCTGCATTGGGTCACAATGGTTCCTTGCTTCTCTTAACCCCTGTGGTGTCACAATGCATCCCATGCCCTTTTAGGCCACTTGGTGTTACAATGAATCATTTGAGTCTTAGCCTCTATGGTGTCATTATGTTTCCATGTTTTTCTTGGGCCCCATGCTTTCACAATTCATCCCGGGCCCTATTACAACCCCTGGTGTCACAATGGATCATTAGATTGTTAGCCTCCCTTGGGTCACAATGGTTCCTTGCTTCTCTTAACCTCTGTGGTGTCACAATGCATTCCATGTCCTTTTAGGCCACTTGATGTCACAATGAATCATTTGATTCTTGGCCTTCATGGTGTCATAATAGATCCTTGCTTCTATAGGTCCCCATGCTGTCACAGTTCATCCGTGGTCCTTTTGCGCCCCCTGGTGTCAAAAGGGATTCTTAGATTGTTAGCCTGCATTGGGTCACAATGGTTCCTTGCTTCTCTTAACCTCTGTGGTGTCACAATGCATCCCATGCCCTTTTAGGCCACTTGGTGCTACAATGAATCATTTGAGTCTTGGCCTCTATGGTGTCATAATATTTCCATGATTTATTGTGCCCCATGCTTTCACAATTCATCCCTGGCACTATTACAACCCCTGGTGTCACAGGGGATCATTAGATTGTTAGCCTCCATTGGGTCACAATGGTTCCCTGCTTCTCTTAACCTCTGTGGTGTCACAATGCATTCCAAGCCCTTTTAGGCCACTTGATGTCACAATGAATCATTTGATTCTTGGCCTTCATGGTGTCATAATAGATCCTTGCTTCTATAGGTCCCCATGCTGTCACAGTTCATCCGTGGTCCTTTTGCACCCCCTGGTGTCAAAAGGGATTCTTAGATTCTTAGCCTGCATTGGGTCACAATGGTTCCTTCTTTCTCTTAACCTCTGTGGTGTCACAATGCATTCCAACCCCTTTTAGGCCACTTGATGTCACAATGAATCATTTGATTCTTGGCCTTCATGGTGTCATAATAGATCCTTGCTTCTATAGGTCCCCATCCTGTCACAGTTCATCCGTGCTCCTTTTGCGCCCCCTGGTGTCAAAAGGGATTCTTAGATTGTTAGCCTGCATTGGGTCACAATGGTTCCTTGCTTCTCTTAACCCCTGTGGTGTCACAATGCATCCCATGCCCTTTTAGGCCACTTGATGTCACAATGAATCATTTGATTCTTGGCCTCCATGGTGGCATAATAGATCCTTGCTTCTATTGGTCCCCGTGCTGTAACATTCCAACACTGGGACTTTTACAAACCCTGGTGTCACAAGGGATCATTAGATTGTTAGCCTGCATTGGGTCACAATGGTGCCTTGCTTCTCTTAACCTCTGTGGTGTCACAATGCATCCCATGCCCTTTTAGGCCACTTGATGTCACAATGAATCATTTGATTCTCGGCCTCCATGGTGGCATAATAGATCCTTGCTTCTATTGGTCCCCGTGCTATAACAATCCATCACTGGGCCTTTTACAAACCCTGGTGCCACAAGGGATCATTAGATTGTTAGCCTCCCTTGGGTCACAATGGTTCCTTGCTTCTCTTAACCTCTGTGGTGTCACAATGCATCCCATGCCCTTTTAGGCCACTTGGTGTTACAATGAATCATTTGAATCTTGGCCTCTATGGTGTCATAATATTTCCATGATTTATTGTGCCCCATGCTTTCACAATTCATCCCTGGCCCTATTACAACGCCTGGTGTCACAGGGGATCATTAGATTGTTAGCCTCCCTTGGGCCACAATGGTTCCTTGCTTCTCTTAACCCCTGTGGCGTCACAATGCATTCCAAGCCCTTTTAGGCCACTTGATGTCACAATGAATCATTTGATTCTTGGCCTTCATGGTGTCATAATAGATCCTTGCTTCTATAGGTCCCCATGCTGTCACAGTTCATCTGTGGTCCTTTTGCGCCCCCTGGTGTCAAAACGGATTCTTAGATTGTTAGCCTGCATTGGGTCACAATGGTTCCTTGCTTCTCTTAACCTCTGTGGTGTCACAATGCATCCCATGCCCTTTTAGGCCACTTGGTGTTACAATGAATCATTTGATTCTCGGCCTCTATGGTGTCATAATGTTTCCATGTTTTTCTTGGGCCCCATGCTTTCACAATTCATCCCTGGCCCTATTACAACCCCTGGTGTCACAATGGATCATTAGATTGTTAGCCTCCCTTGGGTCACAATGGTTCCTTGCTTCTCTTAACCTCTGTGGTGTCACTATGCATTCCATGCCCTTTTAGGCCACTTGATGTCACAATGAATCATTTGATTCTTGGCCTTCATGGTGTCATAATAGATCCTTGCTTCTATAGGTCCCCATGCTGTCACAGTTCATCCATGGTCCTTTTACACCCCCTGGTGTCAAAAGGGATTCTTAGATTGTTAGCCTGCATTGGGTCACAATGGTTCCTTGCTTCTCTTAACCTCTGTGGTGTCACAATGCATTCCAAGCCCTTTTAGGCCACTTGATGTCACAATGAATCATTTGATTCTTGGCCTTCATGGTGTCATAATAGATCCTTGCTTCTATAGGTCCCCATGCTGTCACAGTTCACCGATGTCCTTTTGCGCCCCCTGGTGTCAAAACGGATTCTTAGATTGTTAGCCTGCATTGGGTCACAATGGTTCCTTGCTTCTCTTAACCCCTGTGGTGTCTCAATGCATCCCATGCCCTTTTAGGCCACTTGATGTCACAATGAATCATTTTATTCTTGGCCTCCATGGTGGCATAATAGATCCTTGCTTCTATTGGTCCCCGTGCTGTAACATTCCATCACTGGGCCTTTTACAAACCCTGGTGTCACAAGGGATCATTAGATTGTTAGCCTGCATTGGGTCACAATGGTGCCTTGCTTCTCTTAACCTCTGTGGTGTCACAATGCATCCCATGCCCTTTTAGGCCACTTGATGTCACAATGAATCATTTGATTCTCGGCCTCCATGGTGGCATAATAGATCCTTGCTTCTATTGGTCCCCGTGCTGTAACAATCCATCACTGGGCCTTTTACAAACCCTGGTGCCACAAGGGATCATTAGATTGTTAGCCTCCCTTGGGTCTCAATGGTTCCTTGCTTCTCTTAACCTCTGTGGTGTCACAATGCATCCCATGCCCTTTTAGGCCACTTGATGTCACAATGAATCATTTGAGTCTTGGCCTCTATGGTGTCATAATATTTCCATGTTTTTATTGTGCCCCATGCTTCCACAATTCATCCCTGGCCCTATTACAACCCCTGGTGTCAACAGGGATCATTAGATTTTTGGCCTGCATTGGGTCACAATGGTTCCTTGCTTCTCTTAACCCCTGTGGGGTCAAAATGCATCCCAAGCCCTTTTAGGCCACTTGATGTCACAATGAATCATTTGATTCTTGGCCTTCATGGTGTCAGAATAGATCCTTGTTCTATAGGTCCCCATCCTGTCACAGTTCATCAGTGGTCCTTTTGCGCCGCCTAGTGTCAAAAGGGATTCTTAGATTGTTAGCCTGCATTGGGTCACAATGGTTCCTTGCTTCTCTTAACCTCTGTGGTGTCACAATGCATCCCATGCCCTTTTAGGCCACTTGATGTCACAATGAATCATTTGATTCTTGGCCTTCATGGTGTCAGAATAGATCCTTGTTCTATAGGTCCCCATCCTGTCTCAGTTCATCCGTGTTCCTTTTTTCGCCCCCTGGTGTTAAAAGGGATTGTTAGATTGTTAGCCTGCATTGGGTCACAATTGTTCCTTGCTTCTCTTAACCTCTGTGGTGTCACAATGCATCCCATGCCCTTTTAGGCCACTTGATGTCACAATGAATCATTTTATTCTTGGCCTCCATGGTGGCATAATAGATCCTTGCTTCTATTGGTCCCCGTGCTGTAACATTCCATCACTGTGCCTTTTACAAACCCTGGTGTCACAAGGGATCATTAGATTGTTAGCCTCCCTTGGGCCACAATGGTTCCCTGCTTCTCTTAACCTCTGTGGTGTCACAATGCATCCCATGCCCTTTTAGGCCACTTGATGTCACAATGAATCATTTGATTCTTGGCCTTCATGGTGTCATAATAGATCCTTGCTTCTATAGGTCCCCATGCTGTCACAGTTCATCTGTGGTCCTTTTGCGCCCCCTGGTGTCAAAAGGGAATCTTAGATAGTTAGCCTCCCTTGGGTCACAATGGTTCCTTGCTTCTCTTAACCTCTGTGGTGTCACAATGCATCCCATGCCCTTTTAGGCCACTTGGTGTTACAATGAATCATTTGAGTCTTGGCCTCTATGGTGTCATAATGTTTCCATGTTTTTCTTGGGCCCCATGCTTTCACAATTCATCCCTGGCCCTATTACAACCCCTGGTGTCACAATGGATCATTAGATTGTTAGCCTCCCTTGGGTCACAATGGTTCCTTGCTTCTCTTAACCTCTGTGGTGTCACAATGCATCCCATGCCCTTTTAGGCCACTTGATGTCACAATGAATCATTTGATTCTTGGCCTTCATGGTGGCATAATAGATCCTTGCTTCTATAGGTCCCCATGCTGTCACAGTTCATCCGTGGTCCTTTTGCGCCCCCTGGTGTCAAAAGGGATTCTTAGATTGTTAGCCTGCATTGGGTCACAATGGTTCCTTGCTTCTCTTAACCTCTGTGGTGTCACAATGCATCCCATGCCCTTTTAGGCCACTTGGTGTTACAATGAATCATTTGAGACTTGGTCTCTATGGTGTCATAATATTTCCATGATTTATTGTGCCCCATGCTTTCACAATTCATCCCTGGCACTATTACAACCCCTGGTGTCACAGGGAATCTTAGATAGTTAGCCTCCCTTGGGTCACAATGGTTCCCTGCTTCTCTTAACCTCTGTGGTGTCACAATGCATTCCAAGCCCTTTTAGGCCACTTGATGTCACAATGAATCATTTTATTCTTGGCCTCCATGGTGGCATAAGAGATCCTTGCTTCTATTGGTCCCCGTGCTGTAACATTCCATCACTGGGCCTTTTACAAACCCTGGTGTCACAAGGGATCATTAGATTGTTAGCCTGCATTGGGTCACAATTGTGCCTTGCTTCTCTTAACCCCTGTGGTGTCACAATGCATCCCATGCCCTTTTAGGCCACTTGATGTCACAATGAATCATTTGATTCTTGGCCTCTATGGTGTCATAATATTTCCATGTTTTTATTGTGCCCCATGCTTCCACAATTCATCCCTGGCCCTATTACAACCCCTGGTGTCAACAGGGATCATTAGATTTTTAGCCTGCATTGGGTCACAATGGTTCCTTGCTTCTCTTAGCCCCTGTGGGGTCAAAATGCATCCCAAGCCCTTTTAGGCCACTTGATGTCACAATGAATCATTTGATTCTTGGCCTCCATGGTGGCATAATAGATCCTTGCTTGTATTGGTTCCCGTGCTGTAACAATCCATCACTGGCCCTTTTTATACCCCCTGGTGCCACAAGGGATCATTAGATTGTTAGCCTGCATTGGGTCACAATGGTTCCTTGCTTCTCTTAACCTCTGTGGTGTCACAATGCATCCCATGCCGTTTTAGGCCACTTGGTGTCACAATGAATCATTTGAGTCTTGCCCTCTATGGTGTCATAATATTTCCATGTCTTTATTGGGCCCCATGCTTTCACAATTCATCCCTGGCCCTTTTATACCCCCTGGTGCCACAAGGGGTCATTAGATTGTTAGCCTGCATTGGGTCACAATAGTGCCTTGCTTCTCTTAACCCCTGTGGTGTCACAATGCATCCCATGCCCTTTTAGGCCACTTGATGTCACAATGAATCATTTGATTCTTGGCCTCCATGGTGGCATATTCGTTCCTCGATTCTATTGTTCCCCGTGATGTAACAATCCATCACTGGGCCTTTTTATACCCCCTGGTGCCACAAGGGATCATTAGATTGTTAGCCTCCCTTGGGTCACAATGGTTCCTTGCTTCTCTGAACCCCTGTGGTGTCACAATGCATCCCATGCCCTTTTAGGCCACTTGATGTCACAATGAATCATTTGATTCTTGGCCTTCATGGTGGCATAATAGATCCTTGCTTCTATAGGTCACCATGCTGTCACAGTTCATCCGTGGTCCTTTTGCGCCCCCTGGTGTCAAAAGGGACTCTTAGATTGTTAGCCTGCATTGGGTCACACTGGTTCCTTGCTTCTCTTAACCTCTGTGGTGTCACAATGCATCCCATGCCCTTTTAGGCCACTTGGTGTTACAATGAATCATTTGAGACTTGGCCTCTATGGTGTCATAATATTTCCATGATTTCTTGTGCCCCATGCTTTCACAATTCATCCCTGGCCCTATTACAACCCCTGGTGTCCCAGGGGATCATTAGATTGTTAACCTGCCTTGGGTCACAATGGTTCCCTGCTTCTCTTAACCTCTGTGGTGTCACAATGCATCCCATGCCCTTTTAGGCCACTTGGTGTTACAATGAATCATTTGAGTCTTGGCCTGTATGGTGTCAAAATGTTTCAATGTTTTTCTTGGGCTCCATGCTGTCACAATTCATCCCTGGCCCTATTACAACCCCTGGTGTCACAATGGATCATTAGATTGTTAGCCTCCCTTGGGTCACAATGGTTCCCTGCTTCTCTTAACCTCTGTGTTGTCACAATCCATCCCATGCCCTTTTAGGCCACTTGATGTCGCAATGAATCATTTGATTCTTGGCCTTCATGGTGTCATAATAGATCCTTGCTTCTATAGGTCCCCATGCTGTCACAGTTCATCCGTGGTCCTTTTGCGCCCCCTGGTGTCAAAAGCGATTCTTAGATTGTTAGCCTGCATTGGGTCACAATGGTTCCTTGCTTCTCTTAACCTCTGTGGTGTCACAATGCATCCCATGCACTTTTTGGCCACTTCATTTTACAATGAATCATTTGAGTCTTGGCCTCTATGGTGTCAAAATATTTCCATGTTTTTCTTGGGCTCCATGCTTTCACAATTCATCCCTGGCCCTATTACAACCCCTGGTGTCACAATGGATCATTAGATTGTTAGCCTCCCTTGGGTCACAATGGTTCCTTGCTTCTCTTAACCTCAGTGGTGTCACAATGCATTCCAAGCCCTTTTACGCCACTTGATGTCACAATGAATCATTTGATTCTTCTCCTTCATGGTATCATAATAGATCCTTGCTTCTATAGGTCCCCATGCTGTCACAGTTCATCCGTGGTCCTTTTGCGCCGCCTAGTGTCAAAAGGGATTCTTAGATTGTTAGCCTGCATTGGGTCACAATGGTTCCTTGCTTCTCTTAACCTCTGTGGTGTCACAATGCATCCCATGCCCTTTTAGGCCACTTGATGTCACAATGAATCATTTGATTCTTGGCCTTCATGGTGTCATAATTGATCCTTGCTTCTATAGGTCCCCATGCTGTCACAGTTCATCCGTGGTGCTTTTGCGCCGACTAGTGTCAAAAGGGATTCTTAGATTGTTAGCCTGCATTGGGTCACAATGGTTCCCTGCTTCTCTTAACCTCTGTGGTGTCACAATGCATCCCATGCCCTTTTAGGCCACTTGGTGTTACAATGAATCATTTGAGTCTTGGCCTCTATGGTGTCAAAATGTTTCCATGTTTTTCTTGGGCTCCATGCTTTCACAATTCATCCCTGGCCCTATTACAACCCCTGGTGTCACAATGGATCATTAGATTGTTAGCCTCCCTTGGGTCACAATGGTTCCTTGCTTCTCTTAACCTCTGTGGTGTCACAATGCATTCCATGCCCTTTTAGGCCACGTGATGTCACAATGAATCATTTGATTCTTGGCCTCCATGGTGTCATAATAGATCCTTGCTTCTATAGGTCCCCATGCTGTCACAGTTCATCCGTGGTCCTTTTGCGACCCCTGGTGTCAAAAGGGATTCTTAGATTGTTAGCCTGCATTGGGTCACAATGGTTCCTTGCTTCTCTTAACCTCTGTGGTGTCACAATGCATCCCATGCCCTTTTAGGCCACTTGGTGTTACAATGAATCATTTGAGTCTTGGCCTCTATGGTGTCATAATATTTCCATGATTTATTGTGCCCCATGCTTTCACAATTCATCCCTGGCCCTATTACAATCCCTGGTGTCACAGCGGATCATTAGATTGTTAGCCTCCATTGGGTCACAATGGTTCCCTGCTTCTCTTAACCTCTGTGGTGTCACAATGCATTCCAAGCCCTTTTAGGCCACTTGATGTCACAATGAATCATTTGATTCTTGGCCTTCATGGTGTCATAATAGATCCTTGCTTCTATAGGTCCCCATGCTGTCACAGTTCATCCGTGGTCCTTTTGCGCCCCCTGGTGTCAAAAGGGATTCTTAGATTGTTAGCCTGCATTGGGTCACAATGGTTCCTTGCTTCTCTTAACCTCTGTGCTGTCACAATGCATTCCAAGCCCTTTTAGGCCACTTCATGTCACAATGAATCATTTGATTCTTGGCCTTCATGGTGTCATAATAGATCCTTGCTTCTATAGGTCCCCATGCTGTCACAGTTCATCCGTGGTCCTTTTGCGCCCCCTGGTGTCAAAAGGGATTCTTAGATTGTTAGCCTGCATTGGGTCACAATGGTTCCTTGCTTCTCTTAACCCCTGTGGTGTCACAATGCATCCCATGCCCTTTTAGGCCACTTGATGTCACAATGAATCATTTTATTCTTGGCCTCCATGGTGGCATATTCGTTCCTTGATTCTATTGGTCCCCGTGCTGTAACAATCCATCACTGGGCCTTTTTATACCCCCTGGTGCCACAAGGGATCATTAGATTGTTAGCCTCCCTTGGGTCACAATGGTTCCTTGCTTCTCTTAACCCCTGTGGTGTCACAATGCATCCCATGCCCTTTTAGGCCACTTGATGTCACAATGAATCATTTGATTCTTGGCCTCCATGGTGGCATAATAGATCCTTGCTTCTATTGGTCCCCGTGCTGTAACATTCCATCACTGGGGCTTTTACAAACCCTGGTGTCACAAGGGATCATTAGATTGTTAGCCTGCATTGGGTCACAATGGTGTCTTGCGTCTCTTAACCCCTGTGGTGTCACAATGCATCCCATGCCCTTTTAGGCCACTTGATGTCACAATGAATCATTTGATTCTTGGCCTCTATGGTGTCATAATGGTTCCTTGTTTCTATTGGGCCCCATGCTGTCACAGTCCATCCCTGGCCATTTTTATACCCCTGGTGCCACAAGGGATCATTAGATTGTTAACCTACATTGGGTCACAATGGTTCCTTGCTTCTCTTAACCCCTGTGGTGTCACAATGCATTCCAAGCCCTTTTAGGCCACTTGGTGTTACAATGAATCATTTGAGTCTTGGCCTGTATGGTGTCAAAATGTTTCAATGTTTTTCTTGGGCTCCATGCTGTCACAATTCATCCCTGGCCCTATTACAACCCCTGGTGTCACAATGGATCATTAGATTGTTAGCCTCCCTTGGGTCACAATGGTTCCTTGCTTCTCTTAACCTCTGTGGTGTCACAATGCATTCCATGCCCTTTTAGGCCACGTGATGTCACAATGAATCATTTGATTCTTGGCCTCCATGGTGTCATAATAGATCCTTGCTTCTATAGGTCCCCATGCTGTCACAGTTCATCCGTGGTCCTTTTGCGCCCCCTGGTGTCAAAAGGGATTCTTAGATTGTTAGCCTGCATTGGGTCACAATGGTGCCTTGCTTCTCTTAACCTCTGTGGTGTCACAATGCATCCCATGCCCTTTTAGGCCACTTGGTGTTACAATGAATCATTTGATTCTTGGCCTCTATGGTGGCATAATATTTCCATGATTTATTGTGCCCCATGCTTTCACAATTCATCCCTGGCCCTATTACAACACCTGGTGTCACAGGGGATCATTAGATTGTTAGCCTCCATTGGGTCACAATGGTTCCCTGCTTCTCTTAACCTCTGTGGTGTCACAATGCATTCCAAGGCCTTTTAGGTCACTTGATGTCACAATGAATCATTTGATTCTTGGCCTTCATGGTGTCATAATAGATCCTTGCTTCTATAGGTCCCCATGCTGTCACAGTTCATCCGTGGTCCTTTTGCGCCCCCTGGTGTCAAAAGGGTTTCTTAGATTGTTAGCCTGCATTGGGTCACAATGGTTCCTTGCTTCTCTTAACCTCTGTGGTGTCACTATGCATTCCAAGCCCTTTTAGGCCACTTGATGTCACAATGAATCATTTGATTCTTGGCCTTCATGGTGTCATAATAGATCCTTGCTTCTATAGGTCCCCATGCTGTCACAGTTCATCCGTGGTCCTTTTGCGCCACCTGGTGTCAAAAGGGATTCTTAGATTGTTAGCCTGCAATGGGTCACAATGGTTCCTTGCTTCTCTTAACCCCTGTGGTGTCACAATGCATCCCATGCCCTTTTAGGCCACTTGATGTCACAATGAATCATTTGATTCTTGGTCTCCATGGTGGCATAATAGATCCTTGCTTCTATTGGTCCCTGTGCTGTAACATTCCATCACTGGGCCTTTTACAAACCCTGGTGTCACAAGGGATCATTAGATTGTTAGCCTGCATTGGGTCACAATGGTGCCTTGCTTCTCTTAACCTCTGTGGTGTCACAATGCATCCCATGCCCTTTTAGGCCACTTGATGTCACAATGAATCATTTGATTCTCGGCCTCCATGGTGGCATAATAGATCCTTGCTTCTATTGGTCCCCGTGCTGTAACAATCCATCACTGGGCCTTTTACAAACCCTGGTGCCACAAGGGATCATTAGATTGTTAGCCTCCCTTGGGTCTCAATGGTTCCTTGCTTCTCTTAACCTCAGTGGTATCACAATGCATCCCATGCCCTTTTAGGCCACTTGATGTCACAATGAATCATTTGATTCTTGGCCTCCATGGAGGCATAATGGTTCCTTGTTTCTATTGGGCCCCATGCTGTCACAATTCATCCCTGGCCCTTTTACGCACCCTGGTGTCAAATGGCATCCTGGGATTATTACCCTCCATTCGGTCACAATGGATCCTTGCTTCTCTTAACCCCTGTGGTGTCACAAAGCATCCCATGCCCTTTTAGGCCACTTGATGTCACAATGAATCATTTGATTCTTGGCCTCCATGGTGGCATAATAGATCCTTGCTTCTATTGGGCCCCATGCTTTCACAATTCATCCCTGGCCCTTTTACAACACCTTGTGTGACAAGGGATCATTAGATTGTTAGCCTGCATTGGGTCACAATGGTTCCTTGCTTCTCTTAACCTCTGTGGTGTCACAATGCATTCCAAGCCCTTTTAGGCCACTTGGTGTTACAATGAATCATTTGAGTCTTGGCCTCTATGGTGTCATAATATTTCCATGTTTTTATTGTGCCCCATGCTTCCACAATTCATCCCTGGCCCTATTACAACCCCTGGTGTCAACAGGGATCATTAGATTTTTAGCCTGCATTGGGTTACAATGGTTCCTTGCTTCTCTTAACCCCTGTGGGGTCAAAATGCATCCCATGCCCTTTTAGGCCACTTGATGTCGCAATGAATCATTTGATTCTTGGCCTCCATGGTGGCATAATAGATCCTTGTTTGTATTGGTTCCCTGTGCTGTAACAATCCATCACTGGCCCTTTTTATACCCCCTGGTGCCACAAGGGATCATTAGATTGTTAGCCTGCATTGGGTCACAATGGTTCCTTGCTTCTCTTAACCTCTGTGGTGTCACAATGCATCCCATGCCCTTTTAGGCCACTTGGTGTCACAATGAATCATTTGAGTCTTGGCCTCTATGGTGTCATAATATTTCCATGTCTTTATTGGGCCCCATGCTTCCACAATTCATCCCTGGCCCTTTTACAACCCCTGGTGTCACAAGGGGTCATTAGATTGTTAGCCTCCCTTGGGTCACAATGGTTCCTTGCTTCTCTTAACCTCTGTGGTGTCACAATGCATCCCATGCCCTTTTAGGCCACTTGATGTCACAATGAATGATTTGATTCTTGGCCTCCATGGTGTCAGAATAGATCCTTGTTCTATAGGTCCCCATCCTGTCACAGTCCATCAGTGGTCCTTTTGCGCCCCCTGGTGTCAAAAGGGATTGTTAGATTGTTAGCCTGCATTGGGTCACAATAGTTCCTTGCGTCTCTTAACCTCTGAGGTGTCACAATGCATCCCATGCCCTTTTAGGCCACTTGATGTCACAATGAATCATTTGATTCTTGGCCTCCATGGTGGCATAATAGATCCTTGCTTCTATTGGTCCCCGTGCTGTAACAATCCATCACTGGGCCTTTTTATACCCCCTGGAGCCACAAGGGGTCATTAGATTGTTAGCCTGCATTGGGTCACAATGGTTCCTTGCTTCTCTTAACCTCTTTGGTGTCACAATGCATTCCAAGCCCTTTTAGGCCACTTGGTGTTACAATGAATCATTTGAGTCTTGGCCTCTATGGTGTCATAATATTTCCATGTTTTTATTGTGCCCCATGCTTCCACAATTCATCCCTGGCCCTATTACAACCCCTGGTGTCAACAGGGATCATTAGATTGTTAGCCTGCATTGGGTCACAATGGTTCCTTGATTCTCTTAGCCCCTGTGGGATCAAAATGCATCCCATGCCCTTTTAGGCCACTTGATGTCGCAATGAATCATTTGATTCTTGGCCTCCATGGTGGCATAATAGATCCTTGCTTCTATTGGTCCCCATGCTGTAACAATCCATCACTGGGCCTTTTTAAAACCCTGGTGCCACAAGGGATCATTAGATTGTTAGCCTCCCTTGGGTCTCAATGGTTCCTTGCTTCTCTTAACCTCTGTAGTGTCACAATGCATCCCATGCCCTTTTAGGCCACTTGATGTCACAATGAATCATTTGATCCTTGGCCTCCATGGTGGCATAATGGTTCCTTGTTTCTATTGGGCCCCATGCTGTCACAATTCATCCCTGGCCCTTTTACGCCCCCTGGTGTCAAATGGCATCCTGGGATTATTACCCTCCATTGGGTCACAATGGATCCTTGCTTCTCTTAACCCCTGTGGTGTCACAATGCATCCCATGCCCTTTTAGCCCACTTGATGTCACAATGAATCATTTGATTCTTGGCCTCCATGGTGGCATAATAGATCCTTGCTTCTATTGGTCCCCGTGCTACAACAATCCATCCCTGGCCCTTTGTCTAACCCCTGGTGCCACAAGGGATCATTAGATTGTTAGCCTCCCTTGGGTCACAATGGTTCCTTGCTTCTCTTAACCCCTGTGGTGTCACAATGCATCCCATGCCCTTTTAGGCCACTTGATGTCACAATGAATCATTTGATTCTTGGCCTCCATGGTGGCATAATAGATCCTTGCTTCTATTGGTCCCCATGCTGTAACATTCCATCACTGGGCCTTTTACAAACCCTGGTGTCACAAGGGATCATTAGATTGTTAGCCTGCATTGGGTCACAATGGTTCCTTGCTTCTCTTAACCTCAGTGGTGTCACAATGCATCCCATGCCCTTTTAGGCCACTTGATGTCACAATGAATCATTTGATTATTGGCCTCCATGGTGGCATAATAGATCCTTGCTTCTATTGGTCCCCATGCTGTAACAATCCATCACTGGGCCTTTTTAAAACCCTGGTGCCCCAAGGGATCATTAGATTGTTAGCCTCCCTTGGGTCTCAATGGTTCCTTGCTTCTCTTAACCTCAGTGGTGTCACAATGCATCCCATGCCCTTTTAGGCCACATGATGTCACAATGAATCATTTGATTCTTGGCCTCCATGGTGGCATAATGGTTCCTTGTTTCTATTGGGCCCCATGCTGTCACAATTCATCCCTGGCCCTTTTACGCCCCCTGGTGTCAAATGGCATCCTGGGATTATTACCCTCCATTGGGTCACAATGGATCCTTGCTTCTCTTAACCCCTGTGGTGTCACAATGCATCCCATGCCCTTTTAGGCCACTTGATGTCACAATGAATCATTTGATTCTTGGCCTCCATGGTGGCATAATAGTTCCTTGCTTCTATTGGTCCCTGTGCTGTAACATTCCATCACTGGGGCTTTTACAAACCCTGGTGTCACAAGGGATCATTAGATTGTTAGCCTGCATTGGGTCACAATGGTGCCTTGCTTCTCTTAACCTCTATGGTGTCACAATGCGTCCCATGCCCTTTTAGGCCTCTTGGTGTTACAATGAACCATTTGATTCTCGGCCTCTATGGTGTCATAATATTTCCATGTCTTTATTGGGCCCCATGCTTTCACAATTCATCCCTGGCCCTTTTACAACCCCTGGTGTCGCAAGGGACCATTAGATTGTTAGCCTCCCTTGGGTCACAAGGGTTCCTTGCTTCTCTTAACCTCTGTGGTGTCACAATGCATCCCATGCCCTTTTAGGCCACTTGATGTCACAATGAATCATTTGATTCTTGGCCTCCATGGTGGCATAATAGATCCTTGCTTCTATTGGTCCCCGTGCTGTAACAATCCATCCCTGACCCTTTTTATACCCCCTGGTGCCACAAGGGATCATTAGATTGTTAGCCTCCCTTGGGTCACAATGGTTCCTTGCTTCTCTTAACCTCTATGGTGTCACAATGCGTCCCATGCCCTTTTAGGCCACTTGGTGTTACAATGAATCACTTGATTCTTGGCCTCTACGGTGTCATAATATTTCCATGTCTTTATTGCGCCCCATGCTTTCACAATTCAGCCCTGGCCCTTTTACAACCCCTGGTGCCACAAGGGATCATTAGATTGTTAGCCTGCATTGGGTCACAATGGTGCCTTGCTTCTCTTAACCTCTATGGTGTCACAATGCGTCCCATGCCCTTTTAGGCCTCTTGGTGTTACAATGAACCATTTGATTCTCGGCCTCTATGGTGTCATAATATTTCCATGTCTTTATTGCGCCCCATGCTTTCACAATTCAGCCCTGGCCCTTTTACAACCCCTGGTGCCACAAGGGATCATTAGATTGTTAGCCTCCCTTGGGTCACAAGGGTTCCTTGCTTCTCTTAACCCCTGTGGTGTCACAATGCATCCCATGCCCTTTTAGGCCACTTGGTGTTACAATGAATCATTTGATGGTTGGCCTCCATGGTGGCATAATATATCCTTGCTTCTATTGGTCCCCGTGCTACAACAATCCATCCCTGACCATTTTTATACCCCCTGGTGCCACAAGGGATCATTAGATTGTTAGCCTCCCTTGGGTCTCAATGGTTCCTTGCTTCTCTTAACCCCTGTGGTGTCTCAATGCATCCCATGCCCTTTTAGGCCACTTGATGTCACAATGAATCATTTGATTCTTGGCCTCCATGGTGGCATAATAGATCCTTGCTTCTATTGGTCCCCATGCTGTAACATTCCATCACTGGGCATTTTACAAACCGTGGTGTCCCAAGGGATCATTAGATTGTTAGCCTGCATTGGGTCACAATGGATCCTTGCTTCTCTTAACCTCTGTGGTGTCACAATGCATCCCATGCCCTTTTAGGCCACTTGATGTCACAATGAATCATTTTATTCTTGGCCTCCATGGTGGCATAATAGATCCTTGCTTCTATTGGTCCCCGTGCTGTAACAATCCATCACTGGGCCTTTTACAAACCCTGGTGTCACAAGGGATCATTAGATTGTTAGCCTGCATTGGGTCACAATGGTGCCTTGCTTCTCTTAACCTCTGTGGTGTCACAATGCATCCCATGCCCCTTTAGGCCACTAGATGTCACAATGAATCATTTGATTCTTGGCCTCCATGGTGGCATAATAGATCCTTGCTTCTATAGGTCCCCATGCTGTCACAGTTCATCCGTGGTCCTTTTGCGCCCCCTGGTGTCAAAAGGGATTCTTAGATTGTTAGCCTCCCTTGGGTCACAATGGTTCCTTGCTTCTCTTAACCTCTGTGGTGTCACAATGCATTCCAAGCCCTTTTAGGCCACTTGATGTCACAATGAATCATTTGATTCTTGGCCTTCATGGTGTCATAATAGATCCTTGCTTCTATAGGTCCCCATGCTGTCTCAGTTCATCCGTGGTCCTTTTGCGCCCCCTGGTGTCAAAAGGGATTCTTAGATTGTTAGCCTGCATTGGGTCACAATGGTTCCTTGCTTCTCTTAACCTCTGTGGTGTCACAATGCATCCCATGCCCTTTAAGGCCACTTGGTGTTACAATGAATCATTTGAGTCTTGGCCTCTATGGTGTCATAATATTTCCATGATTAATTGTGCCCCATGCTTTCACAATTCATCCCTGGCCCTATTACAACCCCTGGTGTCACAGGGGATCATTAGATTGTTAGCCTCCCTTGGGTCACAATGATTCCTTGCTTCTCTTAACCCCTGTGGTGTCAAAATGCATCCCATGCACTTTTTGGCCACTTCATTTTACAATGAATCATTTGATTCTTGGCCTCCATGGTGGCATAATCGTTCCTTGATTCTATAGGTCCCCGTGCTGTAACAATCCATCACTGGGCCTTTTACAAACCCTGGTGTCACAAGGGATCATTAGATTGTTAGCCTGCATTGGGTCACAATTGTTCCTTGCTTCTCTTAACCTCTGTGGTGTCACAATGCATCCCATGCCCTTTTAGGCCACTTGGTGTCACAATGAATCATTTGATTCTTGGCCTCCATGGTGGCATAATAGATCCTTGCTTCTATTGGTCCCCGTGCTGTAACAATCCATCCCTGACCCTTTTTATACCCCCTGGTGCCACTAGGGATCATTAGATTTTTAGCCTGCATTGGGTCTCAATGGTTCCTTGCTTCTCTTAACCGCTATGGTGTCACAATGCATCCCATGCCCTTTTAGGCCACTAGGTCTAACAATGAATCACTTGATTCTTGGCCTCTATGGTGTCATAATATTTCCATGTCTTTATTGCGCCCCATGCTTTCACAATTCATCCCTGGCCCTTTTACAACCCCTGGTGCCACAAGGGATCATTAGATTGTTAGCCTGCATTGGGTCACAATAGTGCCTTGTTCTCTTAACCCCTGTGGTGTCTCAATGCTTCCCATGCCCTTTTAGGCCACTTGAGGTCACAATGAATCATTTGATTCTTGGCCTCCATGGTGGCATAATAGATCCTTGCTTCTATTGGTCCCCATGCTACAACAATCCATCACTGGGCCTTTTACAAACCCTGGTGCCACAAGGGATCATTAGATTGTTAGCCTCCCTTGGGTCTCAATGGTTCCTTGCTTCTCTTAACCTCAGTGGTGTCACAATGCATCCCATGCCCTTTTAGGCCACTTGATGTCACAATGAATCATTTGATTCTTGGCCTCCATGGTGGCATAATGGTTCCTTGCTTCTATTGGGCCCCATGCTTTCACAATTCATCCCTGGCCCTTTTACAACACCTTGTGTGACAAGGGATCATTAGATTGTTAGCCTGCATTGGGTCACAATGGTTCCTTGCTTCTCTTAACCTCTGTGGTGTCACAATACATTCCAAGCCCTTTTAGGCCACTTGGTGTTACAATGAATCTTTGATTCTTGGCCTCTATGTTGTCATAATATTTCCATGTCTTTATTGGGCCCCATGCTTTCACAATTCATCCCTGGCCCTTTGACAACCCCTGGTGTCACAAGGGACCATTAGATTGTTAGCCTCCCTTGGGTCACAAGGGTTCCTTGCTTCTCTTAACCCCTGTGGTGTCACAATGCATCCCATGCCCTTTTAGGCCACTTGATGTCACAATGAATCATTTGATTCTTGGCCTCCATGGTGGCATAATAGATCCTTGCTTCTATTGGTCCCCGTGCTGTAACATTCCATCACTGGGCCTTTTACAAACCCTGGTGTCACAAGGGATCATTAGATTGTTAGCCTGCATTGGGTCACAATGGTGCCTTGCTTCTCTTAACCTCTGTGGTGTCACAATGCATCCCATGCCCTTTTAGGCCACTTGATGTCGCAATGAATCATTTGATTCTTGGCCTCCATGGTGGCATAATAGATCCTTGCTTGTATTGGTTCCCGTGCTGTAACAATCCATCCCTGGCCCTTTTAATACCCCCTGGTGTCACAAGGGATCATTAGATTGTTAGCCGACATTGGGTCACAATGGTTCCTTGCTTCTCTTAACCCCTGTGGTGTCACAATGCATCCCATGCCCTTTTAGGCCACTTGGTGTTACAATGAATCACTTGATTCTTGGCCTCTATGGTGTCATAATATTTCCATGTCTTTATTGCGCCCCATGCATTCACAATTCATCCCTGGCCCTTTTACAACCCCTGGTGCCACAAGGGATCATTAGATTGTTAGCCTGCATTGGGTCACAATAGTGCCTTGTTTCTCTTAACCCCTGTGGTGTCTCAATGCATCCCATGCCCTTTTAGGCCACTTGATGTCACAATGAATCATTTGATCCTTGGCCTCCATGGTGTCATAATAGATCCTTGCTTCTACTGGTCCCCGTGCTACAACAATCCATCCATGACTCTTTTTATACCCCCTGGTGCCACAAGGGATCATTAGATTGTTAGCCGCCCTTGGGTCACAATGGTTCCTTGCTTCTCTTAACCCCTGTGGTGTCACAATGCATCCCATGCCCTTTTAGGCCACTTGGTGTTACAATGAATCATTTGAGTCTTGGCCTCTATGGTGTCAAAATGTTTCCATGTTTTTTTGGGCTCCATGCTTTCACAATTCATCCCTGGCCCTATTACAACCCCTGGTGTCACAATGGATCATTAGATTGTTAGCCTGCATTGGGTCACAATGGTTCCTTGCTTCTCTTAACCTCTGTGGTGTCACAATGCATTCCAAGCCCTTTTAGGCCACTTGATGTCACAATGAATCATTTGATTCTTGGCCTTCATGGTGTCATAATAGATCCTTGCTTCTATAGGTCCCCATGCTGTCACAGTTCATCCGTGGTCCTTTTGCGCCCCCTGGTGTCAAAAGGGATTCTTAGATTGTTAGCCTGCATTGGGTCACAATGGTTCCTTGCTTCTCTTAACCCCTATGGTGTCACAATGCATCCCATGCCCTTTTAGGCCACTTGGTGTTACAATGAATCATTTGAGTCTTGGCCTCTATGGTGTCAAAATGTTTCCATGTTTTTCTTGGGCTCCATGCTTTCACAATTCATCCCTGGCCCTATTACAACCCCTGGTGTCACAATGGATCATTAGATTGTTAGCCTCCCTTGGGTCACAATGGTTCCTTGCTTCTCTTAACCTCTGTGGTGTCACAATGCATTCCAAGCCCTTTTAGGCCACTTGATGTCACAATGAATCATTTGATTCTTGGCCTCTATGGTGTCATAATAGATCCTTGCTTCTATAGGTCCCCATGCTGTCAGAGTCCATCCGTGGTCCTTTTGCGCCCCCTGGTGTCAAAAGGGATTCTTAGATTGTTAGCCTGCATTGGGTCACAATGCTTCCTTGCTTCTCTTAACCTCTGTGGTGTCACAATGCATCCCATGCCCTTTTAGGCCACTTGATGTCACAATGAATCATTTGATTCTTGGCCTTCATGGTGTCATAATAGATCCTTGCTTCTATAGGTCCCCATGCTGTCACAGTTCATCCGTGGTCCTTTTGCACCCCCTGGTGTCAAAGGGGAATTTTAGATAGTTACCCTGCATTGGGTCACAATGGTTCCTTGCTTCTCTTAACCTCTGTGGTGTCACAATGCATCCCATGCCCTTTTAGGCCACTTGGTGTTACAATGAATCATTTGAGTCTTGGCCTCTATGGTGTCAAAATATTTCCATGTTTTTCTTGGGCCCCATGCTTTCACAATTCATCCCTGGCCCTATTACAACCCCTGGTGTCACAATGGATCATTAGATTGTTAGCCTCCCTTGGGTCACAATGGTTCCTTGCTTCTCTTAACCCCTGTGGTGTCACAATGCATCCCATGCCCTTTTAGGCCACTTGGTGTTACAATGAATCATTTGAGTCTTGGCCTCTATGGTGTCAAAATGTTTCCATGTTTTTTTGGGCTCCATGCTTTCACAATTCATCCCTGGCCCTATTACAACCCCTGGTGTCACAATGGATCATTAGATTGTTAGCCTCCATTGGGTCACAATTGTTCCTTGCTTCTCTTAACCTCTGTGGTGTCACAATGCATTCCAAGCCCTTTTAGGCCACTTGATGTCACAATGAATCATTTGATTCTTGGCCTTCATGGTGTCATAATAGATCCTTGCTTCTATAGGTCCCCATGCTGTCACAGTTCATCTGTGTTCCTTTTGCGTCCCCTGGTGTCAAAAGGGAATCTTAGATAGTTAGCCTGCTTTGGGTCACAATGGTGCCTTGCTTCTCTTAACCTCTGTGGTATCACAATGCATCCCATGCCCTTTTAGGCCACTTGGTGTTACAATGAATCATTTGAGTCTTGGCCTCTATGGTGTCAAAATGTTTCCATGTTTTTCTTGGGCCCCATGCTTTCACAACTCATCCCTGGCCCTATTACAACCCCTGGTGTCACAATGGATCATTAGATTGTTAGCCTGCATTGGGTCACAATGGTTCCTTGCTTCTCTTAACCCCTGTGGTGTCACAATGCATCCCATGCCCTTTTAGGCCACTTGGTGTTACAATGAATCATTTGAGTCTTGGCCTCTATGGTGTCAAAATGTTTCCATGTTTTTTTGGGCTCCATGCTTTCACAATTCATCCCTGGCCCTATTACAACCCCTGGTGTCACAATGGATCATTAGATTGTTAGCCTCCCTTGGGTCACAATGGTTCCCTGCTTCTCTTAACCTCTGTGGTGTCACAATGCATTCCAAGCCCTTTTACGCCACTTGATGTCACAATGAATCATTTGATTCTTGGCCTTCATGGTGTCATAATAGATCCTTGCTTCTATAGGTCCCCATGCTGTCACAGTTCATCTGTGGTCCTTTTGCGTCCCCTGGTGTCAAAAGGGAATCTTAGATAGTTAGCCTGCATTGGGTGACAATGGTTCCTTGCTTCTCTTAACCTCTGTGGTGTCACAATGCATCCCATGCCCTTTTAGGCCACTTGGTGTTACAATGAATCATTTGAGTCTTGGCCTCTATGGTGTCATAATGTTTCCATGTTTTTCTTGGTCCCCATGCTTTCACAATTCATCCCTGGCCCTATTACAACCCCTGGTGTCACAATGGATCATTAGATTGTTAACCTCCCTTGGGCCACAATGGTTCCCTGCTTCTCTTAACCTCTGTGGTGTCACAATGCATCCCATGCCCTTTTAGGCCACTTGATGTCACAATGAATCATTTGATTCTTGGCCTTCATGGTGTCATAATAGATCCTTGCTTCTATTGGTCCCCATGCTGTCACAGTTCATCCGTGGTCCTTTTGCGCCCCCTGGTGTCAAAAGGGATTCTTAGATTGTTAGCCTGCATTGGGTCACAAGGGTTCCTTGCTTCTCTTAACCTCTGTGGTGTCACAATGCATCCCATGCCCTTTTAGGCCACTTGGTGCTACAATGAATCATTTGAGTCTTGGCCTCTATGGTGTCATAATATTTCCATGATTTATTGTGCCCCATGCTTTCACAATTCATCCCTGGCCCTATTACAATCCCTGGTGTCACAATGGATCATTAGATTGTTAGACTCCCTTGGGTCACAATGGATCCCTGCTTCTCTTAACCTCTGTGGTGTCACAATGCATTCCAAGCCCTATTAGGCCACTTGATGTCACAATGAATCATTTGATTCTTAGCCTTCATGGTGTCATAATAGATCCTTGCTTCTATAGGTCCCCATGCCGTCACAGTTCATCCGTGGTCCTTTTGCGCCCCCTGGTGTCAAAAGCGATTCTTAGATTGTTAGCCTGCATTGGGTCACAATGGTTCCTTGCTTCTCTTAACCCCTGTGGTGTCACAATGCATCCCATGCCCTTTTAGGCCACTTGGTGTTACAATGAATCATTTGAGTCTTGGCCTCTATGGTGTCATAATATTTCCATGTTTTTCTTGGGCCCCATGCTTTCACAATTCATCCCTGGCCCTATTACAACCCCTGGTGTCACAATGGATCATTAGATTGTTAGCCTCCCTTGGGTCACAATGGTTCCTTGCTTCTCTTAACCTCTGTGGTGTCACAATGCATTCCAAGCCCTTTTAGGCCACTTGATGTCACAATGAATCATTTGATTCTTCTCCTTCATGGTGTCATAATAGATCCTTGCTTCTATAGGTCCCCATGCTGTCACAGTTCATCCGTGGTCCTTTTGCGCCGCTTAGTGTCAAAAGGGATTCTTAGATTGTTAGCCTGCATTGGGTCACAATGGTTCCTTGCTTCTCTTAACCTCTGTGGTGTCACAATGCATCCCATGCCCTTTTAGGCCACTTGATGTCACAATGAATCATTTGATTCTTGGCCTTCATGGTGTCATAATTGATCCTTGCTTCTATAGGTCCCCATGCTGTCACAGTTCATCCGTGGTGCTTTTGCGCCCCCTGGTGTCAAAAGGGATTCTTAGAGTGTTAGCCTGCATTGGGTCACAATGGTTCCCTGCTTCTCTTAACCCCTGTGGTGTCACAATGCATCCCATGCCCTTTTAGGCCACTTGATGTCACAATGAATCATTTGAGTCTTGGCCTGTATGGTGTCAAAATGTTTCAAAGTTTTTCTTGGGCTCCATGCCTTCACAATTCATCCCTGGCCCTTTTACAACCCCTGGTGTCACAATGGATCATTAGATTGTTAGCCTCCCTTGGGTCACAATGGTTCCTTGCTTCTCTTAACCTCTGTGGTGTCACAATGCATTCCATGCCCTTTTAGGCCACGTGATGTCACAATGAATCATTTGATTCTTGGCCTCCATGGTGGCATAATAGATCCTTGCTTCTATTGGTCCCCGTGCTGTAACAATCCATCACTGGGCCTTTTTATACACCCTGGTGCCACAAGGGATCATTAGATTGTTAGCCTCCCTTGGGTCTCAATGGTTCCTTGCTTCTCTTAACCTCTATGGTGTCACAATGCATCCCATGCGCTTTTAGGCCACTTGGTCTAGCAATGAATCACTTGATTCTTGGCCTCTATGGTGTCATAATATTTCCATGTCTTTATTGGGCCCCATGCTTTCAAAATTCATCCCTGGCCCTTTTACAACCCCTGGTGCCACAAGGGATCATTAGATTGTTAGCCTGCATTGGGTCACAATAGTGCCTTGTTTCTCTTAACCCCTGTGGTGTCACAATGCATCCCATGCCCTTTTAGGCCACTTGATGTCACAATGAATCATTTGATGGTTGGCCTCCATGGTGGCATAATCGTTCCTTGATTCTATTGGTCCCCGTGCTACAACAATCTATCCCTGGCCCTTTTTATACCCCCTGGTGTCACAAGGGATCATTAGATTGATAGCCTCCATTGGGTCACAATGGTTCCTTGCTTCTCTTAACCTCTGTGGTGTCACAATGCATCCCATGCACTTTTTGGCCACTTCATGTTACAATGAATCATTTGATTCTTGGCCTCCATGGAGGCATAATGGTTCCTTGTTTCTATTGGGCCCCATGCTGTCA
Source organism: Cinclus cinclus (assembly GCF_963662255.1). Lineage (NCBI taxonomy): Eukaryota > Metazoa > Chordata > Aves > Passeriformes > Cinclidae > Cinclus > Cinclus cinclus. Next base: position 2,980,922 of record NW_026912054.1, on the reverse strand, counting down.
CAATTCATCCCTGGCCCTTTTACGCACCCTGGTGTCAAATGGCATCCTGGGATTATTACCCTCCATTCGGTCACAATGGATCCTTGCTTCTCTTAACCCCTGTGGTGTCACAATGCATCCCATGCCCTTTTAGGCCACTTGATGTCACAATGAATCATTTGATTCTTGGCCTCCATGGTGGCATAATAAATCCTTGCTTCTATTGGGCCCCATGCTTTCACAATTCATCCCTGGCCCTTTTACAACACCTTGTGTGACAAGGGATCATTAGATTGTTAGCCTGCATTGGGTCACAATGGTTCCTTGCTTCTCTTAACCTCTGTGGTGTCACAATGCATTCCAAGCCCTTTTAGGCCACTTGGTGTTACAATGAATCATTTGAGTCTTGGCCTCTATGGTGTCATAATATTTCCATGTTTTTATTGTGCCCCATGCTTCCACAATTCATCCCTGGCCCTATTACAACCCCTGGTGTCAACAGGGATCATTAGATTTTTAGCCTGCATTGGGTCACAATGCTTCCTTGCTTCTCTTAGCCCCTGTGGGGTCAAAATGCATCCCATGCCCTTTTAGGCAACTTGATGTCGCAATGAATCATTTGATTCTTGGCCTCCATGGTGGCATAATAGATCCTTGTTTGTATTGGTTCCCGTGCTGTAACAATCCATCACTGGCCCATTTTATACCCCCTGGTGCCACAAGGGATCATTAGATTGTTAGCCTGCATTGGGTCACAATGGTTCCTTGCTTCTCTTAACCTCTGTGGTGTCACAATGCATCCCATGCCCTTTTAGGCCACTTGGTGTCACAATGAATCATTTGAGTCTTGGCCTCTATGGTGTCATAATATTTCCATGTCTTTATTGGGCCCCATGCTTCCACAATTCATCCCTGGCCCTTTTACAACCCCTGGTGTCACAAGGGGTCATTAGATTGTTAGCCTCCCTTGGGTCACAATGGTTCCTTGCTTCTCTTAACCTCTGTGGTGTCACAATGCATCCCATGCGCTTTTAGGCCACTTGATGTCACAATGAATCATTTGATTCTTGGCCTCCATGGTGTCATAATCGCTCCTTGTTTCTATTGGGCCCCATGCTGTCACAATTCATCCCTGGCCCTATTACAACCCCTGGTGTCACAAGGGATCATTAGATTGTTAGCCTGCATTGGGTAACAATGGTTCCTTGCTTCTCTTAACCTCTGTGGTGTCACAATGCATCCCATGCCCTTTTAGGCCACTTGGTGTCATAATGAATCATTTGATTCTTGGCCTCCATGGTGGCATAATAGATCTTTGCTTCTATTGGGCCCCATGCTTTCACAATACATCCCTGGCCCTATTACAACCCCTGGTGTCACAAGGGATCATTAGATTGTTAGCCTCCCTTGGGTAACAATGGTTCCTTGCTTCTCTTAACCTCTGTGGTGTCACAATGCATCCCATGCCCTTTTAGGCCACTTGATGTCACAATGAATCATTTGATTCTTGGCCTCTATGGTGTCATAATGGTTCCTTGTTTCTATTGGGCCCCATGCTGTCACAATCCATCCCTGGCCATTTTTATACCCCCTGGTGCCACAAGGGATCATTAGATTGTTAGCCTGCATTGGGTCACAATGGTTCCTTGCTTCTCTTAACCCCTGTGGTGTCACAATGCATTCCAAGCCCTTTTAGGCCACTTGGTGTTACAATGAATCATTTGAGTCTTGGCCTCCATGGAGGCATAATTGTTCCAGGTTTTAATTGGGCCCCATTCTGTCACAATTCATCCCTGGCCGTCTTAGGCCCATTGGTGTCACTAGGGATCATTAGATTGTTAGCCTGCATTGGGTCACAATGGTTCCTTCCTTCTCTTAACCTCTGTGGTGTCACAATGCATCCCATGCCCTTTTAGGCCACTTGATGTCACAATGAATCATTTGATTCTTGGCCTTCATGGTGTCAGAATAGATCCTTGTTCTATAGGTCCCCATCCTGTCACAGTTCATCAGTGGTCCTTTTGCGCCCCCTGGTGTGAAAAGGGATTGTTAGATTGTTAGCCTGCATTGGGTCACAATGGTTCCTTGCTTCTCTTAACCTCTGTGGTGTCACAATGCATTCCAAGCCCTTTTAGGCCACTTGGTGTTACAATGAATCATTTGAGTCTTGGCCTCTATGGTGTCATAATATTTCCATGTTTTTATTGTGCCCCATGCTTCCACAATTCATCCCTGGCCCTATTACAACCCCTGGTGTCAACAGGGATCATTAGATTTTTAGCCTGCATTGGGTCACAATGGTTCCTTGCTTCTTTTAGCCCCTGTGGGGTCAAAATGCATCCCATGCCCTTTTAGGCCACTTGATGTCGCAATGAATCATTTGATTCTTGGCCTCCATGGTGGCATAATAGATCCTTGATTCTATTGGTCCCTGTGCTGTAACAATCCATCACTGGCCCTTTTTATACCCCCTGGTGCCACAAGGGATCATTAGATTCTTAGCCTGCATTGGGTCACAATGGTTCCTTGCTTCTCTTAACCTCTGTGGTGTCACAATGCATCCCATGCCCTTTTAGGCCACTTGGTGTCACAATGAATCATTTGAGTCTTGGCCTCTATGGTGTCATAATATTTCCATGTCTTTATTGGGCCCCATGCTTTCACAATTCATCCCTGGCCCTTTTACAACCCCTGGTGTCACAAGGGGTCATTAGATTGTTAGCCTCCCTTGGGTCACAATGGTTCCTTGCTTCTCTTAACCTCTGTGGTGTCACAATGCATCCCATGCGCTTTTAGGCCACTTGATGTCACAATGAATCATTTGATTCTTGGCCTCCATGGTGTCATAATCGCTCCTTGTTTCTATTGGGCCCCATGCTGTCACAATTCATCCCTGGCCCTATTACAACCCCTGGTGTCACAAGGGATCATTAGATTGTTAGCCTGCATTGGGTAACAATGGTTCCTTGCTTCTCTTAACCTCTGTGGTGTCACAATGCATCCCATGCCCTTTTAGGCCACTTGGTGTCATAATGAATCATTTGATTCTTGGCCTCCATGGTGGCATAATAGATCTTTGCTTCTATTGGGCCCCATGCTTTCACAATACATCCCTGGCCCTATTACAACCCCTGGTGTCACAAGGGATCATTAGATTGTTAGCCTCCCTTGGGTAAAAATGGTTCCTTGCTTCTCTTAACCTCTGTGGTGTCACAATGCATCCCATGCCCTTTTAGGCCACTTGATGTCACAATGAATCATTTGATTCTTGGCCTCTATGGTGTCATAATGGTTCCTTGTTTCTATTGGGCCCCATGCTGTCACAATCCATCCATGGCCATTTTTATACCCCCTGGTGCCACAAGGGATCATTAGATTGTTAGCCTGCATTGGGTCACAATGGTTCCTTGCTTCTCTTAACCGCTATGGTGTCACAATGCATTCCAAGCCCTTTTAGGTCACTTGGTGTTACAATGAATCATTTGAGTCTTGGCCTCCATGGAGGCATAATTGTTCCAGGTTTTAATTGGGCCCCATTCTGTCACAATTCATCCCTGGCCGTCTTAGGCCCATTGGTGTCACAAGGGATCATTAGATTGTTAGCCTGCATTGGATCACAATGGTTCCTTCCTTCTCTTAACCTCTGTGGTGTCACAATGCATCCCATGCCCTTTTAGGCCACTTGATGTCACAATGAATCATTTGATTCTTGGCCTTCATGGTGTCAGAATAGATCCTTGTTCTATAGGTCCCCATCCTGTCACAGTTCATCAGTGGTCCTTTTGCGCCCCCTGGTGTCAAAAGGGATTGTTAGATTGTTAGCCTGCATTGGGTCACAATGGTTCCTTGTTTCTCTTAACCTCTGTGGTGTCACAATGCATCCCATGCCCTTTTAGGCCACTTGATGTCACAATGAATCATTTGATTCTTGGCCTCCATGGTGGCATAATAGATCCTTGCTTCTATTGGTCCCCGTGCTGTAACAATCCATCACTGGGCCTTTTTATACACCCTGGTGCCACAAGGGATCATTAGATTGTTAGCCTCCCTTGGGTCTCAATGGTTCCTTGCTTCTCTTAACCTCTATGGTGTCACAATGCATCCCATGCGCTTTTAGGCCACTTGGTCTAGCAATGAATCACTTGATTCTTGGCCTCTATGGTGTCATAATATTTCCATGTCTTTATTGGGCCCCATGCTTTCAAAATTCAACCCTGGCCCTTTTACAACCCCTGGTGCCACAAGGGATCATTAGATTGTTAGCCTGCATTGGGTCACAATAGTGCCTTGTTTCTCTTAACCCCTGTGGTGTCACAATGCATCCCATGCCCTTTTAGGCCACTTGATGTCACAATGAATCATTTGATGGTTGGCCTCCATGGTGGCATAATCGTTCCTTGATTCTATTGGTCCCCGTGCTACAACAATCTATCCCTGGCACTTTTTATACCCCCTGGTGTCACAAGGGATCATTAGATTGATAGCCTCCATTGGGTCACAATGGTTCCTTGCTTCTCTTAACCTCTGTGGTGTCACAATGCATCCCATGCACTTTTTGGCCACTTCATGTTACAATGAATCATTTGATTCTTGGCCTCCATGGAGGCATAATGGTTCCTTGTTTCTATTGGGCCCCATGCTGTCACAATTCATCCCTGGCCCTTTTACGCACCCTGGTGTCAAATGGCATCCTGGGATTATTACCCTCCATTCGGTCACAATGGATCCTTGCTTCTCTTAACCCCTGTGGTGTCACAATGCATCCCATGCCCTTTTAGGCCACTTGATGTCACAATGAATCATTTGGTTCTTGGCCTCCATGGTGGCATAATAAATCCTTGCTTCTATTGGGCCCCATGCTTTCACAATTCATCCCTGGCCCTTTTACAACACCTTGTGTGACAAGGGATCATTAGATTGTTAGCCTGCATTGGGTCACAATGGTTCCTTGCTTCTCTTAACCTCTGTGGTGTCACAATGCATTCCAAGCCCTTTTAGGCCACTTGGTGTTACAATGAATCATTTGAGTCTTGGCCTCTATGGTGTCATAATATTTCCATGTTTTTATTGTGCCCCATGCTTCCACAATTCATCCCTGGCCCTATTACAACCCCTGGTGTCAACAGGGATCATTAGATTTTTAGCCTCCCTTGGGTCACAATGCTTCCTTGCTTCTCTTAGCCCCTGTGGGGTCAAAATGCATCCCATGCCCTTTTAGGCCACTTGATGTCGCAATGAATCATTTGATTCTTGGCCTCCATGGTGGCATAATAGATCCTTGTTTGTATTGGTTCCCGTGCTGTAACAATCCATCACTGGCCCATTTTATACCCCCTGGTGCCACAAGGGATCATTAGATTGTTAGCCTGCATTGGGTCACAATGGTTCCTTGCTTCTCTTAACCTCTGTGGTGTCACAATGCATCCCATGCCCTTTTAGGCCACTTGGTGTCACAATGAATCATTTGAGTCTTGGCCTCTATGGTGTCATAATGTTTCCATGTCTTTATTGGGCCCCATGCTTCCACAATTCATCCCTGGCCCTTTTACAACCCCTGGTGTCACAAGGGGTCATTAGATTGTTAGCCTCCCTTGGGTCACAATGGTTCCTTGCTTCTCTTAACCTCTGTGGTGTCACAATGCATCCCATGCCCTTTTAGGCCACTTGATGTCACAATGAATCATTTGATTCTTGGCCTTCATGGTGTCAGAATAGATCCTTGTTCTATAGGTCCCCATCCTGTCACAGTTCATCAGTGGTCCTTTTGCGCCCCCTGGTGTCAAAAGGGATTGTTAGATTGTTAGCCTGCATTGGGTCACAATTGTTCCTTGCTTCTCTTAACCTCTGTGGTGTCACAATGCATCCCATGCCCTTTTAGGCCACTTGATGTCACAATGAATCATTTGATTCTTGGCCTCCATGGTGGCATAATAGATCCTTGCTTCTATTGGTCCCCGTGCTGTAACAATCCATCACTGGGCCTTTTTATACCCCCTGGAGCCACAAGGGATCATTAGATTGTTAGCCTGCTTTGGGTCACAATGGTTCCTTGCTTCTCTTAACGTCTATGGTGTCACAATGCATCCCATGCGCTTTTAGGCCACTTGGTCTAACAATGAATCACTTGATTCTTGGCCTCTATGGTGTCATAATATTTCCATGTCTTTATTGGGCCCCATGCTTTCACAATTCATCCCTGGCCCTTTTATACCCCCTGGTGCCACAAGAGGTCATTAGATTGTTAGCCTGCATTGGGTCACAATAGTGCCTTGCTTCTCTTAACCCCTGTGGTGTCACAATGCATCCCATGCCCTTTTAGCCCACTTGATGTCACAATGAATCATTTGATTCTTGGCCTCCATGGTGGCATATTCGTTCCTTGATTCTATTGGTCCCCGTGCTGTAACAATCCATCACTGGGACTTTTTATACCCCCTGGTGCCACAAGGGATCATTAGATTGTTAGCCTCCCTTGGGTCACAATGGTTCCTTGCTTCTCTTAACCCCTGTGGTGTCACAATGCATCCCATGCCCTTTTAGGCCACTTGATGTCACAATGAATCATTTGATTCTTGGCCTCCATGGTGGCATAATAGATCCTTGCTTCTATTGGTCCCCGTGCTGTAACATTCCATCACTGGGCCTTTTACAAACCCTGGTGTCACAAGGGATCATTAGATTGTTAGCCTGCATTGGGTCACAATGGTTCCTTGCTTCTCTTAACCTCTGTGGTGTCACAATGCATCCCATGCCCTTTTAGGCCACTTGATGTCACAATGAATCATTTCATTCTTGGCCTCCATGGTGGCATAATAGATCCTTGATTCTATTGGTCCCCGTGCTGTAATAATCCATCACTGGGACTTTTTATACACCCTGGTGCCACAAGGGATCATTAGATTGTTAGCCTGCATTGGGTCACAATGGTGCCTTGCTTCTCTTAACCTCTGTGGTGTCACAATGCATCCCATGCCCTTTTAGGCCACTTGATGTCACAATGAATCATTTGATGGTTGGCCTCCATGGTGGCATAATATATCCTTGCTTCTATTGGTCCCCGTGCTACAACAATCCATCCCTGGCCCTTTTTATAACCCCTGGTGCCACAAGGGATCATTAGATTGTTAGCCTGCATTGGGTCACAATGGTTCCTTGCTTCTCTTAACCCCTGTGGTGTAACAATGCATCCCATGCCCTTTTAGGCCACTTGATGTCACAATGAATCATTTGATTCTTGGCCTCCATGGTGGCATAATAGATCCTTGCTTCTATTGGTCCCCGTGCTGTAACATTCCATCACTGGGCCTTTTACAAACCCTGGTGTCACAAGGGATCATTAGATTGTTAGCCTCCCTTGGGTCACAATGGTTCCTTGCTTCTCTTAACCTCTGTGGTGTCACAATGCATCCCATGCCCTTTTAGGCCACTTGATGTCACAATGAATCATTTGATTCTTGGCCTCCATGGTGGCATAATAGATCCTTGCTTCTATTGGCCCCCATGCTGTAACAATCCATCACTGGGCCATTTACAAACCCTGGTGCCACAAGGGATCATTAGATTGTTAGCCTGCATTGGGTCACAATGGTTCCTTGCTTCTCTTAACCTCTGTGGTGTCACAATGCATCCCATGCCCTTTTAGGCCACTTGATGTCACAATGAATCATTTGATTCTTGGCCTCCATGGTGGCATAATGGTTCCTTGTTTCTATTGGGCCCCATGCTGTCACAATTCATCCCTGGCCCTTTTACGCACCCTGGTGTCAAATGGCATCCTGGGATTATTACCCTCCATTCGGTCACAATGGATCCTTGCTTCTCTTAACCTCTGTGGTGTCACAATGCATCCCATGCAATTTTAGGCCACTTGATGTCACAATGAATCATTTGATTCTTGGCCTCCATGGTGGCATAATAGATCCTTGCTTCTATTGGGCCCCATGCTTTCACAATTCATCCCTGGCCCTTTTACAACACCTTGTGTGACAAGGGATCATTAGATTGTTAGCCTGCATTGGGTCACAATGGTTCCTTGCTTCTCTTAACCTCTGTGGTGTCACAATGCATCCCATGCCCTTTTAGGCCACTTGGTGTCACAATGAATCATTTGAGTCTTGGCCTCTATGGTGTCATAATATTTCCATGTCTTTATTGGGCCCCATGCTTTCACATTTCATCCCTGGCCCTTTTACAACCCCTGGTGTCACAAGGGGTCATTAGATTGTTAGCCTCCCTTGGGTCACAATGGTTCCTTGCTTCTCTTAACCTCTGTGGTGTCACAATGCATCCCATGCGCTTTTAGGCCACTTGATGTCACAATGAATCATTTGATTCTTGGCCTCCATGGTGTCATAATCGCTCCTTGTTTCTATTGGGCCCCATGCTGTCACAATTCATCCCTGGCCCTATTACAACCCCTGGTGTCACAAGGGATCATTAGATTGTTAGCCTCCCTTGGGTAACAATGGTTTCTTGCTTCTCTTAACCTCTGTGGTGTCACAATGCATCCCATGCCCTTTTAGGCCACTTGATGTCACAATGAATCATTTGATTCTTGGCCTCTATGGTGTCATAATGGTTCCTTGTTTCTATTGGGCCCCATGCTGTCACAATCCATCCCTGGCCATTTTTATACCCCCTGGTGCCACAAGGGATCATTAGATTGTTAGCCTGCATTGGGTCACAATGGTTCCTTGCTTCTCTTAACCCCTGTGGTGTCACAATGCATTCCAAGCCCTTTTAGGCCACTTGGTGTTACAATGAATCATTTGAGTCTTGGCCTCCATGGAGGCATAATTGTTCCAGGTTTTAATTGGGCCCCATTCTGTCACAATTCATCCCTGGCCGTCTTAGGCCCATTGGTGTCACTAGGGATCATTAGATTGTTAGCCTGCATTGGGTCACAATGGTTCCTTCCTTCTCTTAACCTCTGTGGTGTCACAATGCATCCCATGCCCTTTTAGGCCACTTGATGTCACAATGAATCATTTGATTCTTGGCCTTCATGGTGTCAGAATAGATCCTTGTTCTATAGGTCCCCATCCTGTCACAGTTCATCAGTGGTCCTTTTGCGCCCCCTGGTGTCAAAAGCGATTCTTAGATTGTTAGCCTGCATTGGGTCACAATGGTTCCTTGCTTCTCTTAACCCCTGTGGTGTCACAATGCATCCCATGCCCTTTTAGGCCACTTGATGTCACAATGAATCATTTGATTCTTGGCCTCCATGGTGGCATAATAGATCCTTGCTTCTATTGGTCCCCGTGCTGTAACAATCCATCACTGGGCCTTTTTATACCCCCTGGTGCCACAAGGGATCATTAGATTGTTAGCCTCCCTTGGGTCTCAATGGTTCCTTGCTTCTCTTAACCTCTATGGTGTCACAATGCATCCCATGCGCTTTTAGGCCACTTGGTCTAACAATGAATCACTTGATTCTTGGCCTCTATGGTGTCATAATATTTCCATGTCTTTATTGGGCCCCATGCTTTCACAATTCATCCCTGGCCCTTTTACAACCCCTGGTGCCACAAGGGATCATTAGATTGTTAGCCTGCATTGGGTCACAATAGTGCCTTGTTTCTCTTAACCCCTGTGGTGTCACAATGCATCCCATGCCCTTTTAGGCCACTTGATGTCACAATGAATCATTTGATGGTTGGCCTCCATGGTGGCATAATCGTTCCTTGATTCTATTGGTCCCCGTGCTACAACAATCTATCCCTGGCCCTTTTTATACCCCCTGGTGTCACAAGGGATTATTAGATTGATAGCCTCCATTGGGTCACAATGGTTCCTTGCTTCTCTTAACCTCTGTGGTGTCACAATGCATCCCATGCACTTTTTGGCCACTTCATGTTACAATGAATCATTTGATTCTTGGCCTCCATGGAGGCATAATGGTTCCTTGTTTCTATTGGGCCCCATGCTGTCACAATTCATCCCTGGCCCTTTTACGCACCCTGGTGTCAAATGGCATCCTGGGATTATTACCCTCCATTCGGTCACAATGGATCCTTGCTTCTCTTAACCCCTGTGGTGTCACAATGCATCCCATGCCCTTTTAGGCCACGTGATGTCACAATGAATCATTTGATTCTTGGCCTCCATGGTGGCATAATAAATCCTTGCTTCTATTGGGCCCCATGCTTTCACAATTCATCCCTGGCCCTTTTACAACACCTTGTGTGACAAGGGATCATTAGATTGTTAGCCTGCATTGGGTCACAATGGTTCCTTGCTTCTCTTAACCTCTGTGGTGTCACAATGCATTCCAAGCCCTTTTAGGCCACTTGGTGTTACAATGAATCATTTGAGTCTTGGCCTCTATGGTGTCATAATATTTCCATGTTTTTATTGTGCCCCATGCTTCCACAATTCATCCCTGGCCCTATTACAACCCCTGGTGTCAACAGGGATCATTAGATTTTTAGCCTGCATTGGGTCACAATGGTTCCTTGCTTCTCTTAGCCCCTGTGGGGTCAAAATGCATCCCATGCCCTTTTAGGCCACTTGATGTCGCAATGAATCATTTGATTCTTGGCCTCCATGGTGGCATAATAGATCCTTGTTTGTATTGGTTCCCGTGCTGTAACAATCCATCACTGGCCCATTTTATACCCCCAGGTGCCACAAGGGATCATTAGATTGTTAGCCTGCATTGGGTCACAATGGTTCCTTGCTTCTCTTAACCTCTGTGGTGTCACAATGCATCCCATGCCCTTTTAGGCCACTTGGTGTCACAATGAATCATTTGAGTCTTGGCCTCTATGGTGTCATAATATTTCCATGTCTTTATTGGGCCCCATGCTTCCACAATTCATCCCTGGCCCTTTTACAACCCCTGGTGTCACAAGAGGTCATTAGATTGTTAGCCTGCATTGGGTCACAATAGTGCCTTGCTTCTCTTAACCCCTGTGGTGTCACAATGCATCCCATGCCCTTTTAGGCCACTTGATGTCACAATGAATCATTTGATTCTTGGCCTCCATGGTGGCATATTCGTTCCTTGATTCTATTGGTCCCCGTGCTGTAACAATCCATCACTGGGCCTTTTTATACCCCCTGGTGCCACAAGGGATCATTAGATTGTTAGCCTCTCTTGGGTCACAATGGTTCCTTGCTTCTCTTAACCCCTGTGGTGTCACAATGCATCCCATGCCCTTTTAGGCCACTTGATGTCAGAATGAATCATTTCATTCTTGGCCTCCATGGTGGCATAATAGATCCTTGATTCTATTGGTCCCCGTGCTGTAATAATCCATCACTGGGCCTTTTTATACACCCTGGTGCCACAAGGGATCATTAGATTGTTAGCCTGCATTGGGTCACAATGGTGCCTTGCTTCTCTTAACCTCTGTGGTGTCACAATGCATCCCATGCCCTTTTAGCCCACTTGATGTCACAATGAATCATTTGATTCTTGGCCTCCATGGTGGCATAATAGATCCTTGCTTCTATTGGTCCCCGTGCTACAACAATCCATCCCTGAACCTTTTTACACTCCCTGGTGCCACAAGGGATCATTAGATTGTTAGCCTCCCTTGGGTCACAATGGTTCCTTGCTTCTCTTAACCCCTGTGGTGTAACAATGCATCCCATGCCCTTTTAGGCCACTTGATGTCACAATGAATCATTTGATTCTTGGCCTCCATGGTGGCATAATAGGTCCTTGCTTCTATTGGTCCCCGTGCTGTAATATTCCATCACTGGGCCTTTTACAAACCCTGGTGTCACAAGGGATCATTAGATTGTTAGCCTGCATTGGGTCACAATGGTTCCTTGCTTCTCTTAACCTCAGTGGTGTCACAATGCATCCCATGCCCTTTTAGGCCACTTGATGTCACAATGAATCATTTGATTCTTGGCCTCCATGGTGGCATAATAGATCCTTGCTTCTATTGGTCCCCATGCTGTAACAATCCATCACTGGGCCATTTACAAACCCTGGTGCCACAAGGGATCATTAGATTGTTAGCCTGCATTGGGTCACAATGGTTCCTTGCTTCTCTTAACCTCTGTGGTGTCACAATGCATCCCATGCCCTTTTAGGCCACTTGATGTCACAATGAATCATTTGATTCTTGGCCTCCATGGTGGCATAATGGTTCCTTGTTTCTATTGGGCCCCATGCTGTCACAATTCATCCCTGGCCCTTTTACAACACCTTGTGTGACAAGGGATCATTAGATTGTTAGCCTGCATTGGGTCACAATGGATCCTTGCTTCTCTTAACCTCTGTGGTGTCACAATGCATTCCAAGCCCTTTTAGGCCACTTGGTGTTACAATGAATCATTTGAGCCTTGGCCTCTATGGTGTCATAATATTTCCATGTCTTTATTGCGCCCCATGCTTTCACAATTCAGCCCTGGCCCTTTTACAACCCCTGGTGCCACAAGGGATCATTAGATTGTTAGCCTGCATTGGGTCACAATAGTGCCTTGTTCTCTTAACCCCTGTGGTGTCACAATGCATCCCATGCCCTTTTAGGCCACTTGATGTCACAATGAATCATTTGATGGTTGGCCTCCATGGTGGCATAATATATCCTTGCTTCTATTGGTCCCCGTGCTACAACAATCCATCCCTGACCATTTTTATACCCCCTTGTGCCACAAGGGATCATTAGATTGTTAGCCTGCATTGGGTCACAATGGTTCCTTGCTTCTCTTAACCCCTGTGGTGTCACAATGCATCCCATGCCCTTTTAGGCCACTTGATGTCACAATGAATCATTTGATTCTTGGCCTCCATGGTGGCATAATAGATCCTTGCTTCTATTGGTCCCCGTGCTGTAACATTCCATCACTGGGCCTTTTACAAACCGTGGTGTCACAAGGGATCATTAGATTGTTAGCCTGCATTGGGTCACAATGGTGCCTTGCTTCTCTTAACCTCTGTGGTGTCACAATGCATCCCATGCCCTTTTAGGCCACTTGATGTCACAATGAATCATTTGATTCTCGGCCTCCATGGTGGCATAATAGATCCTTGCTTCTATTGGTCCCCGTGCTGTAACAATCCATCACTGGGCCTTTTACAAACCCTGGTGTCACAAGGGATCATTAGATTGTTAGCCTGCATTGGGTCACAATGGTGCCTTACTTCTCTTAACCTCTGTGGTGTCACAATGCATCCCATGCCCTTTTAGGCCACTTGATGTCACAATGAATCATTTGATTCTTGGCCTCCATGGTGGCATAATAGATCCTTGCTTCTATAGGTCCCCATGCTGTCACAGTTCATCCGTGGTTCTTTTGCGCCCCCTGGTGTCAAAAGGGATTCTTAGATTGTTAGCCTCCCTTGGGTCACAATGGTTCCTTGCTTCTCTTAACCTCTGTGGTGTCACAATGCATTCCAAGCCCTTTTAGGCCACTTGATGTCACAATGAATCATTTGATTCTTGGCCTTCATGGTGTCATAATAGATCCTTGCTTCTATAGGTCCCCATGCTGTCTCAGTTCATCCGTGGTCCTTTTGCGCCCCCTGGTGTCAAAAGGGATTCTTAGATTGTTAGCCTGCATTGGGTCACAATGGTTCCCTGCTTCTCTTAACCTCTGTGGTGTCACAATGCATCCCATGCCCTTTAAGGCCACTTGGTGTTACAATGAATCATTTGAGTCTTGGCCTCTATGGTGTCATAATATTTCCATGATTAACTGTGCCCCATGCTTTCACAATTCATCCCTGGCCCTATTACAACCCCTGGTGTCACAGGGGATCATTAGATTGTTAGCCTCCCTTGGGTCACAATGGTTCCTTGCTTCTCTTAACCTCTGTGGTGTCACAATGCATCCCATGCACTTTTTGGCCACTTCATTTTACAATGAATCATTTGATTCTTGGCCTCCATGGTGGCATAATTGTTCCTTGATTCTATTGGTCCGGGTGCTGTAACAATCCATCACCGGGCCTTGTACAAACCCTGGTGTAACAAGGGATCATTAGATTGTTAGCTTGCATTGGGTCACAATGGTGCCTTGCTTCTCTTAACCTCTGTGGTGTCACAATGCATCCCATGCCCTTTTAGGCCACTTGGTGTTACAATGAATCATTTGATTCTTGGCCTCTATGGTGTCATAATATTTCCATGTCTTTATTGGGCCCCATGCTTTCACAATTCATCCCTGGCCCTTTTACAACCCCTGGTGTCAACAGGGATCATTAGATTTTTAGCCTGCATTGGGTCACAATGGTTCCTTGCTTCTCTTAGCCCCTGTGTGGTCAAAATGCATCCCATGCCCTTTTAGGCCACTTGATGTCGCAATGAATCATTTGATTCTTGGCCTCCATGGTGGCATATTCGTTCCTTGCTTCTATTGGTCCCTGTGCTGTAACAATCCATCCCTGACCCTTTTTATACCCCCTGGTGCCACAAGGGATCATTAGATTGTTAGCCTCCCTTGGGTCACAATGGTTCCTTGCTTCTCTTAACCTCTATGGTGTCACAATGCGTCCCATGCCCTTTTAGGCCACTTGGTGTTACAATGAATCATTTGATTCTTGGCCTCCATGGTGGCATAATAGATCCTTGTTTCTATAGGTCCCCATGCTGTCACAGTTCATCCGTGGTACTTTTGCGCCCCCTGGTGTCAAAAGGGATTCTTAGATTGTTAGCCTCCCTTGGGTCGCAATGGTTCCTTGCTTCTCTTAACCTATGTGGTGTCACAATGCATTCCAAGACCTTTTAGGCCACTTGGTGTTACAATGAATCATTTGAGTCTTGGCCTCTATGGTGTCATAATATTTCCATGTTTTTCTTGGGCTCCATGCTTTCACAATTCATCCCTGGCCCTATTACAACCCCTGGTGTCACAATGGATCATTAGATTGTTAGCCTCCCTTGGGTCACAATGGTTCCTTGCTTCTCTTAACCTCTGTGGTGTCACAATGCATTCCAAGCCCTTTTAGGCCACTTGATGTCACAATGAATCATTTGATTCTTGGCCTTCATGGTGTCATAATAGATCCTTGCTTCTATAGGTCCCCATGCTGTCACAGTTCATCCGTGGTCCTTTTGCGCCCCCTGGTGTCAAAAGGGATTCTTAGATTGTTAGCCTGCATTGGGTCACAATGGTTCCTTGCTTCTCTTAACCCCTATGGTGTCACAATGCATCCCATGCCCTTTTAGGCCACTTGGTGTTACAATGAATCATTTGAGTCTTGGCCTCTATGGTGTCGAAATGTTTCCATGTTTTTCTCGGGCTCCATGCTTTCACAATTCATCCCTGGCCCTATTACAACCCCTGGTGTCACAATGGATCATTAGATTGTTAGCCTCCCTTGGGTCACAATGGTTCCTTGCTTCTCTTAACCTCTGTGGTGTCACAATGCATTCCAAGCCCTTTTAGGCCACTTGATGTCACAATGAATCATTTGATTCTTGGCCTTCATGGTGTCATAATAGATCCTTGCTTCTATAGGTCCCCATGCTGTCACAGTTCATCTGTGGTCCTTTTGCGCCCCCTGGTGTCAAAAGGGAATCTTGGATAGTTAGCCTGCATTGGGTCACAATGGTTCCTTGCTTCTCTTAACCTCTGTGGTGTCACAGTGCAACCCATGCCCTTTTAGGCCACTTGATGTCACAATGAATCATTTGATTCTTGGCCTTCATGGTGTCATGATATATCCTTGCTTCTATAGGTCCCCATGCTGTCACAGTTCATCCGTGGTCCTTTTGCGCCCCCTGGTGTCAAAAGGGATTCTTAGATTGTTAGCCTGCATTGGGTCACAATGGTTCCTTGCTTCTCTTAACCTCTGTGGTGTCACAATGCATCCCATGCCCTTTAAGGCCACTTGGTGTTACAATGAATCATTTGAGTCTTGGCCTCTATGTTGTCATAATATTTCCATGATTAATTGTGCCCCATGCTTTCACAATTCATCCCTGGCCCTATTACAACCCCTGGTGTCACAGGGGATCATTAGATTGTTAGCCTCCCTTGGGTCACAATGGTTCCCTGCTTCTCTTAACCTCTGTGGTGTCACAATGCATTCCAAGCCCTTTTAGGCCACTTGATGTCACAATGAATCATTTGATTCTTGGCCTTCATGATGTCATAATAGATCCTTGCTTCTATAGGTCCCCATGCTGTCACAGTTCACCCGTGGTCCTCTTGCGCCCCCTGGTGTCAAAAGGGATTCTTAGATTGTTAGCCTGCTTTGGGTCACAATGCTTCCTTGCTTCTCTTAACCCCTATGGTGTCACAATGCATCCCATGCCCTTTTAGGCCACTTGGTGTTACAATGAATCATTTGAGTCTTGGCCTCTATGGTGTCAAAATGTTTCCATGTTTTTCTTGGTCTCCATGCTTTCACAATTCATCCCTGGCCCTATTACAACCCCTGGTGTCACAATGGATCATTAGATTGTTAGCCTCCCTTGGGTCACAATGGTTCCTTGCTTCTCTTAACCTCTGTGGTGTCACAATGCATTCCAAGCCCTTTTAGGCCACTTGATGTCACAATGAATCATTTGATTCTTGGCCTCTATGGTGTCATAATAGATCCTTGCTTCTATAGGTCCCCATGCTGTCACAGTTCATCCGTGGTCCTTTTGCGCCCCCTGGTGTCAAAAGGGATTCTTAGATTGTTAGTCTGCATTGGGTCACAATGCTTCCTTGCTTCTCTTAACCTCTGTGGTGTCACAATGCATCCCATGCCCTTTTAGGCCACTTGATGTCACAATGAATCATTTGATTCTTGGCCTTCATGGTGTCATAATAGATCCTTGATTCTATAGGTCCCCATGCTGTCACAGTTCATCCGTGCTCCTTTTGCACCGCCTGGTGTCAAAAGGGATCCTTAGATTGTTAGCCTGCATTGGGTCACAATGGTTCCTTGCTTCTCTTAACCTCTGTGGTGTCACAATGCATCCCATGCCCTTTTAGGCCACTTGGTGTTACAATGAATCATTTGAGTCTTGGCCTTCATGGTGTCATAATGTTTCCATGTTTTTCTTGGTCCCCATGCTTTCACAATTCATCCCTGGCCCTATTACAACCCCTGGTGTCACAATGGATCATTAGATTGTTAGCCTGCATTGGGTCACAATAGTGCCTTGTTCTCTTAACCCCTGTGGTGTCACAATGCATCCCATGCCCTTTTAGGCCACTTGATGTCACAATGAATCATTTGATGGTTGGCCTCCATGGTGGCATAATATATCCTTGCTTCTATTGGTCCCCGTGCTACAACAATCCATCCCTGACCATTTTTATACCCCCTTGTGCCACAAGGGATCATTAGATTGTTAGCCTCCCTTGGGTCTCAATGGTTCCTTGCTTCTCTTAACCCCTGTGGTGTCACAATGCATCCCATGCCCTTTTAGGCCACTTGATGTCACAATGAATCATTTGATTCTTGGCCTCCATGGTGGCATAATAGATCCTTGCTTCTATTGGTCCCCGTGCTGTAACATTCCATCACTGGGCCTTTTACAAACCCTGGTGTCACAAGGGATCATTAGATTGTTAGCCTGCATTGGGTCACAATGGTGCCTTGCTTCTCTTAACCTCTGTGGTGTCACAATGCATCCCATGCCCTTTTAGGCCACTTGATGTCACAATGAATCATTTGATTCTCGGCCTCCATGGTGGCATAATAGATCCTTGCTTCTATTGGTCCCCGTGCTACAACAATCCATCCCTGGCCCTTTTTATAACCCCTGGTGCCACAAGGGATCATTAGATTGTTAGCCTGCATTGGGTCACAATGGTGCCTTGCTTCTCTTAACCTCTGTGGTGTCACAATGCATCCCATGACCTTTTAGGCCACTTGATGTCACAATGAATCATTTGATTCTTGGCCTCCATGGTGGCATAATAGATCCTTGCTTCTATAGGTCCCCATGCTGTCACAGTTTATACGTGGTACTTTTGCGCCCCCTGGTGTCAAAAGGGATTCTTAGATTGTTAGCCTCCCTTGGGTCACAATGGTTCCTTGCTTCTCTTAACCTCTGTGGTGTCACAATGCATTCCAAGCCCTTTTTCGCCACTTGATGTCACAATGAATCATTTGATTCTTGGCCTTCATGGTGTCATAATAGATCCTTGCTTCTATAGGTCCCCATGCTGTCACAGTTCATCCGTGGTCCTTTTGCGCCCCCTGGTGTCAAAAGGGATTCTTAGATTGTTAGCCTGCATTGGGTCACAATGGTTCCTTGCTTCTCTTAACCCCTATGGTGTCACAATGCATCCCATGCCCTTTTAGGCCACTTGGTGTTACAATGAATCATTTGAGTCTTGGCCTCTATGGTGTCGAAATGTTTCCATGTTTTTCTCGGGCTCCATGCTTTCACAATTCATCCCTGGCCCTATTACAACCCCTGGTGTCACAATGGATCATTAGATTGTTAGCCTCCCTTGGGTCACAATGGTTCCTTGCTTCTCTTAACCTCTGTGGTGTCACAATGCATTCCAAGCCCTTTTAGGCCACTTGATGTCACAATGAATCATTTGATTCTTGGCCTTCATGGTGTCAGAATAGATCCTTGCTTCTATAGGTCCCCATGCTGTCACAGTTCATCTGTGGTCCTTTTGCGCCCCCTGGTGTCAAAAGGGAATCTTGGATAGTTAGCCTGCATTGGGTCACAATGGTTCCTTGCTTCTCTTAACCTCTGTGGTGTCACAGTGCAACCCATGCCCTTTTAGGCCACTTGATGTCACAATGAATCATTTGTTTCTTGGCCTTCATGGTGTCATGATATATCCTTGCTTCTATAGGTCCCCATGCTGTCACAGTTCATCCGTGGTCCTTTTGCGCCCCCTGGTGTCAAAAGGGATTCTTAGATTGTTAGCCTGCATTGGGTCACAATGGTTCCTTGCTTCTCTTAACCTCTGTGGTGTCACAATGCATCCCATGCCCTTTAAGGCCACTTGGTGTTACAATGAATCATTTGAGTCTTGGCCTCTATGTTGTCATAATATTTCCATGATTAATTGTGCCCCATGCTTTCACAATTCATCCCTGGCCCTATTACAACCCCTGGTGTCACAGGGGATCATTAGATTGTTAGCCTCCCTTGGGTCACAATGGTTCCCTGCTTCTCTTAACCTCTGTGGTGTCACAATGCATTCCAAGCCCTTTTAGGCCACTTGATGTCACAATGAATCATTTGATTCTTGGCCTTCATGATGTCATAATAGATCCTTGCTTCTATAGGTCCCCATGCTGTCACAGTTCACCCGTGGTCCTCTTGCGCCCCCTGGTGTCAAAAGGGATTCTTAGATTGTTAGCCTGCTTTGGGTCACAATGCTTCCTTGCTTCTCTTAACCCCTATGGTGTCACAATGCATCCCATGCCCTTTTAGGCCACTTGGTGTTACAATGAATCATTTGAGTCTTGGCCTCTATGGTGTCAAAATGTTTCCATGTTTTTCTTGGTCTCCATGCTTTCACAATTCATCCCTGGCCCTATTACAACCCCTGGTGTCACAATGGATCATTAGATTGTTAGCCTCCCTTGGGTCACAATGGTTCCTTGCTTCTCTTAACCTCTGTGGTGTCACAATGCATTCCAAGCCCTTTTAGGCCACTTGATGTCACAATGAATCATTTGATGGTTGGCCTCCATGGTGGCATAATAGATCCTTGCTTCTATAGGTCCCCATGCTGTCACAGTTCATCCGTGGTCCTTTTGCGCCCCCTGGTGTCAAAAGGGATTCTTAGATTGTTAGTCTGCATTGGGTCACAATGCTTCCTTGCTTCTCTTAACCTCTGTGGTGTCACAATGCATCCCATGCCCTTTTAGGCCACTTGATGTCACAATGAATCATTTGATTCTTGGCCTTCATGGTGTCATAATAGATCCTTGCTTCTATAGGTCCCCATGCTGTCACAGTTCATCCGTGCTCCTTTTGAACCGCCTGGTGTCAAAAGGGATCCTTAGATTGTTAGCCTGCATTGGGTCACAATGGTTCCTTGCTTCTCTTAACCTCTGTGGTGTCACAATGCATCCCATGCCCTTTTAGGCCACTTGGTGTTACAATGAATCATTTGAGTCTTGGCCTTCATGGTGTCATAATGTTTCCATGTTTTTCTTGGTCCCCATGCTTTCACAATTCATCCCTGGCCCTATTACAACCCCTGGTGTCACAATGGATCATTAGATTGTTAGCCTGCATTGGGTCACAATAGTGCCTTGTTCTCTTAACCCCTGTGGTGTCACAATGCATCCCATGCCCTTTTAGGCCACTTGATGTCACAATGAATCATTTGATGGTTGGCCTCCATGGTGGCATAATATATCCTTGCTTCTATTGGTCCCCGTGCTACAACAATCCATCCCTGACCATTTTTATACCCCCTTGTGCCACAAGGGATCATTAGATTGTTAGCCTCCCTTGGGTCTCAATGGTTCCTTGCTTCTCTTAACCCCTGTGGTGTCACAATGCATCCCATGCCCTTTTAGGCCACTTGATGTCACAATGAATCATTTGATTCTTGGCCTCCATGGTGGCATAATAGATCCTTGCTTCTATTGGTCCCCGTGCTGTAACATTCCATCACTGGGCCTTTTACAAACCCTGGTGTCACAAGGGATCATTAGATTGTTAGCCTGCATTGGGTCACAATGGTGCCTTGCTTCTCTTAACCTCTGTGGTGTCACAATGCATCCCATGCCCTTTTAGGCCACTTGATGTCACAATGAATCATTTGATTCTCGGCCTCCATGGTGGCATAATAGATCCTTGCTTCTATTGGTCCCCGTGCTACAACAATCCATCCCTGGCCCTTTTTATAACCCCTGGTGCCACAAGGGATCATTAGATTGTTAGCCTGCATTGGGTCACAATGGTGCCTTGCTTCTCTTAACCTCTGTGGTGTCACAATGCATCCCATGACCTTTTAGGCCACTTGATGTCACAATGAATCATTTGATTCTTGGCCTCCATGGTGGCATAATAGATCCTTGCTTCTATAGGTCCCCATGCTGTCACAGTTTATACGTGGTACTTTTGCGCCCCCTGGTGTCAAAAGGGATTCTTAGATTGTTAGCCTCCCTTGGGTCACAATGGTTCCTTGCTTCTCTTAACCTCTGTGGTGTCACAATGCATTCCAAGCCCTTTTTCGCCACTTGATGTCACAATGAATCATTTGATTCTTGGCCTTCATGGTGTCATAATAGATCCTTGCTTCTATAGGTCCCCATGCTGTCACAGTTCATCCGTGGTCCTTTTGCGCCCCCTGGTGTCAAAAGGGATTCTTAGATTGTTAGCCTGCATTGGGTCACAATGGTTCCTTGCTTCTCTTAACCCCTATGGTGTCACAATGCATCCCATGCCCTTTTAGGCCACTTGGTGTTACAATGAATCATTTGAGTCTTGGCCTCTATGGTGTCGAAATGTTTCCATGTTTTTCTCGGGCTCCATGCTTTCACAATTCATCCCTGGCCCTATTACAACCCCTGGTGTCACAATGGATCATTAGATTGTTAGCCTCCCTTGGGTCACAATGGTTCCTTGCTTCTCTTAACCTCTGTGGTGTCACAATGCATTCCAAGCCCTTTTAGGCCACTTGATGTCACAATGAATCATTTGATTCTTGGCCTTCATGGTGTCAGAATAGATCCTTGCTTCTATAGGTCCCCATGCTGTCACAGTTCATCTGTGGTCCTTTTGCGCCCCCTGGTGTCAAAAGGGAATCTTGGATAGTTAGCCTGCATTGGGTCACAATGGTTCCTTGCTTCTCTTAACCTCTGTGGTGTCACAGTGCAACCCATGCCCTTTTAGGCCACTTGATGTCACAATGAATCATTTGATTCTTGGCCTTCATGGTGTCATAATAGATCCTTGCTTCTATAGGTCCCCATGCTGTCACAGTTCATCCGTGGTCCTTTTGCGCCCCCTGGTGTCAAAAGGGATTCTTAGATTGTTAGCCTGCATTGGGTCACAATGGTTCCTTGCTTCTCTTAACCTCTGTGGTGTCACAATGCATCCCATGCCCTTTAAGGCCACTTGGTGTTACAATGAATCATTTGAGTCTTGGCCTCTATGTTGTCATAATATTTCCATGATTAATTGTGCCCCATGCTTTCACAATTCATCCCTGGCCCTATTACAACCCCTGGTGTCACAGGGGATCATTAGATTGTTAGCCTCCCTTGGGTCACAATGGTTCCCTGCTTCTCTTAACCTCTGTGGTGTCACAATGCATTCCAAGCCCTTTTAGGCCACTTGATGTCACAATGAATCATTTGATTCTTGGCCTTCATGATGTCATAATAGATCCTTGCTTCTATAGGTCCCCATGCTGTCACAGTTCACCCGTGGTCCTCTTGCGCCCCCTGGTGTCATAAGGGATTCTTAGATTGTTAGCCTGCTTTGGGTCACAATGCTTCCTTGCTTCTCTTAACCCCTATGGTGTCACAATGCATCCCATGCCCTTTTAGGCCACTTGGTGATACAATGAATCATTTGAGTCTTGGCCTCTATGGTGTCAAAATGTTTCCATGTTTTTCTTGGTCTCCATGCTTTCACAATTCATCCCTGGCCCTATTACAACCCCTGGTGTCACAATGGATCATTAGATTGTTAGCCTCCCTTGGGTCACAATGGTTCCTTGCTTCTCTTAACCTCTGTGGTGTCACAATGCATTCCAAGCCCTTTTAGGCCACTTGATGTCACAATGAATCATTTGATTCTTGGCCTCTATGGTGTCATAATAGATCCTTGCTTCTATAGGTCCCCATGCTGTCACAGTTCATCCGTGGTCCTTTTGCGCCCCCTGGTGTCAAAAGGGATTCTGAGATTGTTAGTCTGCATTGGGTCACAATGCTTCCTTGCTTCTCTTAACCTCAGTGGTGTCACAATGCATCCCATGCCCTTTTAGGCCACTTGGTGTCACAATGAATCATTTGATTCTTGGCCTTCATGGTGTCATAATAGATCCTTGCTTCTATAGGTCCCCATGCTGTCACAGTTCATCCGTGCTCCTTTTGCACCGCCTGGTGTCAAAAGGGATCCTTAGATTGTTAGCCTGCATTGGGTCACAATGGTTCCTTGCTTCTCTTAACCTCTGTGGTGTCACAATGCATCCCATGCCCTTTTAGGCCACTTGGTATTACAATGAATAATTTGAGTCTTGGCCTCTATGGTGTCAAAATGTTTCCATGTTTTTCTTGGGCTCCATGCTTTCACAATTCATCCCTGGCCCTATTACAACCCCTGGTGTCACAATGGATCATTAACTTGTTAGCCTCCCTTGGGTCACAATGGTTCCTTGCTTCTCTTAACCTCTGTGGTGTCACAATGCATCCCATGCCCTTTTAGGCCACTTGGTAATACAATGAATCATTTGAGTCTTGGCCTCTATGGTGTCATAATGTTTCCATGTTTTTCTTGGGCCTCATGCTTTCACAATTCATCCCTGGCCCTATTACAACCCCTGGTGTCAAAATGGATCATTAGATTGTTAGCCTCCCTTGGGTCACAATGGTTCCTTGCTTCTCTTAACCTCTGTGGTGTCACAATGCATTCCAAGCCCTTTTACGCCACTTGATGTCACAATGAATCATTTGATTCTTGGCCTTCATGGTGTCATAATAGATCCTTGCTTCTATAGGTCCCCATGCCGTCACAGTTCATCCGTGGTCCTTTTGCGCCCCCTGGTGTCAAAAGGGATTCTTAGATTGTTAGCCTGCATTGGGTCACAATGGTTCCTTGCTTCTCTTAACCTCTGTGGTGTCACAATGCATCCCATGCCCTTTTAGGCCACTTGGTGTTACAATGAATCATTTGAGTCTTGGCCTTCATGGTGTCATAATGTTTCCATGTTTTACTTGGGCCCCATGCTTTCACAATTCATCCCTGGCCCTATTACAACCCCTGGTGTCACAATGGATCATTAGATTGTTAGCCTCCCTTGGGTCACAATGGTTCCTTGCTTCTCTTAACCTCTGTGGTGTCACAATGCATCCCATGCCCTTTTAGGCCACTTGGTGTTACAATGAATCATTTGAGTCTTGGCCTCTATGGTGTCATAATGTTTCCATGTTTTTCTTGGGCTCCATGCTTTCACAATTCATCCCTGGCCCTATTACAACCCCTGGTGTCACAATGGATCATTAGATTGTTAGCCTCCCTTGGGTCACAATGGTTCCTTGCTTCTCTTAACCTCTGTGGTGTCACAATGCATTCCAAGCCCTTTTACGCCACTTGATGTCACAATGAATCATTTGATTCTTGGCCTCCATGGTGGCATAATAGATCCTTGCTTCTATAGGTCCCCATGCTGTCACAGTTCATCCGTGGTCCTTTTGCGCCCCCTGGTGTCAAAAGGGATTCTTAGATTGTTAGCCTGCATTGGGTCACAATGGTTCCTTGCTTCTCTTAACCCCTATGGTGTCACAATGCATCCCATGCCCTTTTAGGCCACTTGGTGTTACAATGAATCATTTGAGTCTTGGTCTCTATGGTGTCATAATATTTCCATGTTTTTCTTGGGCTCCATGCTTTCACAATTCATCCCTGGCCCTATTACAACCCCTGGTGTCACAATGGATCATTAACTTGTTAGCCTCCCTTGGGTCACACTGGTTCCTTGCTTCTCTTAACCTCTGTGGTGTCACAATGCATCCCATGCCCTTTTAGGCCACTTGGTAATACAATGAATCATTTGAGTCTTGGCCTCTATGGTGTCGTAATGTTTCCATGTTTTTCTTGGGCTCCATGCTTTCACAATTCATCCCTGGCCCTATTACAACCCCTGGTGTCAAAATGGATCATTAGATTGTTAGCCTCCCTTGGGTCACAATGGTTCCTTGCTTCTCTTAACCTCTGTGGTGTCACAATGCATTCCAAGCCCTATTACGCCACTTGATGTCACAATGAATCATTTGATTCTTGGCCTTCATGGTGTCAGAATAGATCCTTGCTTCTATAGGTCCCCATGCTGTCACAGTTCATCCGTGGTCCTTTTGCGCCCCCTGGTGTCAAAAGGGATTCTTAGATTGTTAGCCTGCATTGAGTGACAATGGTTCCTTGCTTCTCTTAACCTCTGTGGTGTCACAATGCATCCCATGACCTTTTAGGCCACTTGATGTCACAATGAATCATTTGATTCTTGGCCTTCATGGTGTCATAATAGATCCTTGCTTCTATAGGTCCCCATGCTGTCACAGTTCATCCGTGGTCCTTTTGTGCCCCCTGGTGTCAAAAGGCATTCTTAGATTTTTAGCCTGCATTGGGTGACAATGGTTCCTTGCTTCTCTTAACCTCTGTGGTGTCACAATGCATCCCATGCCCTTTTAGGCCACTTGGTGTTACAATGAATCATTTGAGTCTTGGCCTTCATGGTGTCATAATGTTTCCATGTTTTACTTGGGCCCCATGCTTTCACAATTCATCCCTGGCCCTATTACAACCCCTGGTGTCACAATGGATCATTAGATTGTTAGCCTCCCTTGGGTCACAATGGTTCCTTGCTTCTCTTAACCTCTGTGGTGTCACAATGCATTCCCAGCCCTTTTACGCCACTTGATGTCACAATGAATCATTTGATTCTTGGCCTCCATGGTGGCATAATAGATCCTTGCTTCTATAGGTCCCCATGCTGTCACAGTTCATCTGTGGTCCTTTTGCGCCCCCTGGTGTCAAAAGGGATTCTTAGATTGTTAGCCTGCATTGGGTCACAATGGTTCCTTGCTTCTCTTAACCCCTATGGTGTCACAATGCATCCCATGCCCTTTTAGGCCACTTGGTGTTACAATGAATCATTTGAGTCTTGGCCTCTATGGTGTCATAATATTTCCATGTTTTTCTTGGGCTCCATGCTTTCACAATTCATCCCTGGCCCTATTACAACCCCTGGTGTCACAATGGATCATTAACTTGTTAGCCTCCCTTGGGTCACACTGGTTCCTTGCTTCTCTTAACCTCTGTGGTGTCACAATGCATCCCATGCCCTTTTAGGCCACTTGGTAATACAATGAATCATTTGAGTCTTGGCCTCTATGGTGTCATAATGTTTCCATGTTTTTCTTGGGCCCCATGCTTTCACAATTCATCCCTGGCCCTATTACAACCCCTGGTGTCAAAATGGATCATTAGATTGTTAGCCTCCCTTGGGTCACAATGGTTCCTTGCTTCTCTTAACCTCTGTGGTGTCACAATGCATTCCAAGCCCTATTACGCCACTTGATGTCACAATGAATCATTTGATTCTTGGCCTTCATGGTGTCAGAATAGATCCTTGCTTCTATAGGTCCCCATGCTGTCACAGTTCATCCGTGGTCCTTTTGCGCCCCGTGGTGTCAAAAGGGATTCTTAGATTGTTAGCCTGCATTGAGTGACAATGGTTCCTTGCTTTTCTTAACCTCTGTGGTGTCACAATGCATCCCATGACCTTTTAGGCCACTTGATGTCACAATGAATCATTTGATTCTTGGCCTTCATGGTGTCATAATAGATCCTTGCTTCTATAGGTCCCCATGCTGTCACAGTTCATCCGTGGTCCTTTTGTGCCCCCTGGTGTCAAAAGGCATTCTTAGATTTTTAGCCTGCATTGGGTGACAATGGTTCCTTGCTTCTCTTAACCTCTGTGGTGTCACAATGCATCCCATGCCCTTTTAGGCCACTTGGTGTTACAATGAATCATTTGAGTCTTGGCCTCTATGGTGTCATAATGTTTCCATGTTTTTCTCGGGCTCCATGCTTTCACAATTCATCCCTGGCCCTATTACAACCCCTGGTGTCACAATGGATCATTAGATTGTTAGCCTCCCTTGGGTCACAATGGTTCCTTGCTTCTCTTAACCTCTGTGGTGTCACAATGCATTCCAAGCCCTTTTAGGCCACTTGATGTCACAATGAATCATTTGATTCTTGGCCTTCATGGTGTCATAATAGATCCTTGCTTCTATAGGTCCCCATGCTGTCACAGTTCATCTGTGGTCCTTTTGCGCCCCCTGGTGTCAAAAGGGAATCTTGGATAGTTAGCCTGCATTGGGTCACAATGGTTCCTTGCTTCTCTTAACCTCTGTGGTGTCACAATGCATCCCATGCCCTTTAAGGCCACTTGGTGTTACAATGAATCATTTGAGTCTTGGCCTCTATGTTGTCATAATATTTCCATGATTAATTGTGCCCCATGCTTTCACAATTCATCCCTGGCCCTATTACAACCCCTGGTGTCACAGGGGATCATTAGATTGTTAGCCTCCCTTGGGTCACAATGGTTCCCTGCTTCTCTTAACCTCTGTGGTGTCACAATGCATTCCAAGCCCTTTTAGGCCACTTGATGTCACAATGAATCATTTGATTCTTGGCCTTCATGGTGTCAGAATAGATCCTTGCTTCTATAGGTCCCCATGCTGTCACAGTTCATCTGTGGTCCTCTTGCGCCCCCTGGTGTCAAAAGGGATTCTTAGATTGTTAGCCTGCTTTGGGTCACAATGCTTCCTCGCTTCTCTTAACCCCTATGGTGTCACAATGCATCCCATGCCCTTTTAGGCCACTTGGTGTTACAATGAATCATTTGAGTCTTGGCCTCTATGGTGTCAAAATGTTTCCATGTTTTTCTTGGTCTCCATGCTTTCACAATTCATCCCTGGCCCTATTACAACCCCTGGTGTCACAATGGATCATTAGATTGTTAGCCTCCCTTGGGTCACAATGGTTCCTTGCTTCTCTTAACCTCTGTGGTGTCACAATGCATTCCAAGCCCTTTTAGGCCACTTGATGTCACAATGAATCATTTGATTCTTGGCCTCTATGGTGTCATAATAGATCCTTGCTTCTATAGGTCCCCATGCTGTCACAGTTCATCCGTGGTCCTTTTGCGCCCCCTGGTGTCAAAAGGGATTCTTAGATTGTTAGTCTGCATTGGGTCACAATGCTTCCTTGGTTCTCTTAACCCCTGTGGTGTCACAATGCATCCCATGCCCTTTTAGGCCACTTGGTGTTACAATGAATCATTTGAGTCTTGGCCTCTATGGTGTCAAAATGTTTGCATGTTTTTTTGGGCTCCATGCTTTCACAATTCATCCCTGGCCCTATTACAACCGCTGGTGTCACAATGGATCATTAGATTGTTAGCCTCCCTTGGGTCACAATGGTTCCTTGCTTCTCTTAACCTCTGTGGTGTCACAATGCATTCCAAGCCCTTTTAGGCCACTTGATGTCACAATGAATCATTTGATTCTTGGCCTTCATGGTGTCATAATATATCCTTGCTTCTATAGGTCCCCATGCTGTCACAGTTCATCTGTGGTCCTTTTGCGCCCCCTGGTGTCAAAAGGGAATCTTAGATAGTTAGCCTGCATTGGGTCACAATGGTTCCTTGCTTCTCTTAACCTCTGTGGTGTCACAATGCATCCCATGCCCTTTTAGGCCACTTGGTGTTACAATGAATCATTTGAGTCTTGGCCTTCATGGTGTCATAATGTTTCCATGTTTTTCTTGGTCCCCATGCTTTCACAATTCATCCCTGGCCCTATTACAACCCCTGGTGTCACAATGGATCATTAGATTGTTAGCCTCCCTTGGGTCACAATGGTTCCTTGCTTCTCTTAACCTCTGTGGTGTCACAATGCATTCCAAGCCCTTTTAGGCCACTTGATGTCACAATGAATCATTTGATTCTTGGCCTTCATGGTGTCAGAATAGATCCTTGCTTCTATAGGTCCCCATGCTGTCACAGTTCATCCGTGGTCCTTTTGCGCCCCGTGGTGTCAAAAGGGATTCTTAGATTGTTAGCCTGCATTGAGTGACAATGGTTCCTTGCTTTTCTTAACCTCTGTGGTGTCACAATGCATCCCATGACCTTTTAGGCCACTTGATGTCACAATGAATCATTTGATTCTTGGCCTTCATGGTGTCATAATAGATCCTTGCTTCTATAGGTCCCCATGCTGTCACAGTTCATCCGTGGTCCTTTTGTGCCCCCTGGTGTCAAAAGGCATTCTTAGATTTTTAGCCTGCATTGGGTGACAATGGTTCCTTGCTTCTCTTAACCTCTGTGGTGTCACAATGCATCCCATGCCCTTTTAGGCCACTTGGTGTTACAATGAATCATTTGAGTCTTGGCCTCTATGGTGTCATAATGTTTCCATGTTTTTCTCGGGCTCCATGCTTTCACAATTCATCCCTGGCCCTATTACAACCCCTGGTGTCACAATGGATCATTAGATTGTTAGCCTCCCTTGGGTCACAATGGTTCCTTGCTTCTCTTAACCTCTGTGGTGTCACAATGCATTCCAAGCCCTTTTAGGCCACTTGATGTCACAATGAATCATTTGATTCTTGGCCTTCATGGTGTCATAATAGATCCTTGCTTCTATAGGTCCCCATGCTGTCACAGTTCATCTGTGGTCCTTTTGCGCCCCCTGGTGTCAAAAGGGAATCTTGGATAGTTAGCCTGCATTGGGTCACAATGGTTCCTTGCTTCTCTTAACCTCTGTGGTGTCACAATGCATCCCATGCCCTTTAAGGCCACTTGGTGTTACAATGAATCATTTGAGTCTTGGCCTCTATGTTGTCATAATATTTCCATGATTAATTGTGCCCCATGCTTTCACAATTCATCCCTGGCCCTATTACAACCCCTGGTGTCACAGGGGATCATTAGATTGTTAGCCTCCCTTGGGTCACAATGGTTCCCTGCTTCTCTTAACCTCTGTGGTGTCACAATGCATTCCAAGCCCTTTTAGGCCACTTGATGTCACAATGAATCATTTGATTCTTGGCCTTCATGGTGTCAGAATAGATCCTTGCTTCTATAGGTCCCCATGCTGTCACAGTTCATCTGTGGTCCTCTTGCGCCCCCTGGTGTCAAAAGGGATTCTTAGATTGTTAGCCTGCTTTGGGTCACAATGCTTCCTTGCTTCTCTTAACCCCTATGGTGTCACAATGCATCCCATGCCCTTTTAGGCCACTTGGTGTTACAATGAATCATTTGAGTCTTGGCCTCTATGGTGTCAAAATGTTTCCATGTTTTTCTTGGTCTCCATGCTTTCACAATTCATCCCTGGCCCTATTACAACCCCTGGTGTCACAATGGATCATTAGATTGTTAGCCTCCCTTGGGTCACAATGGTTCCTTGCTTCTCTTAACCTCTGTGGTGTCACAATGCATTCCAAGCCCTTTTAGGCCACTTGATGTCACAATGAATCATTTGATTCTTGGCCTCTATGGTGTCATAATAGATCCTTGCTTCTATAGGTCCCCATGCTGTCACAGTTCATCCGTGGTCCTTTTGCGCCCCCTGGTGTCAAAAGGGATTCTTAGATTGTTAGTCTGCATTGGGTCACAATGCTTCCTTGGTTCTCTTAACCTCTGTGGTGTCACAATGCATCCCATGCCCTTTTAGGCCACTTGATGTCACAATGAATCATTTGATTCTTGGCCTCTATGGTGTCATAATAGATCCTTGCTTCTATAGGTCCCCATGCTGTCACAGTTCATCCGTGGTCCTTTTGCGCCCCCTGGTGTCAAAAGGGATCCTTAGATTGTTAGCCTGCATTGGGTCACAATGGTTCCTTGCTTCTCTTAACCCCTGTGGTGTCACAATGCATCCCATGCCCTTTTAGGCCACTTGGTGTTACAATGAATCATTTGAGTCTTGGCCTCTATGGTGTCAAAATGTTTGCATGTTTTTTTGGGCTCCATGCTTTCACAATTCATCCCTGGCCCTATTACAACCGCTGGTGTCACAATGGATCATTAGATTGTTAGCCTCCCTTGGGTCACAATGGTTCCTTGCTTCTCTTAACCTCTGTGGTGTCACAATGCATTCCAAGCCCTTTTAGGCCACTTGATGTCACAATGAATCATTTGATTCTTGGCCTTCATGGTGTCATAATATATCCTTGCTTCTATAGGTCCCCATGCTGTCACAGTTCATCTGTGGTCCTTTTGCGCCCCCTGGTGTCAAAAGGGAATCTTAGATAGTTAGCCTGCATTGGGTCACAATGGTTCCTTGCTTCTCTTAACCTCTGTGGTGTCACAATGCATCCCATGCCCTTTTAGGCCACTTGGTGTTACAATGAATCATTTGAGTCTTGGCCTTCATGGTGTCATAATGTTTCCATGTTTTTCTTGGTCCCCATGCTTTCACAATTCATCCCTGGCCCTATTACAACCCCTGGTGTCACAATGGATCATTAGATTGTTAGCCTCCCTTGGGTCACAATGGTTCCTTGCTTCTCTTAACCTCTGTGGTGTCACAATGCATTCCAAGCCCTTTTAGGCCACTTGATGTCACAATGAATCATTTGATTCTTGGCCTTCATGGTGTCATCATAGATCCTTGCTTCTATAGGTCCCCATGCTGTCACAGTTCATCCGTGGTCCTTTTGCGCCCCCTGGTGTCAAAAGGGATTTTTAGATTGTTAGCCTGCATTGGGTCACAATGGTTCCTTGCTTCTCTTAACCTCTGTGTTGTCACAATGCATCCCATGCCCTTTTAGGCCACTTGGTGTTACAATGAATCATTTGAGTCTTGGCCTCTATGGTGTCATAATGTTTCCATGTTTTTCTTGGGCTCCATGCTTTCACAATTCATCCCTGGCCCTATTACAACCCCTGGTGTCACAATGGATCATTAGATTGTTAGCCTCCCTTGGGTCACAATGGTTCCTTGCTTCTCTTAACCCCTATGGTGTCACAATGCATCCCATGCCCTTTTAGGCCACTTGATGTCACAATGAATCATTTGATTCTTGGCCTTCATGGTGTCAGAATAGATCCTTGCTTCTATAGGTCCCCATGCTGTCACAGTTCATCCGTGGTCCTTTTGCGCCCCCTGGTGTCAAAAGGGATTCTTAGATTGTTAGCCTGCATTGGGTCACAATGGTTCCTTGCTTCTCTTAACCCCTATGGTGTCACAATGCATCCCATGCCCTTTTAGGCCACTTGGTGTTACAATGAATCATTTGAGTCTTGGCCTTCATGGTGTCATAATGTTTCCATGTTTTACTTGGGCCCCATGCTTTCACAATTCATCCCTGGCCCTATTACAACCCCTGGTGTCACAATGGATCATTAGATTGTTAGCCTCCCTTGGGTCACAATGGTTCCTTGCTTCTCTTAACCTCTGTGGTGTCACAATGCATTCCAAGCCCTATTACGCCACTTGATGTCACAATGAATCATTTGATTCTTGGCCTTCATGGTGTCAGAATAGATCCTTGCTTCTATAGGTCCCCATGCTGTCACAGTTCATCCGTGGTCCTTTTGCGCCCCCTGGTGTCAAAAGGGATTCTTAGATTGTTAGCCTGCATTGAGTGACAATGGTTCCTTGCTTCTCTTAACCTCTGTGGTGTCACAATGCATCCCATGACCTTTTAGGCCACTTGATGTCACAATGAATCATTTGATTCTTGGCCTTCATGGTGTCATAATAGATCCTTGCTTCTATAGGTCCCCATGCTGTCACAGTTCATCCGTGGTCCTTTTGTGCCCCCTGGTGTCAAAAGGCATTCTTAGATTTTTAGCCTGCATTGGGTGACAATGGTTCCTTGCTTCTCTTAACCTCTGTGGTGTCACAATGCATCCCATGCCCTTTTAGGCCACTTGGTGTTACAATGAATCATTTGAGTCTTGGCCTTCATGGTGTCATAATGTTTCCATGTTTTTCTTGGGCCCCATGCTTTCACAATTCATCCCTGGCCCTATTACAACCCCTGGTGTCACAATGGATCATTAGATTGTTAGCCTCCCTTGGGTCACAATGGTTCCTTGCTTCTCTTAACCTCTGTGGTGTCACAATGCATCCCATGCCCTTTTAGGCCACTTGGTGTTACAATGAATCATTTGAGTCTTGGCCTCTATGGTGTCATAATGTTTCCATGTTTTTCTTGGGCTCCATGCTTTCACAATTCATCCCTGGCCCTATTACAACCCCTGGTGTCACAATGGATCATTAGATTGTTAGCCTCCCTTGGGTCACAATGGTTCCTTGCTTCTCTTAACCTCTGTGGTGTCACAATGCATTCCCAGCCCTTTTACGCCACTTGATGTCACAATGAATCATTTGATTCTTGGCCTCCATGGTGGCATAATAGATCCTTGCTTCTATAGGTCCCCATGCTGTCACAGTTCATCTGTGGTCCTTTTGCGCCCCCTGGTGTCAAAAGGGATTCTTAGATTGTTAGCCTGCATTGGGTCACAATGGTTCCTTGCTTCTCTTAACCCCTATGGTGTCACAATGCATCCCATGCCCTTTTAGGCCACTTGGTGTTACAATGAATCATTTGAGTCTTGGCCTCTATGGTGTCATAATATTTCCATGTTTTTCTTGGGCTCCATGCTTTCACAATTCATCCCTGGCCCTATTACAACCCCTGGTGTCACAATGGATCATTAACTTGTTAGCCTCCCTTGGGTCACACTGGTTCCTTGCTTCTCTTAACCTCTGTGGTGTCACAATGCATCCCATGCCCTTTTAGGCCACTTGGTAATACAATGAATCATTTGAGTCTTGGCCTCTATGGTGTCATAATGTTTCCATGTTTTTCTTGGGCCCCATGCTTTCACAATTCATCCCTGGCCCTATTACAACCCCTGGTGTCAAAATGGATCATTAGATTGTTAGCCTCCCTTGGGTCACAATGGTTCCTTGCTTCTCTTAACCTCTGTGGTGTCACAATGCATTCCAAGCCCTATTACGCCACTTGATGTCACAATGAATCATTTGATTCTTGGCCTTCATGGTGTCAGAATAGATCCTTGCTTCTATAGGTCCCCATGCTGTCACAGTTCATCCGTGGTCCTTTTGCGCCCCCTGGTGTCAAAAGGGATTCTTAGATTGTTAGCCTGCATTGAGTGACAATGGTTCCTTGCTTCTCTTAACCTCTGTGGTGTCACAATGCATCCCATGACCTTTTAGGCCACTTGATGTCACAATGAATCATTTGATTCTTGGCCTTCATGGTGTCATAATAGATCCTTGCTTCTATAGGTCCCCATGCTGTCACAGTTCATCCGTGGTCCTTTTGTGCCCCCTGGTGTCAAAAGGCATTCTTAGATTTTTAGCCTGCATTGGGTGACAATGGTTCCTTGCTTCTCTTAACCTCTGTGGTGTCACAATGCATCCCATGCCCTTTTAGGCCACTTGGTGTTACAATGAATCATTTGAGTCTTGGCCTCTATGGTGTCATAATGTTTCCATGTTTTTCTCGGGCTCCATGCTTTCACAATTCATCCCTGGCCCTATTACAACCCCTGGTGTCACAATGGATCATTAGATTGTTAGCCTCCCTTGGGTCACAATGGTTCCTTGCTTCTCTTAACCTCTGTGGTGTCACAATGCATTCCAAGCCCTTTTAGGCCACTTGATGTCACAATGAATCATTTGATTCTTGGCCTTCATGGTGTCATAATAGATCCTTGCTTCTATAGGTCCCCATGCTGTCACAGTTCATCTGTGGTCCTTTTGCGCCCCCTGGTGTCAAAAGGGAATCTTGGATAGTTAGCCTGCATTGGGTCACAATGGTTCCTTGCTTCTCTTAACCTCTGTGGTGTCACAGTGCAACCCATGCCCTTTTAGGCCACTTGATGTCACAATGAATCATTTGATTCTTGGCCTTCATGGTGTCATGATATATCCTTGCTTCTATAGGTCCCCATGCTGTCACAGTTCATTCGTGGTCCTTTTGCGCCCCCTGGTGTCAAAAGGGATTCTTAGATTGTTAGCCTGCATTGGGTCACAATGGTTCCTTGCTTCTCTTAACCTCTGTGGTGTCACAATGCATCCCATGCCCTTTAAGGCCACTTGGTGTTACAATGAATCATTTGAGTCTTGGCCTCTATGTTGTCATAATATTTCCATGATTAATTGTGCCCCATGCTTTCACAATTCATCCCTGGCCCTATTACAACCCCTGGTGTCACAGGGGATCATTAGATTGTTAGCCTCCCTTGGGTCACAATGGTTCCCTGCTTCTCTTAACCTCTGTGGTGTCACAATGCATTCCAAGCCCTTTTAGGCCACTTGATGTCACAATGAATCATTTGATTCTTGGCCTTCATGATGTCATAATAGATCCTTGCTTCTATAGGTCCCCATGCTGTCACAGTTCACCCGTGGTCCTCTTGCGCCCCCTGGTGTCAAAAGGGATTCTTAGATTGTTAGCCTGCTTTGGGTCACAATGCTTCCTTGCTTCTCTTAACCCCTATGGTGTCACAATGCATCCCATGCCCTTTTAGGCCACTTGGTGTTACAATGAATCATTTGAGTCTTGGCCTCTATGGTGTCAAAATGTTTCCATGTTTTTCTTGGTCTCCATGCTTTCACAATTCATCCCTGGCCCTATTACAACCCCTGGTGTCACAATGGATCATTAGATTGTTAGCCTCCCTTGGGTCACAATGGTTCCTTGCTTCTCTTAACCTCTGTGGTGTCACAATGCATTCCAAGCCCTTTTAGGCCACTTGATGTCACAATGAATCATTTGATTCTTGGCCTCTATGGTGTCATAATAGATCCTTGCTTCTATAGGTCCCCATGCTGTCACAGTTCATCCGTGGTCCTTTTGCGCCCCGTGGTGTCAAAAGGGATTCTTAGATTGTTAGCCTGCATTGAGTGACAATGGTTCCTTGCTTTTCTTAACCTCTGTGGTGTCACAATGCATCCCATGTCCTTTTAGGCCACTTGATGTCACAATGAATCATTTGATTCTTGGCCTTCATGGTGTCATAATAGATCCTTGCTTCTATAGGTCCCCATGCTGTCACAGTTCATCCGTGGTCCTTTTGTGCCCCCTGGTGTCAAAAGGCATTCTTAGATTTTTAGCCTGCATTGGGTGACAATGGTTCCTTGCTTCTCTTAACCTCTGTGGTGTCACAATGCATCCCATGCCCTTTTAGGCCACTTGGTGTTACAATGAATCATTTGAGTCTTGGCCTCTATGGTGTCATAATGTTTCCATGTTTTTCTCGGGCTCCATGCTTTCACAATTCATCCCTGGCCCTATTACAACCCCTGGTGTCACAATGGATCATTAGATTGTTAGCCTCCCTTGGGTCACAATGGTTCCTTGCTTCTCTTAACCTCTGTGGTGTCACAATGCATTCCAAGCCCTTTTAGGCCACTTGATGTCACAATGAATCATTTGATTCTTGGCCTTCATGGTGTCATAATAGATCCTTGCTTCTATAGGTCCCCATGCTGTCACAGTTCATCTGTGGTCCTTTTGCGCCCCCTGGTGTCAAAAGGGAATCTTGGATAGTTAGCCTGCATTGGGTCACAATGGTTCCTTGCTTCTCTTAACCTCTGTGGTGTCACAATGCATCCCATGCCCTTTAAGGCCACTTGGTGTTACAATGAATCATTTGAGTCTTGGCCTCTATGTTGTCATAATATTTCCATGATTAATTGTGCCCCATGCTTTCACAATTCATCCCTGGCCCTATTACAACCCCTGGTGTCACAGGGGATCATTAGATTTTTAGCCTCCCTTGGGTCACAATGGTTCCCTGCTTCTCTTAACCTCTGTGGTGTCACAATGCATTCCAAGCCCTTTTAGGCCACTTGATGTCACAATGAATCATTTGATTCTTGGCCTTCATGGTGTCAGAATAGATCCTTGCTTCTATAGGTCCCCATGCTGTCACAGTTCATCTGTGGTCCTCTTGCGCCCCCTGGTGTCAAAAGGGATTCTTAGATTGTTAGCCTGCTTTGGGTCACAATGCTTCCTTGCTTCTCTTAACCCCTATGGTGTCACAATGCATCCCATGCCCTTTTAGGCCACTTGGTGTTACAATGAATCATTTGAGTCTTGGCCTCTATGGTGTCAAAATGTTTCCATGTTTTTCTTGGTCTCCATGCTTTCACAATTCATCCCTGGCCCTATTACAACCCCTGGTGTCACAATGGATCATTAGATTGTTAGCCTCCCTTGGGTCACAATGGTTCCTTGCTTCTCTTAACCTCTGTGGTGTCACAATGCATTCCAAGCCCTTTTAGGCCACTTGATGTCACAATGAATCATTTGATTCTTGGCCTCTATGGTGTCATAATAGATCCTTGCTTCTATAGGTCCCCATGCTGTCACAGTTCATCCGTGGTCCTTTTGCGCCCCCTGGTGTCAAAAGGGATTCTTAGATTGTTAGTCTGCATTGGGTCACAATGCTTCCTTGGTTCTCTTAACCTCTGTGGTGTCACAATGCATCCCATGCCCTTTTAGGCCACTTGATGTCACAATGAATCATTTGATTCTTGGCCTCTATGGTGTCATAATAGATCCTTGCTTCTATAGGTCCCCATGCTGTCACAGTTCATCCGTGGTCCTTTTGCGCCCCCTGGTGTCAAAAGGGATCCTTAGATTGTTAGCCTGCATTGGGTCACAATGGTTCCTTGCTTCTCTTAACCCCTGTGGTGTCACAATGCATCCCATGCCCTTTTAGGCCACTTGGTGTTACAATGAATCATTTGAGTCTTGGCCTCTATGGTGTCAAAATGTTTGCATGTTTTTTTGGGCTCCATGCTTTCACAATTCATCCCTGGCCCTATTACAACCGCTGGTGTCACAATGGATCATTAGATTGTTAGCCTCCCTTGGGTCACAATGGTTCCTTGCTTCTCTTAACCTCTGTGGTGTCACAATGCATTCCAAGCCCTTTTAGGCCACTTGATGTCACAATGAATCATTTGATTCTTGGCCTTCATGGTGTCATAATATATCCTTGCTTCTATAGGTCCCCATGCTGTCACAGTTCATCTGTGGTCCTTTTGCGCCCCCTGGTGTCAAAAGGGAATCTTAGATAGTTAGCCTGCATTGGGTCACAATGGTTCCTTGCTTCTCTTAACCTCTGTGGTGTCACAATGCATCCCATGCCCTTTTAGGCCACTTGGTGTTACAATGAATCATTTGAGTCTTGGCCTTCATGGTGTCATAATGTTTCCATGTTTTTCTTGGTCCCCATGCTTTCACAATTCATCCCTGGCCCTATTACAACCCCTGGTGTCACAATGGATCATTAGATTGTTAGCCTCCCTTGGGTCACAATGGTTCCTTGCTTCTCTTAACCTCTGTGGTGTCACAATGCATTCCAAGCCCTTTTAGGCCACTTGATGTCACAATGAATCATTTGATTCTTGGCCTTCATGGTGTCAGAATAGATCCTTGCTTCTATAGGTCCCCATGCTGTCACAGTTCATCCGTGGTCCTTTTGCGCCCCGTGGTGTCAAAAGGGATTCTTAGATTGTTAGCCTGCATTGAGTGACAATGGTTCCTTGCTTTTCTTAACCTCTGTGGTGTCACAATGCATCCCATGACCTTTTAGGCCACTTGATGTCACAATGAATCATTTGATTCTTGGCCTTCATGGTGTCATAATAGATCCTTGCTTCTATAGGTCCCCATGCTGTCACAGTTCATCCGTGGTCCTTTTGTGCCCCCTGGTGTCAAAAGGCATTCTTAGATTTTTAGCCTGCATTGGGTGACAATGGTTCCTTGCTTCTCTTAACCTCTGTGGTGTCACAATGCATCCCATGCCCTTTTAGGCCACTTGGTGTTACAATGAATCATTTGAGTCTTGGCCTCTATGGTGTCATAATGTTTCCATGTTTTTCTCGGGCTCCATGCTTTCACAATTCATCCCTGGCCCTATTACAACCCCTGGTGTCACAATGGATCATTAGATTGTTAGCCTCCCTTGGGTCACAATGGTTCCTTGCTTCTCTTAACCTCTGTGGTGTCACAATGCATTCCAAGCCCTTTTAGGCCACTTGATGTCACAATGAATCATTTGATTCTTGGCCTTCATGGTGTCATAATAGATCCTTGCTTCTATAGGTCCCCATGCTGTCACAGTTCATCTGTGGTCCTTTTGCGCCCCCTGGTGTCAAAAGGGAATCTTGGATAGTTAGCCTGCATTGGGTCACAATGGTTCCTTGCTTCTCTTAACCTCTGTGGTGTCACAATGCATCCCATGCCCTTTAAGGCCACTTGGTGTTACAATGAATCATTTGAGTCTTGGCCTCTATGTTGTCATAATATTTCCATGATTAATTGTGCCCCATGCTTTCACAATTCATCCCTGGCCCTATTACAACCCCTGGTGTCACAGGGGATCATTAGATTGTTAGCCTCCCTTGGGTCACAATGGTTCCCTGCTTCTCTTAACCTCTGTGGTGTCACAATGCATTCCAAGCCCTTTTAGGCCACTTGATGTCACAATGAATCATTTGATTCTTGGCCTTCATGGTGTCAGAATAGATCCTTGCTTCTATAGGTCCCCATGCTGTCACAGTTCATCTGTGGTCCTCTTGCGCCCCCTGGTGTCAAAAGGGATTCTTAGATTGTTAGCCTGCTTTGGGTCACAATGCTTCCTTGCTTCTCTTAACCCCTATGGTGTCACAATGCATCCCATGCCCTTTTAGGCCACTTGGTGTTACAATGAATCATTTGAGTCTTGGCCTCTATGGTGTCAAAATGTTTCCATGTTTTTCTTGGTCTCCATGCTTTCACAATTCATCCCTGGCCCTATTACAACCCCTGGTGTCACAATGGATCATTAGATTGTTAGCCTCCCTTGGGTCACAATGGTTCCTTGCTTCTCTTAACCTCTGTGGTGTCACAATGCATTCCAAGCCCTTTTAGGCCACTTGATGTCACAATGAATCATTTGATTCTTGGCCTCTATGGTGTCATAATAGATCCTTGCTTCTATAGGTCCCCATGCTGTCACAGTTCATCCGTGGTCCTTTTGCGCCCCCTGGTGTCAAAAGGGATTCTTAGATTGTTAGTCTGCATTGGGTCACAATGCTTCCTTGGTTCTCTTAACCTCTGTGGTGTCACAATGCATCCCATGCCCTTTTAGGCCACTTGATGTCACAATGAATCATTTGATTCTTGGCCTCTATGGTGTCATAATAGATCCTTGCTTCTATAGGTCCCCATGCTGTCACAGTTCATCCGTGGTCCTTTTGCGCCCCCTGGTGTCAAAAGGGATCCTTAGATTGTTAGCCTGCATTGGGTCACAATGGTTCCTTGCTTCTCTTAACCCCTGTGGTGTCACAATGCATCCCATGCCCTTTTAGGCCACTTGGTGTTACAATGAATCATTTGATTCTTGGCCTCTATGGTGTCAAAATGTTTGCATGTTTTTTTGGGCTCCATGCTTTCACAATTCATCCCTGGCCCTATTACAACCGCTGGTGTCACAATGGATCATTAGATTGTTAGCCTCCCTTGGGTCACAATGGTTCCTTGCTTCTCTTAACCTCTGTGGTGTCACAATGCATTCCAAGCCCTTTTAGGCCACTTGATGTCACAATGAATCATTTGATTCTTGGCCTTCATGGTGTCATAATATATCCTTGCTTCTATAGGTCCCCATGCTGTCACAGTTCATCTGTGGTCCTTTTGCGCCCCCTGGTGTCAAAAGGGAATCTTAGATAGTTAGCCTGCATTGGGTCACAATGGTTCCTTGCTTCTCTTAACCTCTGTGGTGTCACAATGCATCCCATGCCCTTTTAGGCCACTTGGTGTTACAATGAATCATTTGAGTCTTGGCCTTCATGGTGTCATAATGTTTCCATGTTTTTCTTGGTCCCCATGCTTTCACAATTCATCCCTGGCCCTATTACAACCCCTGGTGTCACAATGGATCATTAGATTGTTAGCCTCCCTTGGGTCACAATGGTTCCTTGCTTCTCTTAACCTCTGTGGTGTCACAATGCATTCCAAGCCCTTTTAGGCCACTTGATGTCACAATGAATCATTTGATTCTTGGCCTTCATGGTGTCAGAATAGATCCTTGCTTCTATAGGTCCCCATGCTGTCACAGTTCATCCGTGGTCCTTTTGCGCCCCCTGGTGTCAAAAGGGATTCTTAGATTGTTAGCCTGCATTGGGTCACAATGGTTCCTTGCTTCTCTTAACCCCTATGGTGTCACAATGCATCCCATGCCCTTTTAGGCCACTTGGTGTTACAATGAATCATTTGAGTCTTGGCCTCTATGGTGTCGAAATGTTTCCATGTTTTACTTGGGCCCCATGCTTTCACAATTCATCCCTGGCCCTATTACAACCCCTGGTGTCACAATGGATCATTAGATTGTTAGCCTCCCTTGGGTCACAATGGTTCCTTGCTTCTCTTAACCTCTGTGGTGTCACAATGCATCCCATGCCCTTTTAGGCCACTTGGTGTTACAATGAATCATTTGAGTCTTGGCCTCTATGGTGTCATAATGTTTCCATGTTTTTCTTGGGCCCCATGCTTTCACAATTCATCCCTGGCCCTATTACAACCCCTGGTGTCAAAATGGATCATTAGATTGTTAGCCTCCCTTGGGTCACAATGGTTCCTTGCTTCTCTTAACCTCTGTGGTGTCACAATGCATTCCAAGCCCTATTACGCCACTTGATGTCACAATGAATCATTTGATTCTTGGCCTTCATGGTGTCAGAATAGATCCTTGCTTCTATAGGTCCCCATGCT
This sequence comes from Cinclus cinclus, assembly GCF_963662255.1. Taxonomy (NCBI): domain Eukaryota; kingdom Metazoa; phylum Chordata; class Aves; order Passeriformes; family Cinclidae; genus Cinclus; species Cinclus cinclus. The sequence continues at coordinate 2,939,562 of NW_026912054.1, read as the reverse complement.
GTCACAGTTCATCCGTGGTCCTTTTGCGCCCCCTGGTGTCAAAAGGGATTCTTAGATTGTTAGCCTGCATTGAGTGACAATGGTTCCTTGCTTCTCTTAACCTCTGTGGTGTCACAATGCATCCCATGACCTTTTAGGCCACTTGATGTCACAATGAATCATTTGATTCTTGGCCTTCATGGTGTCAGAATAGATCCTTGCTTCTATAGGTCCCCATGCTGTCACAGTTCATCCGTGGTCCTTTTGTGCCCCCTGGTGTCAAAAGGCATTCTTAGATTTTTAGCCTGCATTGGGTGACAATGGTTCCTTGCTTCTCTTAACCTCTGTGGTGTCACAATGCATCCCATGCCCTTTTAGGCCACTTGGTGTTACAATGAATCATTTGAGTCTTGGCCTTCATGGTGTCATAATGTTTCCATGTTTTTCTTGGGCCCCATGCTTTCACAATTCATCCCTGGCCCTATTACAACCCCTGGTGTCACAATGGATCATTAGATTGTTAGCCTCCCTTGGGTCACAATGGTTCCTTGCTTCTCTTAACCTCTGTGGTGTCACAATGCATCCCATGCCCTTTTAGGCCACTTGGTGTTACAATGAATCATTTGAGTCTTGGCCTCTATGGTGTCATAATGTTTCCATGTTTTTCTTGGGCTCCATGCTTTCACAATTCATCCCTGGCCCTATTACAACCCCTGGTGTCACAATGGATCATTAGATTGTTAGCCTCCCTTGGGTCACAATGGTTCCTTGCTTCTCTTAACCTCTGTGGTGTCACAATGCATTCCCAGCCCTTTTACGCCACTTGATGTCACAATGAATCATTTGATTCTTGGCCTCCATGGTGGCATAATAGATCCTTGCTTCTATAGGTCCCCATGCTGTCACAGTTCATCTGTGGTCCTTTTGCGCCCCCTGGTGTCAAAAGGGATTCTTAGATTGTTAGCCTGCATTGGGTCACAATGGTTCCTTGCTTCTCTTAACCCCTATGGTGTCACAATGCATCCCATGCCCTTTTAGGCCACTTGGTGTTACAATGAATCATTTGAGTCTTGGCCTCTATGGTGTCATAATATTTCCATGTTTTTCTTGGGCTCCATGCTTTCACAATTCATCCCTGGCCCTATTACAACCCCTGGTGTCACAATGGATCATTAACTTGTTAGCCTCCCTTGGGTCACACTGGTTCCTTGCTTCTCTTAACCTCTGTGGTGTCACAATGCATCCCATGCCCTTTTAGGCCACTTGGTAATACAATGAATCATTTGAGTCTTGGCCTCTATGGTGTCATAATGTTTCCATGTTTTTCTTGGGCCCCATGCTTTCACAATTCATCCCTGGCCCTATTACAACCCCTGGTGTCAAAATGGATCATTAGATTGTTAGCCTCCCTTGGGTCACAATGGTTCCTTGCTTCTCTTAACCTCTGTGGTGTCACAATGCATTCCAAGCCCTATTACGCCACTTGATGTCACAATGAATCATTTGATTCTTGGCCTTCATGGTGTCAGAATAGATCCTTGCTTCTATAGGTCCCCATGCTGTCACAGTTCATCCGTGGTCCTTTTGCGCCCCCTGGTGTCAAAAGGGATTCTTAGATTGTTAGCCTGCATTGAGTGACAATGGTTCCTTGCTTCTCTTAACCTCTGTGGTGTCACAATGCATCCCATGACCTTTTAGGCCACTTGATGTCACAATGAATCATTTGATTCTTGGCCTTCATGGTGTCATAATAGATCCTTGCTTCTATAGGTCCCCAGGCTGTCACAGTTCATCCGTGGTCCTTTTGTGCCCCCTGGTGTCAAAAGGCATTCTTAGATTTTTAGCCTGCATTGGGTGACAATGGTTCCTTGCTTCTCTTAACCTCTGTGGTGTCACAATGCATCCCATGCCCTTTTAGGCCACTTGGTGTTACAATGAATCATTTGAGTCTTGGCCTCTATGGTGTCATAATGTTTCCATGTTTTTCTCGGGCTCCATGCTTTCACAATTCATCCCTGGCCCTATTACAACCCCTGGTGTCACAATGGATCATTAGATTGTTAGCCTCCCTTGGGTCACAATGGTTCCTTGCTTCTCTTAACCTCTGTGGTGTCACAATGCATTCCAAGCCCTTTTAGGCCACTTGATGTCACAATGAATCATTTGATTCTTGGCCTTCATGGTGTCATAATAGATCCTTGCTTCTATAGGTCCCCATGCTGTCACAGTTCATCTGTGGTCCTTTTGCGCCCCCTGGTGTCAAAAGGGAATCTTGGATAGTTAGCCTCCCTTGGGTCACAATGGTTCCCTGCTTCTCTTAACCTCTGTGGTGTCACAGTGCAACCCATGCCCTTTTAGGCCACTTGATGTCACAATGAATCATTTGATTCTTGGCCTTCATGGTGTCATAATAGATCCTTGCTTCTATAGGTCCCCATGCTGTCACAGTTCATCCGTGGTCCTTTTGCGCCCCCTGGTGTCAAAAGGGATTCTTAGATTGTTAGCCTGCATTGGGTCACAATGGTTCCTTGCTTCTCTTAACCTCTGTGGTGTCACAATGCATCCCATGCCCTTTAAGGCCACTTGGTGTTACAATGAATCATTTGAGTCTTGGCCTCTATGTTGTCATAATATTTCCATGATTAATTGTGCCCCATGCTTTCACAATTCATCCCTGGCCCTATTACAACCCCTGGTGTCACAGGGGATCATTAGATTGTTAGCCTCCCTTGGGTCACAATGGTTCCCTGCTTCTCTTAACCTCTGTGGTGTCACAATGCATTCCAAGCCCTTTTAGGCCACTTGATGTCACAATGAATCATTTGATTCTTGGCCTTCATGATGTCATAATAGATCCTTGCTTCTATAGGTCCCCATGCTGTCACAGTTCATCTGTGGTCCTCTTGCGCCCCCTGGTGTCAAAAGGGATTCTTAGATTGTTAGCCTGCTTTGGGTCACAATGCTTCCTTGATTCTCTTAACCCCTATGGTGTCACAATGCATCCCATGTCCTTTTAGGCCACTTGGTGTTACAATGAATCATTTGAGTCTTGGCCTCTATGGTGTCAAAATGTTTCCATGTTTTTCTTGGTCTCCATGCTTTCACAATTCATCCCTGGCCCTATTACAACCCCTGGTGTCACAATGGATCATTAGATTGTTAGCCTCCCTTGGGTCACAATGGTTCCTTGCTTCTCTTAACCTCTGTGGTGTCACAATGCATTCCAAGCCCTTTTAGGCCACTTGATGTCACAATGAATCATTTGATTCTTGGCCTCTATGGTGTCATAATAGATCCTTGCTTCTATAGGTCCCCATGCTGTCACAGTTCATCCGTGGTCCTTTTGCGCCCCCTGGTGTCAAAAGGGATTCTTAGATTGTTAGTCTGCATTGGGTCACAATGCTTCCTTGGTTCTCTTAACCTCTGTGGTGTCACAATGCATCCCATGCCCTTTTAGGCCACTTGATGTCACAATGAATCATTTGATTCTTGGCCTTCATGGTGTCATAATAGATCCTTGCTTCTATAGGTCCCCATGCTGTCACAGTTCATCCGTGCTCCTTTTGCACCGCCTGGTGTCAAAAGGGATCCTTAGATTGTTAGCCTGCATTGGGTCACAATGGTTCCTTGCTTCTCTTAACCCCTGTGGTGTCACAATGCATCCCATGCCCTTTTAGGCCACTTGGTGTTACAATGAATCATTTGAGTCTTGGCCTCTATGGTGTCAAAATGTTTGCATGTTTTTTTGGGCTCCATGCTTTCACAATTCATCCCTGGCCCTATTACAACCGCTGGTGTCACAATGGATCATTAGATTGTTAGCCTCCCTTGGGTCACAATGGTTCCTTGCTTCTCTTAACCTCTGTGGTGTCACAATGCATTCCAAGCCCTTTTAGGCCACTTGATGTCACAATGAATCATTTGATTCTTGGCCTTCATGGTGTCATAATATATCCTTGCTTCTATAGGTCCCCATGCTGTCACAGTTCATCTGTGGTCCTTTTGCGCCCCCTGGTGTCAAAAGGGAATCTTAGATAGTTAGCCTGCATTGGGTCACAATGGTTCCTTGCTTCTCTTAACCTCTGTGGTGTCACAATGCATCCCATGCCCTTTTAGGCCACTTGGTGTTACAATGAATCATTTGAGTCTTGGCCTTCATGGTGTCATAATGTTTCCATGTTTTTCTTGGTCCCCATGCTTTCACAATTCATCCCTGGCCCTATTACAACCCCTGGTGTCACAATGGATCATTAGATTGTTAGCCTCCCTTGGGTCACAATGGTTCCTTGCTTCTCTTAACCCCTATGGTGTCACAATGCATCCCATGCCCTTTTAGGCCACTTGATGTCACAATGAATCATTTGATTCTTGGCCTTCATGGTGTCAGAATAGATCCTTGCTTCTATAGGTCCCCATGCTGTCACAGTTCATCCGTGGTCCTTTTGCGCCCCCTGGTGTCAAAAGGGATTCTTAGATTGTTAGCCTGCATTGGGTCACAATGGTTCCTTGCTTCTCTTAACCCCTATGGTGTCACAATGCATCCCATGCCCTTTTAGGCCACTTGGTGTTACAATGAATCATTTGAGTCTTGGCCTCTATGGTGTCATAATATTTCCATGATTTATTGTGCCCCATGCTTTCACAATTCATCCCTGGCCCTATTACAACCCCTGGTGTCACAATGGATCATTAGATTGTTAGCCTCCCTTGGGTCACAATGGTTCCTTGCTTCTCTTAACCTCTGTGGTGTCACAATGCATTCCAAGCCCTTTTAGGCCACTTGATGTCACAATGAATCATTTGATTCTTGGCCTTCATGGTGTCATCATAGATCCTTGCTTCTATAGGTCCCCATGCTGTCACAGTTCATCCGTGGTCCTTTTGCGCCCCCTGGTGTCAAAAGGGATTTTTAGATTGTTAGCCTGCATTGGGTCACAATGGTTCCTTGCTTCTCTTAACCTCTGTGTTGTCACAATGCATCCCATGCCCTTTTAGGCCACTTGGTGTTACAATGAATCATTTGATTCTTGGCCTTCATGGTGTCATAATAGATCCTTGCTTCTATAGGTCCCCATGCTGTCACAGTTCATCCGTGGTCCTTTTACGCCCCCTGGTGTCAAAAGGGATTCTTAGATTGTTAGCCTGCATTGGGTCACAATGCTTCCTTGCTTCTCTTAACCTCTGTGGTGTCACAATGCATCCCATGCCCTTTTAGGCCACTTGGTATTACAATGAATAATTTGATTCTTGGCCTCTATGGTGTCAAAATGTTTCCATGTTTTTCTTGGGCTCCATGCTTTCACAATTCATCCCTGGCCCTATTACAACCCCTGGTGTCACAATGGATCATTAACTTGTTAGCCTCCCTTGGGTCACAATGGTTCCTTGCTTCTCTTAACCTCTGTGGTGTCACAATGCATCCCATGCCCTTTTAGGCCACTTGGTAATACAATGAATCATTTGAGTCTTGGCCTCTATGGTGTCATAATGTTTCCATGTTTTTCTTGGGCCCCATGCTTTCACAATTCATCCCTGGCCCTATTACAACCGCTGGTGTCACAATGGATCATTAGATTGTTAGCCTCCCTTGGGTCACAATGGTTCCTTGCTTCTCTTAACCTCTGTGGTGTCACAATGCATTCCAAGCCCTTTTAGGCCACTTGATGTCACAATGAATCATTTGATTCTTGGCCTTCATGGTGTCATAATATATCCTTGCTTCTATAGGTCCCCATGCTGTCACAGTTCATCTGTGGTCCTTTTGCGTCCCCTGGTGTCAAAAGGGAATCTTAGATAGTTAGCCTGCATTGGGTCACAATGGTTCCTTGCTTCTCTTAACCTCTGTGGTGTCACAATGCATCCCATGCCCTTTTAGGCCACTTGGTGTTACAATGAATCATTTGATTCTTGGCCTTCATGGTGTCATAATAGATCCTTGCTTCTATAGGTCCCCATGCTGTCACAGTTCATCCGTGGTCCTTTTACGCCCCCTGGTGTCAAAAGGGGTTCTTAGATTGTTAGCCTGCATTGGGTCGCAATGCTTCCTTGCTTCTCTTAACCTCTGTGGTGTCACAATGCATCCCATGCCCTTTTAGGCCACTTGGTATTACAATGAATAATTTGAGTCTTGGCCTCTATGGTATCAAAATGTTTCCATGTTTTTCTTGGGCTCCATGCTTTCACAATTCATCCCTGGCCCTATTACAACCCCTGGTGTCACAATGGATCATTAACTTGTTAGCCTCCCTTGGGTCACAATGGTTCCTTGCTTCTCTTAACCTCTGTGGTGTCACAATGCATCCCATGCACTTTTAGGCCACTTGGTGTTACAATGAATCATTTGAGTCTTGGCCTTCATGGTGTCATAATGTTTCCATGTTTTACTTGGGCCCCATGCTTTCACAATTCATCCCTGGCCCTATTACAACCCCTGGTGTCACAATGGATCATTAGATTGTTAGCCTCCCTTGGGTCACAATGGTTCCTTGCTTCTCTTAACCTCTGTGGTGTCACAATGCATCCCATGCCCTTTTAGGCCACTTGGTAATACAATGAATCATTTGAGTCTTGGCCTCTATGGTGTCATAATGTTTCCATGTTTTTCTTGGGCCCCATGCTTTCACAATTCATCCCTGGCCCTATTACAACCGCTGGTGTCACAATGGATCATTAGATTGTTAGCCTCCCTTGGGTCACAATGGTTCCTTGCTTCTCTTAACCTCTGTGGTGTCACAATGCATTCCAAGCCCTTTTAGGCCACTTGATGTCACAATGAATCATTTGATTCTTGGCCTTCATGGTGTCATAATATATCCTTGCTTCTATAGGTCCCCATGCTGTCACAGTTCATCTGTGGTCCTTTTGCGTCCCCTGGTGTCAAAAGGGAATCTTAGATAGTTAGCCTGCATTGGGTCACAATGGTTCCTTGCTTCTCTTAACCTCTGTGGTGTCACAATGCATCCCATGCCCTTTTAGGCCACTTGGTGTTACAATGAATCATTTGATTCTTGGCCTTCATGGTGTCATAATAGATCCTTGCTTCTATAGGTCCCCATGCTGTCACAGTTCATCCGTGGTCCTTTTACGCCCCCTGGTGTCAAAAGGGGTTCTTAGATTGTTAGCCTGCATTGGGTCGCAATGCTTCCTTGCTTCTCTTAACCTCTGTGGTGTCACAATGCATCCCATGCCCTTTTAGGCCACTTGGTATTACAATGAATAATTTGAGTCTTGGCCTCTATGGTATCAAAATGTTTCCATGTTTTTCTTGGGCTCCATGCTTTCACAATTCATCCCTGGCCCTATTACAACCCCTGGTGTCACAATGGATCATTAACTTGTTAGCCTCCCTTGGGTCACAATGGTTCCTTGCTTCTCTTAACCTCTGTGGTGTCACAATGCATCCCATGCCCTTTTAGGCCACTTGGTGTTACAATGAATCATTTGAGTCTTGGCCTCTATGGTGTCAAAATGTTTGCATGTTTTTTTGGGCTCCATGCTTTCACAATTCATCCCTGGCCCTATTACAACCCCTGGTGTCACAATGGATCATTAGATTGTTAGCCTCCCTTGGGTCACAATGGTTCCTTGCTTCTCTTAACCTCTGTGGTGTCACAATGCATTCCAAGCCCTTTTAGGCCACTTGATGTCACAATGAATCATTTGATTCTTGGCCTTCATGGTGTCATCATAGATCCTTGCTTCTATAGGTCCCCATGCTGTCACAGTTCATCCGTGGTCCTTTTGCGCCCCCTGGTGTCAAAAGGGATTCTTAGATTGTTAGCCTGCATTGGGTCACAATGGTTCCTTGCTTCTCTTAACCTCTGTGGTGTCACAATGCATCCCATGCACTTTTAGGCCACTTGGTGTTACAATGAATCATTTGAGTCTTGGCCTTCATGGTGTCATAATGTTTCCATGTTTTACTTGGGCCCCATGCTTTCACAATTCATCCCTGGCCCTATTACAACCCCTGGTGTCACAATGGATCATTAGATTGTTAGCCTCCCTTGGGTCACAATGGTTCCTTGCTTCTCTTAACCTCTGTGGTGTCACAATGCATCCCATGCCCTTTTAGGCCACTTGGTGTTACAATGAATCATTTGAGTCTTGGCCTCTATGGTGTCATAATGTTTCCATGTTTTTCTTGGGCTCCATGCTTTCACAATTCATCCCTGGCCCTATTACAACCCCTGGTGTCACAATGGATCATTAGATTGTTAGCCTCCCTTGGGTCACAATGGTTCCTTGCTTCTCTTAACCTCTGTGGTGTCACAATGCATTCCAAGCCCTTTTACGCCACTTGATGTCACAATGAATCATTTGATTCTTGGCCTCCATGGTGGCATAATAGATCCTTGCTTCTATAGGTCCCCATGCTGTCACAGTTCATCCGTGGTCCTTTTGCGGCCCTTGGTGTCAAAAGGGATTCTTAGATTGTTAGCCTGCATTGGGTCACAATGGTTCCTTGCTTCTCTTAACCCCTATGGTGTCACAATGCATCCCATGCCCTTTTAGGCCACTTGGTGTTACAATGAATCATTTGAGTCTTGGCCTCTATGGTGTCATAATATTTCCATGTTTTTCTTGGGCTCCATGCTTTCACAATTCATCCCTGGCCCTATTACAACCCCTGGTGTCACAATGGATCATTAACTTGTTAGCCTCCCTTGGGTCACACTGGTTCCTTGCTTCTCTTAACCTCTGTGGTGTCACAATGCATCCCATGCCCTTTTAGGCCACTTGGTAATACAATGAATCATTTGAGTCTTGGCCTCTATGGTGTCATAATGTTTCCATGTTTTTCTTGGGCCCCATGCTTTCACAATTCATCCCTGGCCCTATTACAACCCCTGGTGTCAAAATGGATCATTAGATTGTTAGCCTCCCTTGGGTCACAATGGTTCCTTGCTTCTCTTAACCTCTGTGGTGTCACAATGCATTCCAAGCCCTATTACGCCACTTGATGTCACAATGAATCATTTGATTCTTGGCCTTCATGGTGTCAGAATAGATCCTTGCTTCTATAGGTCCCCATGCTGTCACAGTTCATCCGTGGTCCTTTTGCGCCCCCTGGTGTCAAAAGGGATTCTTAGATTGTTAGCCTGCATTGAGTGACAATGGTTCCTTGCTTCTCTTAACCTCTGTGGTGTCACAATGCATCCCATGACCTTTTAGGCCACTTGATGTCACAATGAATCATTTGATTCTTGGCCTTCATGGTGTCATAATAGATCCTTGCTTCTATAGGTCCCCAGGCTGTCACAGTTCATCCGTGGTCCTTTTGTGCCCCCTGGTGTCAAAAGGCATTCTTAGATTTTTAGCCTGCATTGGGTGACAATGGTTCCTTGCTTCTCTTAACCTCTGTGGTGTCACAATGCATCCCATGCCCTTTTAGGCCACTTGGTGTTACAATGAATCATTTGAGTCTTGGCCTCTATGGTGTCATAATGTTTCCATGTTTTTCTTGGTCCCCATGCTTTCACAATCCATCCATGACCCTTTTTATACCCCCTGGTGCCACAAGGGATCATTAGATTGTTAGCCGCCCTTGGGTCACAATGGTTCCTTGCTTCTCTTAACCTCTGTGGTGTCACAATGCATTCCAAGCCCTTTTAGGCCACTTGATGTCACAATGAATCATTTGATTCTTGGCCTTCATGGTGTCATCATAGATCCTTGCTTCTATAGGTCCCCATGCTGTCACAGTTCATCCGTGGTCCTTTTGCGCCCCCTGGTGTCAAAAGGGATTCTTAGATTGTTAGCCTGCATTGGGTCACAATGCTTCCTTACTTCTCTTAACCCCTGTGGTGTCACAATGCATCCCATGCCCTTTTAGGCCACTTGGTGTTGCAATGAATCATTTGAGTCTTGGCCTCTATGGTGTCAAAATGTTTCCATGTTTTTCTTGGGCTCCATGCTTTCACAATTCATCCCTGGCCCTATTACAACCCCTGGTGTCACAATGGATCATTAGATTGTTAGCCTCCCTTGGGTCACAATGGTTCCTTGCTTCTCTTAACCTCTGTGGTGTCACAATGCATTCCAAGCCCTTTTAGGCCACTTGATGTCACAATGAATCATTTGATTCTTGGCCTTCATGGTGTCATAATAGATCCTTGCTTCTATAGGTCCCCATGCTGTCACAGTTCATCCGTGGTCCTTTTGCGCCCCCTGGTGTCAAAAGGGAATGTTGGATAGTTAGCCTGCATTGGGTCACAATGGTTCCTTGCTTCTCTTAACCTCTGTGGTGTCACAGTGCAACCCATGCCCTTTTAGGCCACTTGATGTCACAATGAATCATTTGATTCTTGGCCTTCATGGTGTCATAATAGATCCTTGCTTCTATAGGTCCCCATGCTGTCACAGTTCATCCGTGGTCCTTTTGCGCCCCCTGGTGTCAAAAGGGATTCTTAGATTGTTAGCCTTCATTGGGTCACAATGGTTCCCTGCTTGTCTTAACCTCTGTGGTGTCACAATGCATCCCATGCCATTTAAGGCCACTTGGTGTTACAATGAATCATTTGAGTCTTGGCCTCTATGTTGTCATAATATTTCCATGATTAATTGTGCCCCATGCTTTCACAATTCATCCCTGGCCCTATTACAACCCCTGGTGTCACAATGGATCATTAGATTGTTAGCCTCCCTTGGGTCACAATGGTTCCCTGCTTCTCGTAACCTCTGTGGTGTCACAATGCATTCCAAGCCCTTTTAGGCCACTTGATGTCACAATGAATCATTTGATTCTTGGCCTTCATGGTGTCATAATAGATCCTTGCTTCTATAGGTCCCCATGCTGTCACAGTTCATCCGTGGTCCTTTTGCGCCCCCTGGTGTCAAAACGGAATCTTGGATAGTTAGCCTGCATTGGGTCACAATGGTTCCTTGCTTCTCTTAACCTCTGTGGTGTCACAGTGCAACCCATGCCCTTTTAGGCCACTTGATGTCACAATGAATCATTTGATTCTTGGCCTTCATGGTGTCATAATAGATCCTTGCTTCTATAGGTCCCCATGCTGTCACAGTTCATCCGTGGTCCTTTTGCGCCCCCTGGTGTCAAAAGGGATTCTTAGATTGTTAGCCTGCATTGGGTCACAATGGTTCCCTGCTTCTCTTAACCTCTGTGGTGTCACAATGCATCCCATGCCCTTTAAGGCCACTTGGTGTTACAATGAATCATTTGAGTCTTGGCCTCTATGTTGTCATAATATTTCCATGATTAATGGTGCCCCATGCTTTCACAATTCATCCCTGGCCCTATTACAACCCCTGGTGTCACAATGGATCATTAGATTGTTAGCCTCCCTTGGGTCACAATGGTTCCCTGCTTCTCTTAACCTCTGTGGTGTCACAATGCATTCCAAGCCCTTTTAGGCCACTTGATGTCACAATGAATCATTTGATTCTTGGCCTTCATGGTGTCATAATAGATCCTTGCTTCTATAGGTCCCCATGCTGTCACAGTTCACCCGTGGTCCTCTTGCGCCCCCTGGTGTCAAAAGGGATTCTTAGATTGTTAGCCTGCTTTGGGTCACAATGCTTCCTTGCTTCTATTAACCCCTATGGTGTCACAATGCATCCCATGCCCTTTTAGGCCACTTGGTGATACAATGAATCATTTGAGTCTTGGCCTCTATGGTGTCAAAATGTTTCCATGTTTTTCTTGGTCTCCATGCTTTCACAATTCATCACTGGCCCTATTACAACCCCTGGTGTCACAATGGATCATTAGATTGTTAGCCTCCCTTGGGTCACAATGGTTCCTTGCTTCTCTTAACCTCTGTGGTGTCACAATGCATTCCAAGCCCTTTTAGGCCACTTGATGTCACAATGAATCATTTGATTCTTGGCCTCTATGGTGTCATAATAGATCCTTGCTTCTATAGGTCCCCATGCTGTCACAGTTCATCCGTGGTCCTTTTGCGCCCCCTGGTGTCAAAAGGGATTCTTAGATTGTTAGCCTGCATTGGGTCACAATGGTTCCTTGCTTCTCTTAACCTCTGTGGTGTCACAATGCATCCCATGCCCTTTTAGGCCACTTGATGTCACAATGAATCATTTGATTCTTGGCCTTCATGGTGTCATAATAGATCCTTGCTTCTATAGGTCCCCATGCTGTCACAGTTCATCCGTGCTCCTTTTGCACCCCCTGGTGTCAAAAGGGAATCTTAGATAGTTACCCTGCATTGGGTCACAATGGTTCCTTGCTTCTCTTAACCTCTGTGGTGGCACAATGCATCCCATGCCCTTTTAGGCCACTTGGTGTTACAATGAATCATTTGAGTCTTGGCCTCTATGGTGTCAAAATATTTCCATGTTTTTCTTGGGCCCCATGCTTTCACAATTCATCCCTGGCCCTATTACAACCCCTGGTGTCACAATGGATCATTAGATTGTTAGCCTGCATTGGGTCACAATGGTTCCTTGCTTCTCTTAACCTCTGTGGTGTCACAATGCATCCCATGCCCTTTTAGGCCACTTGGTGTTACAATGAATCATTTGAGTCTTGGCCTCTATGGTGTCAAAATGTTTCCATGTTTTTTTGGGCTCCATGCTTTCACAATTCATCCCTGGCCCTATTATAACCCCTGGTGTCACAATGGATCATTAGATTGTTAGCCTCCATTGGGTCACAATGGTTCCTTGCTTCTCTTAACCTCTGTGGTGTCACAATGCATTCCAAGCCCTTTTAGGCCACTTGATGTCACAATGAATCATTTGATTCTTGGCCTTCATGGTGTCATAATAGATCCTTGCTTCTATAGGTCCCCATGCTGTCACAGTTCATCTGTGGTCCTTTTGCGTCCCCTGGTGTCAAAAGGGAATCTTAGATAGTTAGCCTGCATTGGGTCACAATGGTTCCTTGCTTCTCTTAACCTCTGTGGTGTCACAATGCATCCCATGCCCTTTTAGGCCACTTGGTGTTACAATGAATCATTTGAGTCTTGGCCTTCATGGTGTCATAATGTTTCCATGTTTTTCTTGGTCCCCATGCTTTCACAATTCATCCCTGGCCCTATTACAACCCCTGGTGTCACAATGGATCTTTAGATTGTTAGCCTCCCTTGGGTCACAATGGTTCCTTGCTTCTCTTAACCTCTGTGGTGTCACAATGCATTCCAAGCCCTTTTAGGCCACTTGATGTCACAATGAATCATTTGATTCTTGGCCTTCATGGTGTCATCATAGATCCTTGCTTCTATAGGTCCCCATGCTGTCACAGTTCATCCGTGGTCCTTTTGCGCCCCCTGGTGTCAAAAGGGATTTTTAGATTGTTAGCCTGCATTGGGTCACAATGGTTCCTTGCTTCTCTTAACCTCTGTGGTGTCACAATGCATCCCATGCCCTTTTAGGCCACTTGGTGTTACAATGAATCATTTGAGTCTTGGCCTCTATGGTGTCATAATGTTTCCATGTTTTTCTTGGGCTCCATGCTTTCACAATTCATCCCTGGCCCTATTACAACCCCTGGTGTCACAATGGATCATTAGATTGTTAGCCTCCCTTGGGTCACAATGGTTCCTTGCTTCTCTTAACCTCTGTGGTGTCACAATGCATTCCAAGCCCTTTTACGCCACTTGATGTCACAATGAATCATTTGATTCTTGGCCTTCATGGTGTCAGAATAGATCCTTGCTTCTATAGGTCCCCATGCTGTCACAGTTCATCCGTGGTCCTTTTGCGCCCCCTGGTGTCAAAAGGGATTCTTAGATTGTTAACCTGCATTGAGTGACAATGGTTCCTTGCTTCTCTTAACCTCTGTGGTGTCACAATGCATCCCATGCCCTTTTAGGCCACTTGGTGTTACAATGAATCATTTGAGTCTTGGCCTCTATGGTGTCAAAATGTTTCCATGTTTTTCTTGGGCTCCATGCTTTCACAATTCATCCCTAGCCCTATTACAACCCCTGGTGTCACAAGGGATCATTAAATTGTTAGCCTCCCTTGGGTCACAATGGTTCCTTGCTTCTCTTAACCCCTGTGGTGTCACAATGCATCCCATGCCCTTTTAGGCCACTTGGTGTTACAATGAATCATTTGAGTCTTGGCCTCTATGGTGTCATAATGTTTCCATGTTTTTCTTGGGCTCCATGCTTTCACAATTCATCCCTGGCCCTATTACAACCCCTGGTGTCACAATGGATCATTAGATTGTTAGCCTCCCTTGGGTCACAATGGTTCCTTGCTTCTCTTAACCCCTATGGTGTCACAATGCATCCCATGCCCTTTTAGGCCACTTGGTGTTACAATGAATCATTTGAGTCTTGGCCTCTATGGTGTCATAATATTTCCATGATTTATTGTGCCCCATGCTTTCACAATTCATCCCTGGCCCTATTACAACCCCTGGTGTCACAATGGATCTTTAGATTGTTAGCCTCCCTTGGGTCACAATGGTTCCCTGCTTCTCTTAACCTCTGTGGTGTCACAATGCATTCCAAGCCCTTTTAGGCCACTTGATGTCACAATGAATCATTTGATTCTTGGCCTTCATGGTGTCATAATAAATCCTTGCTTCTATAGGTCCCCATGCTGTCACAGTTCATCCGTGGTCCTTTTACGCCCCCTGGTGTCAAAAGGGGTTCTTAGATTGTTAGCCTGCATTGGGTCACAATGCTTCCTTGCTTCTCTTAACCTCTGTGGTGTCACAATGCATCCCATGCCCTTTTAGGCCACTTGGTATTACAATGAATAATTTGAGTCTTGGCCTCTATGGTGTCAAAATGTTTCCATGTTTTTCTTGGGCTCCATGCTTTCACAATTCATCCCTGGCCCTATTACAACCCCTGGTGTCACAATGGATCATTAACTTGTTAGCCTCCCTTGGGTCACAATGGTTCCTTGCTTCTCTTAACCTCTGTGGTGTCACAATGCATCCCATGCCCTTTTAGGCGCCTTGGAAATACAATGAATCATTTGAGTCTTGGACTCTATGGTGTCATAATGTTTCCATGTTTTTCTTGGGCCCCATGCTTTCACAATTCATCCCTGGCCCTATTACACCCCTGGTGTCAAAAGGGATTCTTAGATTGTTAGCCTCCCTTGGGTCACAATGGTTCCTTGCTTCTCTTAACCTCTGTGGTGTCACAATGCATTCCAAGCCCTTTTAGGCCATTTGATGTCACAATGAATCATTTGATTCTTGGCCTTCATGGTGTCATAATAGATCCTTGCTTCTATAGGTCCCCATGCTGTCACAGTTCATCCGTGGTCCTTTTGCGCCCCCTGGTGTCAAAAGGGATTCTTAGATTGTTAGCCTGCATTGGGTCACAATGGTTCCTTGCTTCTCTTAACCTCTGTGGTGTCACAATGCATTCCAAGCCCTTTTAGGCCACTTGATGTCACAATGAATCATTTGATTCTTGGCCTCCATGGTGGCATAATAGATCCTTGCTTCTATTGGTCCCCGTGCTACAACAATCCATCCATGACCCTTTTTATACCCCCTGGTGCCACAAGGGATCATTAGATTGTTAGCCGCCCTTGGGTCACAATGGTTCCTTGCTTCTCTTAACCCCTGTGGTGTCACAATGCATTCCAAGCCCTTTTAGGCCACTTGATGTCACAATGAATCATTTGATTCTTGGCCTTCATGGTGTCATAATAGATCCTTGCTTCTATAGGTCCCCATGCTGTCACAGTTCATCCGTGGTCCTTTTGCGCCCCCTGGTGTCAAAAGGGATTCTTAGATTGTTAGCCTGCATTGGGTCACAATGGTTCCTTGCTTCTCTTAACCTCTGTGGTGTCACAATGCATCCCATGCCCTTTTAGGCCACTTGATGTCACAATGAATCATTTGATTCTTGGCCTCCATGGTGGCATAATAGATCCTTGCTTCTATTGGTCCCCGTGCTACAACAATCCATCCATGACCCTTTTTATACCCCCTGGTGCCACAAGGGATCATTAGATTGTTAGCCGCCCTTGGGTCACAATGGTTCCTTGCTTCTCTTAACCCCTGTGGTGTCACAATGCATCCCATGCCCTTTTAGGCCACTTGATGTCACAATGAATCATTTGATTCTTGGCCTCCATGGTGGCATAATAGATCCTTGCTTCTATTGGTCCCTGTGCTGTAACATTCCATCACTGGGCCTTTTACAAACCCTGGTGTCACAAGGGATCATTAGATTGTTAGCCTCCCTTGGGTCACAATGGTTCCTTGCTTCTCTTAACCTCTGTGGTGTCACAATGCATCCCATGCCCTTTTAGGCCACTTGATGTCACAATGAATCATTTGATTCTTGGCCTTCATGGTGTCATAATAGATCCTTGCTTCTATAGGTCCCCATCCTGTCACAGTTCATCCGTGGTCCTTTTGCGCCCCCTGGTGTCAAAAGGGATTCTTAGATTGTTAGCCTGCATTGGGTCACAATGCTTCCTTGCTTCTCTTAACCCCTGTGGTGTCACAATGCATCCCATGCCCTTTTAGGCCACTTGATGTCACAATGAATCATTTGAGTCTTGGCCTCTATGCTGTCAAAATGTTTCCATGTTTTTCTTGGGCTCCATGCTTTCACAATTCATCCCTGGCCCTATTACAACCCCTGGTGTCACAATGGATCATTAGATTGTTAGCCTCCCTTGGGTCACAATGGTTCCTTGCTTCTCTTAACCTCTGTGGTGTCACAATGCATTCCAAGCCCTTTTAGGCCACTTGATGTCACAATGAATCATTTGATTCTTGGCCTTCATGGTGTCAGAATAGATCCTTGCTTCTATAGGTCCCCATGCTGTCACAGTTCATCCGTGGTCCTTTTGCGCCCCCTGGTGTCAAAAGGGAATCTTGGATAGTTAGCCTGCATTGGGTCACAATGGTTCCTTGCTTCTCTTAACCTCTGTGGTGTCACAGTGCAACCCATGCCCTTTTAGGCCACTTGATGTCACAATGAATCATTTGATTCTTGGCCTTCATGGTGTCATAATAGATCCTTGCTTCTATAGGTCCCCATGCTGTCACAGTTCATCCGTGGTCCTTTTGCGCCCCCTGGTGTCAAAAGGGATTCTTAGATTGTTAGCCTGCATTGGGTCACAATGGTTCCCTGCTTCTCTTAACCTCTGTGGTGTCACAATGCATCCCATGCCCTTTAAGGCCACTTGGTGTTACAATGAATCATTTGAGTCTTGGCCTCTATGTTGTCATAATATTTCCATGATTAATTGTGCCCCATGCTTTCACAATTCATCCCTGGCCCTATTACAACCCCTGGTGTCACAATGGATCATTAGATTGTTAGCCTCCCTTGGGTCACAATGGTTCCCTGCTTCTCTTAACCTCTGTGGTGTCACAATGCATTCCAAGCCCTTTTAGGCCACTTGATGTCACAATGAATCATTTGATTCTTGGCCTTCATGGTGTCATAATAGATCCTTGCTTCTATAGGTCCCCATGCTGTCACAGTTCATCCGTGGTCCTTTTGCGCCCCCTGGTGTCAAAACGGAATCTTGGATAGTTAGCCTGCATTGGGTCACAATGGTTCCTTGCTTCTCTTAACCTCTGTGGTGTCACAGTGCAACCCATGCCCTTTTAGGCCACTTGATGTCACAATGAATCATTTGATTCTTGGCCTTCATGGTGTCATAATAGATCCTTGCTTCTATAGGTCCCCATGCTGTCACAGTTCATCCGTGGTCCTTTTGCGCCCCCTGGTGTCAAAAGGGATTCTTAGATTGTTAGCATGCATTGGGTCACAATGGTTCCCTGCTTCTCTTAACCTCTGTGGTGTCACAATGCATCCCATGCCCTTTAAGGCCACTTGGTGTTACAATGAATCATTTGAGTCTTGGCCTCTATGTTGTCATAATATTTCCATGATTAATTGTGCCCCATGCTTTCACAATTCATCCCTGACCCTATTACAACCCCTGGTGTCACAATGGATCATTAGATTGTTAGCCTCCCTTGGGTCACAATGGTTCCCTGCTTCTCTTAACCTCTGTGGTGTCACAATGCATTCCAAGCCTTTTTAGGCCACTTGATGTCACAATGAATCATTTGATTCTTGGCCTTCATGGTGTCATAATAGATCCTTGCTTCTATAGGTCCCCATGCTGTCACAGTTCACCCGTGGTCCTCTTGCGCCCCCTGGTGTCAAAAGGGATTCTTAGATTGTTAGCCTGCTTTGGGTCACAATGCTTCCTTGCTTCTCTTAACCCCTATGGTGTCACAATGCATCCCATGCCCTTTTAGGCCACTTGGTGATACAATGAATCATTTGAGTCTTGGCCTCTATGGTGTCAAAATGTTTCCATGTTTTTCTTGGGCTCCATGCTTTCACAATTCATCCCTGGCCCTATTACAACCCCTGGTGTCACAATGGATCATTAGATTGTTAGCCTGCATTGGGTCACAATGGTTCCTTGCTTCTCTTAACCTCTGTGGTGTCACAATGCATCCCATGCCCTTTTAGGCCACTTGATGTCACAATGAATCATTTGATTCTTGGCCTTCATGGTGTCATAATAGATCCTTGCTTCTATAGGTCCCCATGCTGTCACAGTTCATCCGTGCTCCTTTTGCACCCCCTGGTGTCAAAAGGGAATCTTAGATAGTTACCCTGCATTGGGTCACAATGGTTCCTTGCTTCTCTTAACCTCTGTGGTGGCACAATGCATCCCATGCCCTTTTTGGCCACTTGGTGTTACAATGAATCATTTGAGTCTTGGCCTCTATGGTGTCAAAATATTTCCATGTTTTTCTTGGGCCCCATGCTTTCACAATTCATCCCTGGCCCTATTACAACCCCTGGTGTCACAATGGATCATTAGATTGTTAGCCTGCATTGGGTCACAATGGTTCCTTGCTTCTCTTAACCCCTGTGGTGTCACAATGCATCCCATGCCCTTTTAGGCCACTTGGTGTTACAATGAATCATTTGAGTCTTGGCCTCTATGGTGTCAAAATGTTTCCATGTTTTTTTGGGCTCCATGCTTTCACAATTCATCCCTGGCCCTATTACAACCCCTGGTGTCACAATGGATCATTAGATTGTTAGCCTCCCTTGGGTCACAATGGTTCCTTGCTTCTCTTAACCTCTGTGGTGTCACAATGCATTCCAAGCCCTTTTAGGCCACTTGATGTCACAATGAATCATTTGATTCTTGGCCTTCATGGTGTCATAATAGATCCTTGCTTCTATAGGTCCCCATGCTGTCACAGTTCATCCGTGGTCCTTTTGCGCCCCCTGGTGTCAAAAGGGATTCTTAGATTGTTAGCCTGCATTGGGTCACAATGGTTCCTTGCTTCTCTTAACCTCTGTGGTGTCACAATGCATCCCATGCCCTTTTAGGCCACTTGGTGTTACAATGAATCATTTGAGTCTTGGCCTCTATGGTGTCATAATGTTTCCATGTTTTTCTTGGGCCCCATGCTTTCACAATTCATCCCTGGCCCTATTACAACCCCTGGTGTCACAATGGATCATTAGATTGTTAGCCTCCCTTGGGTCACAATGGTTCCTTGCTTCTCTTAACCTCTGTGGTGTCACAATGCATTCCAAGCCCTTTTAGGCCACTTGATGTCACAATGAATCATTTGATTCTTGGCCTTCATGGTGTCAGAATAGATCCTTGCTTCTATAGGTCCCCATGCTGTCACAGTTCATCCGTGGTCCTTTTGCGCCCCCTGGTGTCAAAAGGGATTCTTAGATTGTTAGCCTGCATTGAGTGACAATGGTTCCTTGCTTCTCTTAACCTCTGTGGTGTCACAATGCATCCCATGCCCTTTTAGGCCACTTGATGTCACAATGAATCATTTGATTCTTGGCCTTCATGGTGTCATAATAGATCCTTGCTTCTATAGGTCCCCATGCTGTCACAGTTCATCCGTGGTCCTTTTGCGCCCCCTGGTGTCAAAAGGGATTCTTAGATTGTTAGCCTGCATTGGGTCACAATGGTTCCCTGCTTCTCTTAACCTCTGTGGTGTCACAATGCATCCCATGCCCTTTAAGGCCACTTGGTGTTACAATGAATCATTTGAGTCTTGGCCTCTATGTTGTCATAATATTTCCATGATTAATTGTGCCCCATGCTTTCACAATTCATCCCTGGCCCTATTACAACCCCTGGTGTCACAATGGATCATTAGATTGTTAGCCTCCCTTGGGTCACAATGGTTCCCTGCTTCTCTTAACCTCTGTGGTGTCACAATGCATTCCAAGCCCTTTTAGGCCACTTGATGTCACAATGAATCATTTGATTCTTGGCCTTCATGGTGTCATAATAGATCCTTGCTTCTATAGGTCCCCATGCTGTCACAGTTCATCCGTGGTCCTTTTGCGCCCCCTGGTGTCAAAACGGAATCTTGGATAGTTAGCCTGCATTGGGTCACAATGGTTCCTTGCTTCTCTTAACCTCTGTGGTGTCACAGTGCAACCCATGCCCTTTTAGGCCACTTGATGTCACAATGAATCATTTGATTCTTGGCCTTCATGGTGTCATAATAGATCCTTGCTTCTATAGGTCCCCATGCTGTCACAGTTCATCCGTGGTCCTTTTGCGCCCCCTGGTGTCAAAAGGGATTCTTAGATTGTTAGCCTGCATTGGGTCACAATGGTTCCCTGCTTCTCTTAACCTCTGTGGTGTCACAATGCATCCCATGCCCTTTAAGGCCACTTGGTGTTACAATGAATCATTTGAGTCTTGGCCTCTATGTTGTCATAATATTTCCATGATTAATTGTGCCCCATGCTTTCACAATTCATCCCTGACCCTATTACAACCCCTGGTGTCACAATGGATCATTAGATTGTTAGCCTCCCTTGGGTCACAATGGTTCCCTGCTTCTCTTAACCTCTGTGGTGTCACAATGCATTCCAAGCCTTTTTAGGCCACTTGATGTCACAATGAATCATTTGATTCTTGGCCTTCATGGTGTCATAATAGATCCTTGCTTCTATAGGTCCCCATGCTGTCACAGTTCACCCGTGGTCCTCTTGCGCCCCCTGGTGTCAAAAGGGATTCTTAGATTGTTAGCCTGCTTTGGGTCACAATGCTTCCTTGCTTCTCTTAACCCCTATGGTGTCACAATGCATCCCATGCCCTTTTAGGCCACTTGGTGATACAATGAATCATTTGAGTCTTGGCCTCTATGGTGTCAAAATGTTTCCAT
The DNA here is from genome assembly GCF_963662255.1 of Cinclus cinclus. NCBI lineage: Eukaryota > Metazoa > Chordata > Aves > Passeriformes > Cinclidae > Cinclus > Cinclus cinclus. The sequence continues at coordinate 2,918,474 of NW_026912054.1, read as the reverse complement.
GTTTTTCTTGGTCTCTATGCTTTCACAATTCATCCCTGGCCCTATTACAACCCCTGGTGTCACAATGGATCATTAGATTGTTAGCCTCCCTTGGGTCACAATGGTTCCTTGCTTCTCTTAACCTCTGTGGTGTCACAATGCATCCCATGCCCTTTTAGGCCACTTGATGTCACAATGAATCATTTGATTCTTGGCCTTCATGGTGTCATAATAGATCCTTGCTTCTATAGGTCCCCATGCTGTCACAGTTCATCCGTGCTCCTTTTGCACCCCCTGGTGTCAAAAGGGAATCTTAGATAGTTACCCTGCATTGGGTCACAATGGTTCCTTGCTTCTCTTAACCTCTGTGGTGGCACAATGCATCCCATGCCCTTTTTGGCCACTTGGTGTTACAATGAATCATTTGAGTCTTGGCCTCTATGGTGTCAAAATATTTCCATGTTTTTCTTGGGCCCCATGCTTTCACAATTCATCCCTGGCCCTATTACAACCCCTGGTGTCACAATGGATCATTAGATTGTTAGCCTCCCTTGGGTCACAATGGTTCCTTGCTTCTCTTAACCCCTGTGGTGTCACAATGCATCCCATGCCCTTTTAGGCCACTTGGTGTTACAATGAATCATTTGAGTCTTGGCCTCTATGGTGTCAAAATGTTTCCATGTTTTTTTGGGCTCCATGCTTTCACAATTCATCCCTGGCCCTATTACAACCCCTGGTGTCACAATGGATCATTAGATTGTTAGCCTCCCTTGGGTCACAATGGTTCCTTGCTTCTCTTAACCCCTGTGGTGTCACAATGCATCCCATGCCCTTTTAGGCCACTTGGTGTTACAATGAATCATTTGAGTCTTGGCCTCTATGGTGTCAAAATGTTTCCATGTTTTTTTGGGCTCCATGCTTTCACAATTCATCCCTGGCCCTATTACAACCCCTGGTGTCACAATGGATCATTAGATTGTTAGCCTCCATTGGGTCACAATGGTTCCTTGCTTCTCTTAACCTCTGTGGTGTCACAATGCATTCCAAGCCCTTTTAGGCCACTTGATGTCACAATGAATCATTTGATTCTTGGCCTTCATGGTGTCATAATAGATCCTTGCTTCTATAGGTCCCCATGCTGTCACAGTTCATCCGTGGTCCTTTTGCGCCCCCTGGTGTCAAAAGGGATTCTTAGATTGTTAGCCTGCATTGGGTCACAATGGTTCCTTGCTTCTCTTAACCTCTGTGGTGTCACAATGCATCCCATGCCCTTTTAGGCCACTTGGTGTTACAATGAATCATTTGAGTCTTGGCCTCTATGGTGTCATAATGTTTCCATGTTTTACTTGGGCCCCATGCTTTCACAATTCATCCCTGGCCCTATTACAACCCCTGGTGTCACAATGGATCATTAGATTGTTAGCCTCCCTTGGGTCACAATGGTTCCTTGCTTCTCTTAACCTCTGTGGTGTCACAATGCATTCCAAGCCCTTTTAGGCCACTTGATGTCACAATGAATCATTTGATTCTTGGCCTTCATGGTGTCAGAATAGATCCTTGCTTCTATAGGTCCCCATGCTGTCACAGTTCATCCGTGGTCCTTTGGCACCCCCTGGTGTCAAAAGGGATTCTTAGATTGTTAGCCTGCATTGAGTGACAATGGTTCCTTGCTTCTCTTAACCTCTGTGGTGTCACAATGCATCCCATGCCCTTTTAGGCCACTTGATGTCACAATGAATCATTTGATTCTTGGCCTTCATGGTGTCATAATAGATCCTTGCTTCTATAGGTCCCCATGCTGTCACAGTTCATCCGTGGTCCTTTTGCGCCCCCTGGTGTCAAAACGGAATCTTGGATAGTTAGCCTGCATTGGGTCACAATGGTTCCTTGCTTCTCTTAACCTCTGTGGTGTCACAGTGCAACCCATGCCCTTTTAGGCCACTTGATGTCACAATGAATCATTTGATTCTTGGCCTTCATGGTGTCATAATAGATCCTTGCTTCTATAGGTCCCCATGCTGTCACAGTTCATCCGTGGTCCTTTTGCGCCCCCTGGTGTCAAAAGGGATTCTTAGATTGTTAGCCTGCATTGGGTCACAATGGTTCCTTGCTTCTCTTAACCTCTGTGGTGTCACAATGCATCCCATGCCCTTTAAAGCCACTTGGTGTTACAATGAATCATTTGAGTCTTGGCCTCTATGTTGTCATAATATTTCCATGATTAATTGTGCCCCATGCTTTCACAATTCATCCCTGGCCCTATTACAACCCCTGGTGTCACAATGGATCATTAGATTGTTAGCCTCCCTTGGGTCACAATGGTTCCCTGCTTCTCTTAACCTCTGTGGTGTCACAATGCATCCCATGCCCTTTTAGGCCACTTGATGTCACAATGAATCATTTGATTCTTGGCCTTCATGGTGTCATAATAGATCCTTGCTTCTATAGGTCCCCATGCTGTCACAGTTCATCCGTGGTCCTCATGCGCCCCCTGGTGTCAAAAGGGATTCTTAGATTGTGAGCCTGCATTGGGTCACAATGGTTCCTTGCTTCTCTTAACCCCTATGGTGTCACAATGCATCCCATGCCCTTTTAGGCCACTTGGTGTTACAATGAATCATTTGAGTCTTGGCCTCTATGGTGTCAAAATGTTTCCATGTTTTTCTTGGGCTCCATGCTTTCACAATTCATCCCTGGCCCTATTACAACCCCTGGTGTCACAATGGATCATTAGATTGTTAGCCTCCCTTGGGTCACAATGGTTCCTTGCTTCTCTTAACCTCTGTGGTGTCACAATGCATTCCAAGCCCTTTTAGGCCACTTGATGTCACAATGAATCATTTGATTCTTGGCCTTCATGGTGTCATAATAGATCCTTGCTTCTATAGGTCCCCATGCTGTCATAGTTCATCCGTGGTCCTTTTGCGCCCCCTGGTGTCAAAAGGGATTCTTAGACTGTTAGCCTGCATTGGGTCACAATGGTTCCTTGCTTCTCTTAACCTCTGTGGTGTCACAATGCATCCCATGCCCTTTTAGGCCACTTGATGTCACAATGAATCATTTGATTCTTGGCCTTCATGGTGTCATAATAGATCCTTGCTTCTATAGGTCCCCATGCTGTCACAGTTCATCCGTGGTCCTTTTGCACCCCCTGGTGTCAAAAGGGAATCTTAGATAGTTACCCTGCATTGGGTCACAATGGTTCCTTGCTTCTCTTAACCTCTGTGGTGGCACAATGCATCCCATGCCCTTTTAGGCCACTTGGTGTTACAATGAATCATTTGAGTCTTGGCCTCTATGGTGTCAAAATGTTTCCATGTTTTTTTTGGGCCCCATGCTTTCACAATTCATCCCTGGCCCTATTACAACCCCTGGTGTCACAATGGATCATTAGATTGTTAGCCTCCCTTGGGTCACAATGGTTCCTTGCTTCTCTTAACCCCTGTGGTGTCACAATGCATCCCATGCCCTTTTAGGCCACTTGGTGTTACAATTAATCATTTGAGTCTTGGCCTCTATGGTGTCAAAATATTTCCATGTTTTTTTGGGCTCCATGCTTTCACAATTCATCCCTGGCCCTATTACAACCCCTGGTGTCACAATGGATCATTAGATTGTTAGCCTCCCTTGGGTCACAATGGTTCCTTGCTTCTCTTAACCTCTGTGGTGTCACAATGCATTCCAAGCCCTTTTAGGCCACTTGATGTCACAATGAATCATTTGATTCTTGGCCTTCATGGTGTCATAATAGATCCTTGCTTCTATAGGTCCCCATGCTGTCACAGTTCATCCGTGGACCTTTTGCGCCCACTGGTGTCAAAAGGGAATCTTAGATAGTTAGCCTGCATTGGGTGACAATGGTTCCTTGCTTCTCTTAACCTCTGTGGTGTCACAATGCATCCCATGCCCTTTTAGGCCACTTGGTGTTACAATGAATCATTTGAGTCTTGGCCTCTATGGTGTCATAATGTTTCCATGTTTTTCTTGGTCCCCATGCTTTCACAATTCATCCCTGGCCCTATTACAACCCCTGGTGTCACAATGGATCATTAGATTGTTAGCCTACCTTGGGTCACAATGGTTCCTTGCTTCTCTTAACCTCTGTGGTGTCACAATGCATTCCAAGCCCTTTTAGGCCACTTGATGTCACAATGAATCATTTGATTCTTGGCCTTCATGGTGTCATAATAGATCCTTGCTTCTATAGGTCCCCATGCTGTCACAGTTCATCCGTGGTCCTTTTGCGCCCCCTGGTGTCAAAAGGGATTCTTAGATTGTTAGCCTGCATTGGGTCACAATGGTTCCCTGCTTCTCTTAACCTCTGTGTTGTCACAATGCATCCCCTGCCCTTTTAGGCCACTTGGTGTTACAATGAATCATTTGATTCTTGGCCTTCATGGTGTCATAATAGATCCTTGCTTCTATAGGTCCCCATGCTGTCACAGTTCATCCGTGGTCCTTTTGCGCCCCCTGGTGTCAAAAGGGATTCTTAGATTGTTAGCCTGCATTGGGTCACAATGGTTCCTTGCTTCTCTTAACCTCTGTGGTGTCACAATGCATCCCATGCCCTTTTAGGCCACTTGGTGTTACAATGAATCATTTGAGTCTTGGCCTCTATGGTGTCATAATATTTCCATGATTTATTGTGCCCCATGCTTTCACAATTCATCCCTGGCCCTATTACAACCCCTGGTGTCCCAGGGGATCATTAGATTGTTAGCCTCCCTTGGGTCACAATGGTTCCTTGCTTCTCTTAACCTCTGTGGTGTCACAATGCATCCCATGCCCTTTTAGGCCACTTGATGTCACAATGAATCATTTGATTCTTGGCCTTCATGGTGTCATAATAGATCCTTGCTTCTATAGGTCCCCATGCTGTCACAGTTCATCCGTGGTCCTTTTGCGCCCCCTGGTGTCAAAAGGGATTCTTAGATTGTTAGCCTGCATTGGGTCACAATGCTTCCTTGCTTCTCTTAACCTCTGTGGTGTCACAATGCATCCCATGCCCTTTTAGGCCACTTGGTGTTACAATGAATCATTTGAGTCTTGGCCTCTATGGTGTCATAATGTTTCCATGTTTTACTTGGGCCCCATGCTTTCACAATTCATCCCTGGCCCTATTACAACCCCTGGTGTCACAATGGATCATTAGATTGTTAGCCTCCCTTGGGTCACAATTGTTCCTTGCTTCTCTTAACCCCTGTGGTGTCACAATGCATTCCAAGCCCTTTTAGGCCACTTGATGTCACAATGAATCATTTGATTCTTGGCCTTCATGGTGTCATAATAGATCCTTGCTTCTATAGGTCCCCATGCTGTCACAGTTCATCCGTGGTCCTTTTGCGCCCCCTGGTGTCAAAAGGGATTCTTAGATTGTTAGCCTGCATTGGGTCACAATGGTTCCTTGCTTCTCTTAACCTCTGTGGTGTCACAATGCATCCCATGCCCTTTTAGGCCACTTGGTGTTACAATGAATCATTTGAGTCTTGGCCTCTATGGTGTCATAATGTTTCCATGTTTTACTTGGGCCCCATGCTTTCACAATTCATCCCTGGCCCTATTACAACCCCTGGTGTCACAATGGATCATTAGATTGTTAGCCTCCCTTGGGTCACAATGGTTCCTTGCTTCTCTTAACCTCTGTAGTGTCACAATGCATTCCAAGCCCTTTTAGGCCACTTGATGTCACAATGAATCATTTGATTCTTGGCCTTCATGGTGTCAGAATAGATCCTTGCTTCTATAGGTCCCCATGCTGTCACAGTTCATCCGTGGTCCTTTTGCGCCCCCTGGTGTCAAAAGGGATTCTTAGATTGTTAGCCTGCATTGAGTGACAATGGTTCCTTGCTTCTCTTAACCTCTGTGGTGTCACAATGCATCCCATGCCCTTTTAGGCCACTTGATGTCACAATGAATCATTTGATTCTTGGCCTTCATGGTGTCATAATAGATCCTTGCTTCTATAGGTCCCCATGCTGTCACAGTTCATCCGTGGTCCTTTTGTGCCCCCTGGTGTCAAAAGGCATTCTTAGATTTTTAGCCTGCATTGGGTGACAATGGTTCCTTGCTTCTCTTAACCTCTGTGGTGGCACAATGCATCCCATGCCCTTTTAGGCCACTTGGTGTTACAATGAATCATTTGAGTCTTGGCCTCTATGGTGTCATAATATTTCCATGATTAATTGTGCCCCATGCTTTCACAATTCATCCCTGGCCTTATTACAACCCCTGGTGTCACAGGGGATCATTAGATTGTTAGCCTCCCTTGGGTCACAATGGTTCCCTGCTTCTCTTAACCTCTGTGGTGTCACAATGAATTCCAAGCCCTTTTAGGCCACTTGATGTCACAATGAATCATTTGATTCTTGGCCTCCATGGTGGCATAATAGATCCTTGCTTCTATAGGTCCCCGTGCTACAACAATCCATCCATGACCCTTTTTATACCCCCTGGTGCCACAAGGGATCATTAGATTGTTAGCCGCCCTTGGGTCACAATGGTTCCTTGCTTCTCTTAACCCCTGTGGTGTCACAATGCATCCCATGCTCTTTTAGGCCACTTGATGTCACAATGAATCATTTGATTCTTGGCCTCCATGGTGTCATAATAGATCCTTGCTTCTATTGGTCCCTGTGCTGTAACATTCCATCACTGGGCCTTTTACAAACCCTGGTGTCACAATGGATCATTAGATTGTTAGCCTCCCTTGGGTCACAATGGTTCCTTGCTTCTCTTAACCTCTGTGGTGTCACAATGCATCCCATGCCCTTTTAGGCCACTTGATGTCACAATGAATCATTTGATTCTTGGCCTTCATGGTGTCATAATAGATCCTTGCTTCTATAGGTCCCCATGCTGTCACAGTTCATCCGTGGTCCTTTTGCGCCCCCTGGTGTCAAAAGGGATTCTTAGATTGTTAGCCTGCATTGGGTCACAATGGTTCCTTGCTTCTCTTAACCCCTGTGGTGTCACAATGCATCCCATGCCCTTTTAGGCCACTTGGTGTTACAATGAATCATTTGAGTCTTGGCCTCTATGGTGTCAAAATGTTTCCATGTTTTTCTTGGGCTCCATGCTTTCACAATTCATCCCTGGCCCTATTACAACCCCTGGTGTCACAATGGATCATTAGATTGTTAGCCTCCCTTGGGTCACAATGGTTCCTTGCTTCTCTTAACCTCTGTGGTGTCACAATGCATTCCAAGCCCTTTTAGGCCACTTGATGTCACAATGAATCATTTGATTCTTGGCCTTCATGGTGTCATAATAGATCCTTGCTTCTATAGGTCCCCATGCTGTCACAGTTCATCCGTGGTCCTTTTGCGCCCCCTGGTGTCAAAAGGGATTCTTAGATTGTTAGCCTGCATTGGGTCACAATGGTTCCTTGCTTCTCTTAACCTCTGTGGTGTCACAATGCATCCCATGCCCTTTTAGGCCACTAGGTGTTACAATGAATCATTTGAGTCTTGGCCTCTATGGTGTCAAAATGTTTCCATGTTTTTCTTGGGCTCCATGCTTTCACAATTCATCCCTAGCCCTATTACAACCCCTGGTGTCACAAGGGATCATTAAATTGTTAGCCTCCCTTGGGTCACAATGGTTCCTTGCTTCTCTTAACCTCTGTGGTGTCACAATGCATTCCAAGCCCTTTTAGGCCACTTGATGTCACAATGAATCATTTGATTCTTGGCCTTCATGGTGTCAGAATAGATCCTTGCTTCTATAGGTCCCCATGCTGTCACAGTTCATCCGTGGTCCTTTTGCGCCCCCTGGTGTCAAAAGGGAATCTTGGATAGTTAGCCTGCATTGGGTCACAATGGTTCCTTGCTTCTCTTAACCTCTGTGGTGTCACAGTGCAACCAATGCCCTTTTAGGCCACTTGATGTCACAATGAATCATTTGATTCTTGGCCTTCATGGTGTCAGAATAGATCCTTGCTTCTATAGGTCCCCATGCTGTCACAGTTCATCCGTGGTCCTTTTGCGCCCCCTGGTGTCAAAAGGGATTCTTAGATTGTTAGCCTGCATTGGGTCACAATGGTTCCCTGCTTCTCTTAACCTCTGTGGTGTCACAATGCATCCCATGCCCTTTTAGGCCACTTGGTGTTACAATGAATCATTTGAGTCTTGGCCTCTATGTTGTCATAATATTTCCATGATTAATTGTGCCCCATGCTTTCACAATTCATCCCTGGCCCTATTACAACCCCTGGTGTCACAATGGATCATTAGATTGTTAGCCTGCATTGGGTCACAATGGTTCCTTGCTTCTCTTAACCCCTATGGTGTCACAATGCATCCCATGCCCTTTTAGGCCACTTGATGTCACAATGAATCATTTGATTCTTGGCCTTCATGGTGTCATAATAGATCCTTGCTTCTATAGGTCCCCATGCTGTCACAGTTCATCCGTGGTCCTTTTGCACCCCCTGGTGTCAAAAGGGAATCTTAGATAGTTACCCTGCATTGGGTCACAATGGTTCCTTGCTTCTCTTAACCTCTGTGGTGGCACAATGCATCCCATGCCCTTTTAGGCCACTTGGTGTTACAATGAATCATTTGAGTCTTGGCCTCTATGGTGTCAAAATATTTCCATGTTTTTTTGGGCTCCATGCTTTCACAATTCATCCCTGGCCCTATTACAACCCCTGGTGTCACAATGGATCATTAGATTGTTAGCCTCCATTGGGTCACAATGGTTCCTTGCTTCTCTTAACCTCTGTGGTGTCACAATGCATTCCAAGCCCTTTTAGGCCACTTGATGTCACAATGAATCATTTGATTCTTGGCCTTCATGGTGTCATAATAGATCCTTGCTTCTATAGGTCCCCATGCTGTCACAGTTCATCCGTGGTCCTTTTGCGCCCCCTGGTGTCAAAAGGGATTTTTAGATTGTTAGCCTGCATTGGGTCACAATGGTTCCCTGCTTCTCTTAACCTCTGTGTTGTCACAATGAATTCCAAGCCCTTTTAGGCCACTTGATGTCACAATGAATCATTTGATTCTTGGCCTCCATGGTGGCATAATAGATCCTTGCTTCTATAGGTCCCCGTGCTACAACAATCCATCCATGACCCTTTTTATACCCCCTGGTGCCACAAGGGATCATTAGATTGTTAGCCGCCCTTGGGTCACAATGGTTCCTTGCTTCTCTTAACCCCTGTGGTGTCACAATGCATCCCATGCCCTTTTAGGCCACTTGATGTCACAATGAATCATTTGATTCTTGGCCTCCATGGTGGCATAATAGATCCTTGCTTCTATTGGTCCCTGTGCTGTAACATTCCATCACTGGGCCTTTTACAAACCCTGGTGTCTCAATGGATCATTAGATTGTTAGCCTCCCTTGGGTCACAATGGTTCCTTGCTTCTCTTAACCTCTGTGGTGTCACAATGCATCCCATGCCCTTTTAGGCCACTTGATGTCACAATGAATCATTTGATTCTTGGCCTCTATGGTGTCATAATAGATCCTTGCTTCTATAGGTCCCCATGCTGTCACAGTTCATCCGTGGTCCTTTTGCGCCCCCTGGTGTCAAAAGGGATTCTTAGATTGTTAGCCTGCATTGGGTCACAATGGTTCCTTGCTTCTCTTAACCCCTGTGGTGTCACAATGCATCCCATGCCCTTTTAGGCCACTTGGTGTTACAATGAATCATTTGAGTCTTGGCCTCTATGGTGTCAAAATGTTTCCATGTTTTTCTTGGGCTCCATGCTTTCACAATTCATCCCTGGCCCTATTACAACCCCTGGTGTCACAATGGATCATTAGATTGTTAGCCTCCCTTGGGTCACAATGGTTCCTTGCTTCTCTTAACCTCTGTGGTGTCACAATGCATTCCAAGCCCTTTTACGCCACTTGATGTCACAATGAATCATTTGATTCTTGGCCTTCATGGTGTCATAATAGATCCTTGCTTCTATAGGTCCCCATGCTGTCACAGTTCATCCGTGGTCCTTTTGCGCCCCCTGGTGTCAAAAGGGATTCTTAGATTGTTAGCCTGCATTGGGTCACAATGGTTCCTTGCTTCTCTTAACCTCTGTGGTGTCACAATGCATCCCATGCCCTTTTAGGCCACTAGGTGTTACAATGAATCATTTGAGTCTTGGCCTCTATGGTGTCAAAATGTTTCCATGTTTTTCTTGGGCTCCATGCTTTCACAATTCATCCCTAGCCCTATTACAACCCCTGGTGTCACAAGGGATCATTAAATTGTTAGCCTCCCTTGGGTCACAATGGTTCCTTGCTTCTCTTAACCTCTGTGGTGTCACAATGCATTCCAAGCCCTTTTAGGCCACTTGATGTCACAATGAATCATTTGATTCTTGGCCTTCATGGTGTCAGAATAGATCCTTGCTTCTATAGGTCCCCATGCTGTCACAGTTCATCCGTGGTCCTTTTGCGCCCCCTGGTGTCAAAAGGGAATCTTGGATAGTTAGCCTGCATTGGGTCACAATGGTTCCTTGCTTCTCTTAACCTCTGTGGTGTCACAGTGCAACCAATGCCCTTTTAGGCCACTTGATGTCACAATGAATCATTTGATTCTTGGCCTTCATGGTGTCAGAATAGATCCTTGCTTCTATAGGTCCCCATGCTGTCACAGTTCATCCGTGGACCTTTTGCGCCCCCTGGTGTCAAAAGGGATTCTTAGATTGTTACCCTGCATTGGGTCACAATTGTTCCTTGCTTCTCTTAACCTCTGTGGTGTCACAATGCATCCCATGCCCTTTTAGGCCACTTGATGTCACAATGAATCATTTGATTCTTGGCCTTCATGGTGTCATAATAGATCCTTGCTTCTATAGGTCCCCATGCTGTCACAGTTCATCCGTGGTCCTTTTGCGCCCCCTGGTGTCAAAAGGGATTCTTAGATTGTTAGCCTGCATTGGGTCACAATGGTTCCTTGCTTCTCTTAACCCCTGTGGTGTCACAATGCATCCCATGCCCTTTTAGGCCACTTGGTGTTACAATGAATCATTTGAGTCTTGGCCTCTATGGTGTCAAAATGTTTCCATGTTTTTCTTGGGCTCCATGCTTTCACAATTCATCCCTGGCCCTATTACAACCCCTGGTGTCACAATGGATCATTAGATTGTTAGCCTCCCTTGGGTCACAATGGTTCCTTGCTTCTCTTAACCTCTGTGGTGTCACAATGCATTCCAAGCCCTTTTACGCCACTTGATGTCACAATGAATCATTTGATTCTTGGCCTTCATGGTGTCATAATAGATCCTTGCTTCTATAGGTCCCCATGCTGTCACAGTTCATCCGTGGTCCTTTTGCGCCCCCTGGTGTCAAAAGGGATTCTTAGATTGTTAGCCTGCATTGGGTCACAATGGTTCCTTGCTTCTCTTAACCTCTGTGGTGTCACAATGCATCCCATGCCCTTTTAGGCCACTAGGTGTTACAATGAATCATTTGAGTCTTGGCCTCTATGGTGTCAAAATGTTTCCATGTTTTTCTTGGGCTCCATGCTTTCACAATTCATCCCTAGCCCTATTACAACCCCTGGTGTCACAAGGGATCATTAAATTGTTAGCCTCCCTTGGGTCACAATGGTTCCTTGCTTCTCTTAACCTCTGTGGTGTCACAATGCATTCCAAGCCCTTTTAGGCCACTTGATGTCACAATGAATCATTTGATTCTTGGCCTTCATGGTGTCAGAATAGATCCTTGCTTCTATAGGTCCCCATGCTGTCACAGTTCATCCGTGGTCCTTTTGCGCCCCCTGGTGTCAAAAGGGAATCTTGGATAGTTAGCCTGCATTGGGTCACAATGGTTCCTTGCTTCTCTTAACCTCTGTGGTGTCACAGTGCAACCAATGCCCTTTTAGGCCACTTGATGTCACAATGAATCATTTGATTCTTGGCCTTCATGGTGTCAGAATAGATCCTTGCTTCTATAGGTCCCCATGCTGTCACAGTTCATCCGTGGACCTTTTGCGCCCCCTGGTGTCAAAAGGGATTCTTAGATTGTTAGCCTGCATTGGGTCACAATGGTTCCCTGCTTCTCTTAACCTCTGTGGTGTCACAATGCATCCCATGCCCTTTTAGGCCACTTGGTGTTACAATGAATCATTTGAGTCTTGGCCTCTATGTTGTCATAATATTTCCATGATTAATTGTGCCCCATGCTTTCACAATTCATCCCTGGCCCTATTACAACCCCTGGTGTCACAATGGATCATTAGATTGTTAGCCTGCATTGGGTCACAATGGTTCCTTGCTTCTCTTAACCCCTCTGGTGTCACAATGCATCCCATGCCCTTTTAGGCCACTTGGTGTTACAATGAATCATTTGAGTCTTGGCCTCTATGGTGTCAAAATATTTCCATGTTTTTTTGGGCTCCATGCTTTCACAATTCATCCCTGGCCCTATTACAACCCCTGGTGTCACAATGGATCATTAGATTGTTAGCCTCCCTTGGGTCACAATGGTTCCTTGCTTCTCTTAACCTCTGTGGTGTCACAATGCATTCCAAGCCCTTTTAGGCCACTTGATGTCACAATGAATCATTTGATTCTTGGCCTTCATGGTGTCATAATAGATCCTTACTTCTATAGGTCCCCATGCTGTCACAGTTCATCCGTGGTCCTTTTGCGCCCCCTGGTGTCAAAAGGGATTTTTAGATTGTTAGCCTGCATTGGGTCACAATGGTTCCCTGCTTCTCTTAACCTCTGTGTTGTCACAATGAATTCCAAGCCCTTTTAGGCCACTTGATGTCACAATGAATCATTTGATTCTTGGCCTCCATGGTGGCATAATAGATCCTTGCTTCTATAGGTCCCCGTGCTACAACAATCCATCCATGACCCTTTTTATAGCCCCTGGTGCCACAAGGGATCATTAGATTGTTAGCCGCCCTTGGGTCACAATGGTTCCTTGCTTCTCTTAACCCCTGTGGTGTCACAATGCATCCCATGCCCTTTTAGGCCACTTGATGTCACAATGAATCATTTGATTCTTGGCCTCCATGGTGGCATAATAGATCCTTGCTTCTATTGGTCCCTGTGCTGTAACATTCCATCACTGGGCCTTTTACAAACCCTGGTGTCACAATGGATCATTAGATTGTTAGCCTCCCTTGGGTCACAATGGTTCCTTGCTTCTCTTAACCTCTGTGGTGTCACAATGCATCCCATGCCCTTTTAGGCCACTTGATGTCACAATGAATCATTTGATTCTTGGCCTTCATGGTGTCATAATAGATCCTTGCTTCTATAGGTCCCCATGCTGTCACAGTTCATCCGTGGTCCTTTTGCGCCCCCTGGTGTCAAAAGGGATTCTTAGATTGTTAGCCTGCATTGGGTCACAATGGTTCCTTGCTTCTCTTAACCTCTGTGGTGTCACAGTGCAACCCATGCCCTTTTAGGCCACTTGATGTCACAATGAATCATTTGATTCTTGGCCTTCATGGTGTCATAATAGATCCTTGCTTCTATAGGTCCCCATGCTGTCACAGTTCATCCGTGGTCCTTTTGCGCCCCCTGGTGTCAAAAGGGATTCTTAGATTGTTAGCCTTCATTGGGTCACAATGGTTCCCTGCTTGTCTTAACCTCTGTGGTGTCACAATGCATCCCATGCCATTTAAGGCCACTTGGTGTTACAATGAATCATTTGAGTCTTGGCCTCTATGTTGTCATAATATTTCCATGATTAATTGTGCCCCATGCTTTCACAATTCATCCCTGGCCCTATTACAACCCCTGGTGTCACAATGGATCATTAGATTGTTAGCCTCCCTTGGGTCACAATGGTTCCCTGCTTCTCGTAACCTCTGTGGTGTCACAATGCATTCCAAGCCCTTTTAGGCCACTTGATGTCACAATGAATCATTTGATTCTTGGCCTTCATGGTGTCATAATAGATCCTTGCTTCTATAGGTCCCCATGCTGTCACAGTTCATCCGTGGTCCTTTTGCGCCCCCTGGTGTCAAAACGGAATCTTGGATAGTTAGCCTGCATTGGGTCACAATGGTTCCTTGCTTCTCTTAACCTCTGTGGTGTCACAGTGCAACCCATGCCCTTTTAGGCCACTTGATGTCACAATGAATCATTTGATTCTTGGCCTTCATGGTGTCATAATAGATCCTTGCTTCTATAGGTCCCCATGCTGTCACAGTTCATCCGTGGTCCTTTTGCGCCCCCTGGTGTCAAAAGGGATTCTTAGATTGTTAGCCTGCATTGGGTCACAATGGTTCCCTGCTTCTCTTAACCTCTGTGGTGTCACAATGCATCCCATGCCCTTTAAGGCCACTTGGTGTTACAATGAATCATTTGAGTCTTGGCCTCTATGTTGTCATAATATTTCCATGATTAATGGTGCCCCATGCTTTCACAATTCATCCCTGGCCCTATTACAACCCCTGGTGTCACAATGGATCATTAGATTGTTAGCCTCCCTTGGGTCACAATGGTTCCCTGCTTCTCTTAACCTCTGTGGTGTCACAATGCATTCCAAGCCCTTTTAGGCCACTTGATGTCACAATGAATCATTTGATTCTTGGCCTTCATGGTGTCATAATAGATCCTTGCTTCTATAGGTCCCCATGCTGTCACAGTTCACCCGTGGTCCTCTTGCGCCCCCTGGTGTCAAAAGGGATTCTTAGATTGTTAGCCTGCTTTGGGTCACAATGCTTCCTTGCTTCTATTAACCCCTATGGTGTCACAATGCATCCCATGCCCTTTTAGGCCACTTGGTGATACAATGAATCATTTGAGTCTTGGCCTCTATGGTGTCAAAATGTTTCCATGTTTTTCTTGGTCTCCATGCTTTCACAATTCATCACTGGCCCTATTACAACCCCTGGTGTCACAATGGATCATTAGATTGTTAGCCTCCCTTGGGTCACAATGGTTCCTTGCTTCTCTTAACCTCTGTGGTGTCACAATGCATTCCAAGCCCTTTTAGGCCACTTGATGTCACAATGAATCATTTGATTCTTGGCCTCTATGGTGTCATAATAGATCCTTGCTTCTATAGGTCCCCATGCTGTCACAGTTCATCCGTGGTCCTTTTGCGCCCCCTGGTGTCAAAAGGGATTCTTAGATTGTTAGCCTGCATTGGGTCACAATGGTTCCTTGCTTCTCTTAACCTCTGTGGTGTCACAATGCATCCCATGCCCTTTTAGGCCACTTGATGTCACAATGAATCATTTGATTCTTGGCCTTCATGGTGTCATAATAGATCCTTGCTTCTATAGGTCCCCATGCTGTCACAGTTCATCCGTGCTCCTTTTGCACCCCCTGGTGTCAAAAGGGAATCTTAGATAGTTACCCTGCATTGGGTCACAATGGTTCCTTGCTTCTCTTAACCTCTGTGGTGGCACAATGCATCCCATGCCCTTTTAGGCCACTTGGTGTTACAATGAATCATTTGAGTCTTGGCCTCTATGGTGTCAAAATATTTCCATGTTTTTCTTGGGCCCCATGCTTTCACAATTCATCCCTGGCCCTATTACAACCCCTGGTGTCACAATGGATCATTAGATTGTTAGCCTGCATTGGGTCACAATGGTTCCTTGCTTCTCTTAACCTCTGTGGTGTCACAATGCATCCCATGCCCTTTTAGGCCACTTGGTGTTACAATGAATCATTTGAGTCTTGGCCTCTATGGTGTCAAAATGTTTCCATGTTTTTTTGGGCTCCATGCTTTCACAATTCATCCCTGGCCCTATTATAACCCCTGGTGTCACAATGGATCATTAGATTGTTAGCCTCCATTGGGTCACAATGGTTCCTTGCTTCTCTTAACCTCTGTGGTGTCACAATGCATTCCAAGCCCTTTTAGGCCACTTGATGTCACAATGAATCATTTGATTCTTGGCCTTCATGGTGTCATAATAGATCCTTGCTTCTATAGGTCCCCATGCTGTCACAGTTCATCTGTGGTCCTTTTGCGTCCCCTGGTGTCAAAAGGGAATCTTAGATAGTTAGCCTGCATTGGGTCACAATGGTTCCTTGCTTCTCTTAACCTCTGTGGTGTCACAATGCATCCCATGCCCTTTTAGGCCACTTGGTGTTACAATGAATCATTTGAGTCTTGGCCTTCATGGTGTCATAATGTTTCCATGTTTTTCTTGGTCCCCATGCTTTCACAATTCATCCCTGGCCCTATTACAACCCCTGGTGTCACAATGGATCTTTAGATTGTTAGCCTCCCTTGGGTCACAATGGTTCCTTGCTTCTCTTAACCTCTGTGGTGTCACAATGCATTCCAAGCCCTTTTAGGCCACTTGATGTCACAATGAATCATTTGATTCTTGGCCTTCATGGTGTCATCATAGATCCTTGCTTCTATAGGTCCCCATGCTGTCACAGTTCATCCGTGGTCCTTTTGCGCCCCCTGGTGTCAAAAGGGATTTTTAGATTGTTAGCCTGCATTGGGTCACAATGGTTCCTTGCTTCTCTTAACCTCTGTGGTGTCACAATGCATCCCATGCCCTTTTAGGCCACTTGGTGTTACAATGAATCATTTGAGTCTTGGCCTCTATGGTGTCATAATGTTTCCATGTTTTTCTTGGGCTCCATGCTTTCACAATTCATCCCTGGCCCTATTACAACCCCTGGTGTCACAATGGATCATTAGATTGTTAGCCTCCCTTGGGTCACAATGGTTCCTTGCTTCTCTTAACCTCTGTGGTGTCACAATGCATTCCAAGCCCTTTTACGCCACTTGATGTCACAATGAATCATTTGATTCTTGGCCTTCATGGTGTCAGAATAGATCCTTGCTTCTATAGGTCCCCATGCTGTCACAGTTCATCCGTGGTCCTTTTGCGCCCCCTGGTGTCAAAAGGGATTCTTAGATTGTTAACCTGCATTGAGTGACAATGGTTCCTTGCTTCTCTTAACCTCTGTGGTGTCACAATGCATCCCATGCCCTTTTAGGCCACTTGGTGTTACAATGAATCATTTGAGTCTTGGCCTCTATGGTGTCAAAATGTTTCCATGTTTTTCTTGGGCTCCATGCTTTCACAATTCATCCCTAGCCCTATTACAACCCCTGGTGTCACAAGGGATCATTAAATTGTTAGCCTCCCTTGGGTCACAATGGTTCCTTGCTTCTCTTAACCCCTGTGGTGTCACAATGCATCCCATGCCCTTTTAGGCCACTTGGTGTTACAATGAATCATTTGAGTCTTGGCCTCTATGGTGTCATAATGTTTCCATGTTTTTCTTGGGCTCCATGCTTTCACAATTCATCCCTGGCCCTATTACAACCCCTGGTGTCACAATGGATCATTAGATTGTTAGCCTCCCTTGGGTCACAATGGTTCCTTGCTTCTCTTAACCCCTATGGTGTCACAATGCATCCCATGCCCTTTTAGGCCACTTGGTGTTACAATGAATCATTTGAGTCTTGGCCTCTATGGTGTCATAATATTTCCATGATTTATTGTGCCCCATGCTTTCACAATTCATCCCTGGCCCTATTACAACCCCTGGTGTCACAATGGATCTTTAGATTGTTAGCCTCCCTTGGGTCACAATGGTTCCCTGCTTCTCTTAACCTCTGTGGTGTCACAATGCATTCCAAGCCCTTTTAGGCCACTTGATGTCACAATGAATCATTTGATTCTTGGCCTTCATGGTGTCATAATAAATCCTTGCTTCTATAGGTCCCCATGCTGTCACAGTTCATCCGTGGTCCTTTTACGCCCCCTGGTGTCAAAAGGGGTTCTTAGATTGTTAGCCTGCATTGGGTCACAATGCTTCCTTGCTTCTCTTAACCTCTGTGGTGTCACAATGCATCCCATGCCCTTTTAGGCCACTTGGTATTACAATGAATAATTTGAGTCTTGGCCTCTATGGTGTCAAAATGTTTCCATGTTTTTCTTGGGCTCCATGCTTTCACAATTCATCCCTGGCCCTATTACAACCCCTGGTGTCACAATGGATCATTAACTTGTTAGCCTCCCTTGGGTCACAATGGTTCCTTGCTTCTCTTAACCTCTGTGGTGTCACAATGCATCCCATGCCCTTTTAGGCGCCTTGGAAATACAATGAATCATTTGAGTCTTGGACTCTATGGTGTCATAATGTTTCCATGTTTTTCTTGGGCCCCATGCTTTCACAATTCATCCCTGGCCCTATTACACCCCTGGTGTCAAAAGGGATTCTTAGATTGTTAGCCTCCCTTGGGTCACAATGGTTCCTTGCTTCTCTTAACCTCTGTGGTGTCACAATGCATTCCAAGCCCTTTTAGGCCATTTGATGTCACAATGAATCATTTGATTCTTGGCCTTCATGGTGTCATAATAGATCCTTGCTTCTATAGGTCCCCATGCTGTCACAGTTCATCCGTGGTCCTTTTGCGCCCCCTGGTGTCAAAAGGGATTCTTAGATTGTTAGCCTGCATTGGGTCACAATGGTTCCTTGCTTCTCTTAACCTCTGTGGTGTCACAATGCATTCCAAGCCCTTTTAGGCCACTTGATGTCACAATGAATCATTTGATTCTTGGCCTCCATGGTGGCATAATAGATCCTTGCTTCTATTGGTCCCCGTGCTACAACAATCCATCCATGACCCTTTTTATACCCCCTGGTGCCACAAGGGATCATTAGATTGTTAGCCGCCCTTGGGTCACAATGGTTCCTTGCTTCTCTTAACCCCTGTGGTGTCACAATGCATTCCAAGCCCTTTTAGGCCACTTGATGTCACAATGAATCATTTGATTCTTGGCCTTCATGGTGTCATAATAGATCCTTGCTTCTATAGGTCCCCATGCTGTCACAGTTCATCCGTGGTCCTTTTGCGCCCCCTGGTGTCAAAAGGGATTCTTAGATTGTTAGCCTGCATTGGGTCACAATGGTTCCTTGCTTCTCTTAACCTCTGTGGTGTCACAATGCATCCCATGCCCTTTTAGGCCACTTGATGTCACAATGAATCATTTGATTCTTGGCCTCCATGGTGGCATAATAGATCCTTGCTTCTATTGGTCCCCGTGCTACAACAATCCATCCATGACCCTTTTTATACCCCCTGGTGCCACAAGGGATCATTAGATTGTTAGCCGCCCTTGGGTCACAATGGTTCCTTGCTTCTCTTAACCCCTGTGGTGTCACAATGCATCCCATGCCCTTTTAGGCCACTTGATGTCACAATGAATCATTTGATTCTTGGCCTCCATGGTGGCATAATAGATCCTTGCTTCTATTGGTCCCTGTGCTGTAACATTCCATCACTGGGCCTTTTACAAACCCTGGTGTCACAAGGGATCATTAGATTGTTAGCCTCCCTTGGGTCACAATGGTTCCTTGCTTCTCTTAACCTCTGTGGTGTCACAATGCATCCCATGCCCTTTTAGGCCACTTGATGTCACAATGAATCATTTGATTCTTGGCCTTCATGGTGTCATAATAGATCCTTGCTTCTATAGGTCCCCATCCTGTCACAGTTCATCCGTGGTCCTTTTGCGCCCCCTGGTGTCAAAAGGGATTCTTAGATTGTTAGCCTGCATTGGGTCACAATGCTTCCTTGCTTCTCTTAACCCCTGTGGTGTCACAATGCATCCCATGCCCTTTTAGGCCACTTGATGTCACAATGAATCATTTGAGTCTTGGCCTCTATGCTGTCAAAATGTTTCCATGTTTTTCTTGGGCTCCATGCTTTCACAATTCATCCCTGGCCCTATTACAACCCCTGGTGTCACAATGGATCATTAGATTGTTAGCCTCCCTTGGGTCACAATGGTTCCTTGCTTCTCTTAACCTCTGTGGTGTCACAATGCATTCCAAGCCCTTTTAGGCCACTTGATGTCACAATGAATCATTTGATTCTTGGCCTTCATGGTGTCAGAATAGATCCTTGCTTCTATAGGTCCCCATGCTGTCACAGTTCATCCGTGGTCCTTTTGCGCCCCCTGGTGTCAAAAGGGAATCTTGGATAGTTAGCCTGCATTGGGTCACAATGGTTCCTTGCTTCTCTTAACCTCTGTGGTGTCACAGTGCAACCCATGCCCTTTTAGGCCACTTGATGTCACAATGAATCATTTGATTCTTGGCCTTCATGGTGTCATAATAGATCCTTGCTTCTATAGGTCCCCATGCTGTCACAGTTCATCCGTGGTCCTTTTGCGCCCCCTGGTGTCAAAAGGGATTCTTAGATTGTTAGCCTGCATTGGGTCACAATGGTTCCCTGCTTCTCTTAACCTCTGTGGTGTCACAATGCATCCCATGCCCTTTAAGGCCACTTGGTGTTACAATGAATCATTTGAGTCTTGGCCTCTATGTTGTCATAATATTTCCATGATTAATTGTGCCCCATGCTTTCACAATTCATCCCTGGCCCTATTACAACCCCTGGTGTCACAATGGATCATTAGATTGTTAGCCTCCCTTGGGTCACAATGGTTCCCTGCTTCTCTTAACCTCTGTGGTGTCACAATGCATTCCAAGCCCTTTTAGGCCACTTGATGTCACAATGAATCATTTGATTCTTGGCCTTCATGGTGTCATAATAGATCCTTGCTTCTATAGGTCCCCATGCTGTCACAGTTCATCCGTGGTCCTTTTGCGCCCCCTGGTGTCAAAACGGAATCTTGGATAGTTAGCCTGCATTGGGTCACAATGGTTCCTTGCTTCTCTTAACCTCTGTGGTGTCACAGTGCAACCCATGCCCTTTTAGGCCACTTGATGTCACAATGAATCATTTGATTCTTGGCCTTCATGGTGTCATAATAGATCCTTGCTTCTATAGGTCCCCATGCTGTCACAGTTCATCCGTGGTCCTTTTGCGCCCCCTGGTGTCAAAAGGGATTCTTAGATTGTTAGCATGCATTGGGTCACAATGGTTCCCTGCTTCTCTTAACCTCTGTGGTGTCACAATGCATCCCATGCCCTTTAAGGCCACTTGGTGTTACAATGAATCATTTGAGTCTTGGCCTCTATGTTGTCATAATATTTCCATGATTAATTGTGCCCCATGCTTTCACAATTCATCCCTGACCCTATTACAACCCCTGGTGTCACAATGGATCATTAGATTGTTAGCCTCCCTTGGGTCACAATGGTTCCCTGCTTCTCTTAACCTCTGTGGTGTCACAATGCATTCCAAGCCTTTTTAGGCCACTTGATGTCACAATGAATCATTTGATTCTTGGCCTTCATGGTGTCATAATAGATCCTTGCTTCTATAGGTCCCCATGCTGTCACAGTTCACCCGTGGTCCTCTTGCGCCCCCTGGTGTCAAAAGGGATTCTTAGATTGTTAGCCTGCTTTGGGTCACAATGCTTCCTTGCTTCTCTTAACCCCTATGGTGTCACAATGCATCCCATGCCCTTTTAGGCCACTTGGTGATACAATGAATCATTTGAGTCTTGGCCTCTATGGTGTCAAAATGTTTCCATGTTTTTCTTGGTCTCTATGCTTTCACAATTCATCCCTGGCCCTATTACAACCCCTGGTGTCACAATGGATCATTAGATTGTTAGCCTGCATTGGGTCACAATGGTTCCTTGCTTCTCTTAACCTCTGTGGTGTCACAATGCATCCCATGCCCTTTTAGGCCACTTGATGTCACAATGAATCATTTGATTCTTGGCCTTCATGGTGTCATAATAGATCCTTGCTTCTATAGGTCCCCATGCTGTCACAGTTCATCCGTGCTCCTTTTGCACCCCCTGGTGTCAAAAGGGAATCTTAGATAGTTACCCTGCATTGGGTCACAATGGTTCCTTGCTTCTCTTAACCTCTGTGGTGGCACAATGCATCCCATGCCCTTTTTGGCCACTTGGTGTTACAATGAATCATTTGAGTCTTGGCCTCTATGGTGTCAAAATATTTCCATGTTTTTCTTGGGCCCCATGCTTTCACAATTCATCCCTGGCCCTATTACAACCCCTGGTGTCACAATGGATCATTAGATTGTTAGCCTGCATTGGGTCACAATGGTTCCTTGCTTCTCTTAACCCCTGTGGTGTCACAATGCATCCCATGCCCTTTTAGGCCACTTGGTGTTACAATGAATCATTTGAGTCTTGGCCTCTATGGTGTCAAAATGTTTCCATGTTTTTTTGGGCTCCATGCTTTCACAATTCATCCCTGGCCCTATTACAACCCCTGGTGTCACAATGGATCATTAGATTGTTAGCCTCCCTTGGGTCACAATGGTTCCTTGCTTCTCTTAACCTCTGTGGTGTCACAATGCATTCCAAGCCCTTTTAGGCCACTTGATGTCACAATGAATCATTTGATTCTTGGCCTTCATGGTGTCATAATAGATCCTTGCTTCTATAGGTCCCCATGCTGTCACAGTTCATCCGTGGTCCTTTTGCGCCCCCTGGTGTCAAAAGGGATTCTTAGATTGTTAGCCTGCATTGGGTCACAATGGTTCCTTGCTTCTCTTAACCTCTGTGGTGTCACAATGCATCCCATGCCCTTTTAGGCCACTTGGTGTTACAATGAATCATTTGAGTCTTGGCCTCTATGGTGTCATAATGTTTCCATGTTTTTCTTGGGCCCCATGCTTTCACAATTCATCCCTGGCCCTATTACAACCCCTGGTGTCACAATGGATCATTAGATTGTTAGCCTCCCTTGGGTCACAATGGTTCCTTGCTTCTCTTAACCTCTGTGGTGTCACAATGCATTCCAAGCCATTTTAGGCCACTTGATGTCACAATGAATCATTTGATTCTTGGCCTTCATGGTGTCAGAATAGATCCTTGCTTCTATAGGTCCCCATGCTGTCACAGTTCATCCGTGGTCCTTTTGCGCCCCCTGGTGTCAAAAGGGATTCTTAGATTGTTAGCCTGCATTGAGTGACAATGGTTCCTTGCTTCTCTTAACCTCTGTGGTGTCACAATGCATCCCATGCCCTTTTAGGCCACTTGATGTCACAATGAATCATTTGATTCTTGGCCTTCATGGTGTCATAATAGATCCTTGCTTCTATAGGTCCCCATGCTGTCACAGTTCATCCGTGGTCCTTTTGCGCCCCCTGGTGTCAAAAGGGATTCTTAGATTGTTAGCCTGCATTGGGTCACAATGGTTCCCTGCTTCTCTTAACCTCTGTGGTGTCACAATGCATCCCATGCCCTTTAAGGCCACTTGGTGTTACAATGAATCATTTGAGTCTTGGCCTCTATGTTGTCATAATATTTCCATGATTAATTGTGCCCCATGCTTTCACAATTCATCCCTGGCCCTATTACAACCCCTGGTGTCACAATGGATCATTAGATTGTTAGCCTCCCTTGGGTCACAATGGTTCCCTGCTTCTCTTAACCTCTGTGGTGTCACAATGCATTCCAAGCCCTTTTAGGCCACTTGATGTCACAATGAATCATTTGATTCTTGGCCTTCATGGTGTCATAATAGATCCTTGCTTCTATAGGTCCCCATGCTGTCACAGTTCATCCGTGGTCCTTTTGCGCCCCCTGGTGTCAAAACGGAATCTTGGATAGTTAGCCTGCATTGGGTCACAATGGTTCCTTGCTTCTCTTAACCTCTGTGGTGTCACAGTGCAACCCATGCCCTTTTAGGCCACTTGATGTCACAATGAATCATTTGATTCTTGGCCTTCATGGTGTCATAATAGATCCTTGCTTCTATAGGTCCCCATGCTGTCACAGTTCATCCGTGGTCCTTTTGCGCCCCCTGGTGTCAAAAGGGATTCTTAGATTGTTAGCCTGCATTGGGTCACAATGGTTCCCTGCTTCTCTTAACCTCTGTGGTGTCACAATGCATCCCATGCCCTTTAAGGCCACTTGGTGTTACAATGAATCATTTGAGTCTTGGCCTCTATGTTGTCATAATATTTCCATGATTAATTGTGCCCCATGCTTTCACAATTCATCCCTGACCCTATTACAACCCCTGGTGTCACAATGGATCATTAGATTGTTAGCCTCCCTTGGGTCACAATGGTTCCCTGCTTCTCTTAACCTCTGTGGTGTCACAATGCATTCCAAGCCTTTTTAGGCCACTTGATGTCACAATGAATCATTTGATTCTTGGCCTTCATGGTGTCATAATAGATCCTTGCTTCTATAGGTCCCCATGCTGTCACAGTTCACCCGTGGTCCTCTTGCGCCCCCTGGTGTCAAAAGGGATTCTTAGATTGTTAGCCTGCTTTGGGTCACAATGCTTCCTTGCTTCTCTTAACCCCTATGGTGTCACAATGCATCCCATGCCCTTTTAGGCCACTTGGTGATACAATGAATCATTTGAGTCTTGGCCTCTATGGTGTCAAAATGTTTCCATGTTTTTCTTGGTCTCTATGCTTTCACAATTCATCCCTGGCCCTATTACAACCCCTGGTGTCACAATGGATCATTAGATTGTTAGCCTCCCTTGGGTCACAATGGTTCCTTGCTTCTCTTAACCTCTGTGGTGTCACAATGCATCCCATGCCCTTTTAGGCCACTTGATGTCACAATGAATCATTTGATTCTTGGCCTTCATGGTGTCATAATAGATCCTTGCTTCTATAGGTCCCCATGCTGTCACAGTTCATCCGTGCTCCTTTTGCACCCCCTGGTGTCAAAAGGGAATCTTAGATAGTTACCCTGCATTGGGTCACAATGGTTCCTTGCTTCTCTTAACCTCTGTGGTGGCACAATGCATCCCATGCCCTTTTTGGCCACTTGGTGTTACAATGAATCATTTGAGTCTTGGCCTCTATGGTGTCAAAATATTTCCATGTTTTTCTTGGGCCCCATGCTTTCACAATTCATCCCTGGCCCTATTACAACCCCTGGTGTCACAATGGATCATTAGATTGTTAGCCTCCCTTGGGTCACAATGGTTCCTTGCTTCTCTTAACCCCTGTGGTGTCACAATGCATCCCATGCCCTTTTAGGCCACTTGGTGTTACAATGAATCATTTGAGTCTTGGCCTCTATGGTGTCAAAATGTTTCCATGTTTTTTTGGGCTCCATGCTTTCACAATTCATCCCTGGCCCTATTACAACCCCTGGTGTCACAATGGATCATTAGATTGTTAGCCTCCCTTGGGTCACAATGGTTCCTTGCTTCTCTTAACCCCTGTGGTGTCACAATGCATCCCATGCCCTTTTAGGCCACTTGGTGTTACAATGAATCATTTGAGTCTTGGCCTCTATGGTGTCAAAATGTTTCCATGTTTTTTTGGGCTCCATGCTTTCACAATTCATCCCTGGCCCTATTACAACCCCTGGTGTCACAATGGATCATTAGATTGTTAGCCTCCATTGGGTCACAATGGTTCCTTGCTTCTCTTAACCTCTGTGGTGTCACAATGCATTCCAAGCCCTTTTAGGCCACTTGATGTCACAATGAATCATTTGATTCTTGGCCTTCATGGTGTCATAATAGATCCTTGCTTCTATAGGTCCCCATGCTGTCACAGTTCATCCGTGGTCCTTTTGCGCCCCCTGGTGTCAAAAGGGATTCTTAGATTGTTAGCCTGCATTGGGTCACAATGGTTCCTTGCTTCTCTTAACCTCTGTGGTGTCACAATGCATCCCATGCCCTTTTAGGCCACTTGGTGTTACAATGAATCATTTGAGTCTTGGCCTCTATGGTGTCATAATGTTTCCATGTTTTACTTGGGCCCCATGCTTTCACAATTCATCCCTGGCCCTATTACAACCCCTGGTGTCACAATGGATCATTAGATTGTTAGCCTCCCTTGGGTCACAATGGTTCCTTGCTTCTCTTAACCTCTGTGGTGTCACAATGCATTCCAAGCCCTTTTAGGCCACTTGATGTCACAATGAATCATTTGATTCTTGGCCTTCATGGTGTCAGAATAGATCCTTGCTTCTATAGGTCCCCATGCTGTCACAGTTCATCCGTGGTCCTTTGGCACCCCCTGGTGTCAAAAGGGATTCTTAGATTGTTAGCCTGCATTGAGTGACAATGGTTCCTTGCTTCTCTTAACCTCTGTGGTGTCACAATGCATCCCATGCCCTTTTAGGCCACTTGATGTCACAATGAATCATTTGATTCTTGGCCTTCATGGTGTCATAATAGATCCTTGCTTCTATAGGTCCCCATGCTGTCACAGTTCATCCGTGGTCCTTTTGCGCCCCCTGGTGTCAAAACGGAATCTTGGATAGTTAGCCTGCATTGGGTCACAATGGTTCCTTGCTTCTCTTAACCTCTGTGGTGTCACAGTGCAACCCATGCCCTTTTAGGCCACTTGATGTCACAATGAATCATTTGATTCTTGGCCTTCATGGTGTCATAATAGATCCTTGCTTCTATAGGTCCCCATGCTGTCACAGTTCATCCGTGGTCCTTTTGCGCCCCCTGGTGTCAAAAGGGATTCTTAGATTGTTAGCCTGCATTGGGTCACAATGGTTCCTTGCTTCTCTTAACCTCTGTGGTGTCACAATGCATCCCATGCCCTTTAAAGCCACTTGGTGTTACAATGAATCATTTGAGTCTTGGCCTCTATGTTGTCATAATATTTCCATGATTAATTGTGCCCCATGCTTTCACAATTCATCCCTGGCCCTATTACAACCCCTGGTGTCACAATGGATCATTAGATTGTTAGCCTCCCTTGGGTCACAATGGTTCCCTGCTTCTCTTAACCTCTGTGGTGTCACAATGCATCCCATGCCCTTTTAGGCCACTTGATGTCACAATGAATCATTTGATTCTTGGCCTTCATGGTGTCATAATAGATCCTTGCTTCTATAGGTCCCCATGCTGTCACAGTTCATCCGTGGTCCTCATGCGCCCCCTGGTGTCAAAAGGGATTCTTAGATTGTGAGCCTGCATTGGGTCACAATGGTTCCTTGCTTCTCTTAACCCCTATGGTGTCACAATGCATCCCATGCCCTTTTAGGCCACTTGGTGTTACAATGAATCATTTGAGTCTTGGCCTCTATGGTGTCAAAATGTTTCCATGTTTTTCTTGGGCTCCATGCTTTCACAATTCATCCCTGGCCCTATTACAACCCCTGGTGTCACAATGGATCATTAGATTGTTAGCCTCCCTTGGGTCACAATGGTTCCTTGCTTCTCTTAACCTCTGTGGTGTCACAATGCATTCCAAGCCCTTTTAGGCCACTTGATGTCACAATGAATCATTTGATTCTTGGCCTTCATGGTGTCATAATAGATCCTTGCTTCTATAGGTCCCCATGCTGTCATAGTTCATCCGTGGTCCTTTTGCGCCCCCTGGTGTCAAAAGGGATTCTTAGACTGTTAGCCTGCATTGGGTCACAATGGTTCCTTGCTTCTCTTAACCTCTGTGGTGTCACAATGCATCCCATGCCCTTTTAGGCCACTTGATGTCACAATGAATCATTTGATTCTTGGCCTTCATGGTGTCATAATAGATCCTTGCTTCTATAGGTCCCCATGCTGTCACAGTTCATCCGTGGTCCTTTTGCACCCCCTGGTGTCAAAAGGGAATCTTAGATAGTTACCCTGCATTGGGTCACAATGGTTCCTTGCTTCTCTTAACCTCTGTGGTGGCACAATGCATCCCATGCCCTTTTAGGCCACTTGGTGTTACAATGAATCATTTGAGTCTTGGCCTCTATGGTGTCAAAATGTTTCCATGTTTTTTTTGGGCCCCATGCTTTCACAATTCATCCCTGGCCCTATTACAACCCCTGGTGTCACAATGGATCATTAGATTGTTAGCCTCCCTTGGGTCACAATGGTTCCTTGCTTCTCTTAACCCCTGTGGTGTCACAATGCATCCCATGCCCTTTTAGGCCACTTGGTGTTACAATTAATCATTTGAGTCTTGGCCTCTATGGTGTCAAAATATTTCCATGTTTTTCTTGGGCTCCATGCTTTCACAATTCATCCCTGGCCCTATTACAACCCCTGGTGTCACAATGGATCATTAGATTGTTAGCCTCCCTTGGGTCACAATGGTTCCTTGCTTCTCTTAACCTCTGTGGTGTCACAATGCATTCCAAGCCCTTTTAGGCCACTTGATGTCACAATGAATCATTTGATTCTTGGCCTTCATGGTGTCATAATAGATCCTTGCTTCTATAGGTCCCCATGCTGTCACAGTTCATCCGTGGACCTTTTGCGCCCACTGGTGTCAAAAGGGAATCTTAGATAGTTAGCCTGCATTGGGTGACAATGGTTCCTTGCTTCTCTTAACCTCTGTGGTGTCACAATGCATCCCATGCCCTTTTAGGCCACTTGGTGTTACAATGAATCATTTGAGTCTTGGCCTCTATGGTGTCATAATGTTTCCATGTTTTTCTTGGTCCCCATGCTTTCACAATTCATCCCTGGCCCTATTACAACCCCTGGTGTCACAATGGATCATTAGATTGTTAGCCTACCTTGGGTCACAATGGTTCCTTGCTTCTCTTAACCTCTGTGGTGTCACAATGCATTCCAAGCCCTTTTAGGCCACTTGATGTCACAATGAATCATTTGATTCTTGGCCTTCATGGTGTCATAATAGATCCTTGCTTCTATAGGTCCCCATGCTGTCACAGTTCATCCGTGGTCCTTTTGCGCCCCCTGGTGTCAAAAGGGATTCTTAGATTGTTAGCCTGCATTGGGTCACAATGGTTCCCTGCTTCTCTTAACCTCTGTGTTGTCACAATGCATCCCCTGCCCTTTTAGGCCACTTGGTGTTACAATGAATCATTTGATTCTTGGCCTTCATGGTGTCATAATAGATCCTTGCTTCTATAGGTCCCCATGCTGTCACAGTTCATCCGTGGTCCTTTTGCGCCCCCTGGTGTCAAAAGGGATTCTTAGATTGTTAGCCTGCATTGAGTGACAATGGTTCCTTGCTTCTCTTAACCTCTGTGGTGTCACAATGCATCCCATGCCCTTTTAGGCCACTTGATGTCACAATGAATCATTTGATTCTTGGCCTTCATGGTGTCATAATAGATCCTTGCTTCTATAGGTCCCCATGCTGTCACAGTTCATCCGTGGTCCTTTTGCGCCCCCTGGTGTCAAAAGGGATTCTTAGATTGTTAGCCTGCATTGGGTCACAATGGTTCCCTGCTTCTCTTAACCTCTGTGGTGTCACAATGCATCCCATGCCCTTTAAGGCCACTTGGTGTTACAATGAATCATTTGAGTCTTGGCCTCTATGTTGTCATAATATTTCCATGATTAATTGTGCCCCATGCTTTCACAATTCATCCCTGGCCCTATTACAACCCCTGGTGTCACAATGGATCATTAGATTGTTAGCCTCCCTTGGGTCACAATGGTTCCCTGCTTCTCTTAACCTCTGTGGTGTCACAATGCATTCCAAGCCCTTTTAGGCCACTTGATGTCACAATGAATCATTTGATTCTTGGCCTTCATGGTGTCATAATAGATCCTTGCTTCTATAGGTCCCCATGCTGTCACAGTTCATCCGTGGTCCTTTTGCGCCCCCTGGTGTCAAAACGGAATCTTGGATAGTTAGCCTGCATTGGGTCACAATGGTTCCTTGCTTCTCTTAACCTCTGTGGTGTCACAGTGCAACCCATGCCCTTTTAGGCCACTTGATGTCACAATGAATCATTTGATTCTTGGCCTTCATGGTGTCATAATAGATCCTTGCTTCTATAGGTCCCCATGCTGTCACAGTTCATCCGTGGTCCTTTTGCGCCCCCTGGTGTCAAAAGGGATTCTTAGATTGTTAGCCTGCATTGGGTCACAATGGTTCCCTGCTTCTCTTAACCTCTGTGGTGTCACAATGCATCCCATGCCCTTTAAGGCCACTTGGTGTTACAATGAATCATTTGAGTCTTGGCCTCTATGTTGTCATAATATTTCCATGATTAATTGTGCCCCATGCTTTCACAATTCATCCCTGACCCTATTACAACCCCTGGTGTCACAATGGATCATTAGATTGTTAGCCTCCCTTGGGTCACAATGGTTCCCTGCTTCTCTTAACCTCTGTGGTGTCACAATGCATTCCAAGCCTTTTTAGGCCACTTGATGTCACAATGAATCATTTGATTCTTGGCCTTCATGGTGTCATAATAGATCCTTGCTTCTATAGGTCCCCATGCTGTCACAGTTCACCCGTGGTCCTCTTGCGCCCCCTGGTGTCAAAAGGGATTCTTAGATTGTTAGCCTGCTTTGGGTCACAATGCTTCCTTGCTTCTCTTAACCCCTATGGTGTCACAATGCATCCCATGCCCTTTTAGGCCACTTGGTGATACAATGAATCATTTGAGTCTTGGCCTCTATGGTGTCAAAATGTTTCCATGTTTTTCTTGGTCTCTATGCTTTCACAATTCATCCCTGGCCCTATTACAACCCCTGGTGTCACAATGGATCATTAGATTGTTAGCCTCCCTTGGGTCACAATGGTTCCTTGCTTCTCTTAACCTCTGTGGTGTCACAATGCATCCCATGCCCTTTTAGGCCACTTGATGTCACAATGAATCATTTGATTCTTGGCCTTCATGGTGTCATAATAGATCCTTGCTTCTATAGGTCCCCATGCTGTCACAGTTCATCCGTGCTCCTTTTGCACCCCCTGGTGTCAAAAGGGAATCTTAGATAGTTACCCTGCATTGGGTCACAATGGTTCCTTGCTTCTCTTAACCTCTGTGGTGGCACAATGCATCCCATGCCCTTTTTGGCCACTTGGTGTTACAATGAATCATTTGAGTCTTGGCCTCTATGGTGTCAAAATATTTCCATGTTTTTCTTGGGCCCCATGCTTTCACAATTCATCCCTGGCCCTATTACAACCCCTGGTGTCACAATGGATCATTAGATTGTTAGCCTCCCTTGGGTCACAATGGTTCCTTGCTTCTCTTAACCCCTGTGGTGTCACAATGCATCCCATGCCCTTTTAGGCCACTTGGTGTTACAATGAATCATTTGAGTCTTGGCCTCTATGGTGTCAAAATGTTTCCATGTTTTTTTGGGCTCCATGCTTTCACAATTCATCCCTGGCCCTATTACAACCCCTGGTGTCACAATGGATCATTAGATTGTTAGCCTCCCTTGGGTCACAATGGTTCCTTGCTTCTCTTAACCCCTGTGGTGTCACAATGCATCCCATGCCCTTTTAGGCCACTTGGTGTTACAATGAATCATTTGAGTCTTGGCCTCTATGGTGTCAAAATGTTTCCATGTTTTTTTGGGCTCCATGCTTTCACAATTCATCCCTGGCCCTATTACAACCCCTGGTGTCACAATGGATCATTAGATTGTTAGCCTCCATTGGGTCACAATGGTTCCTTGCTTCTCTTAACCTCTGTGGTGTCACAATGCATTCCAAGCCCTTTTAGGCCACTTGATGTCACAATGAATCATTTGATTCTTGGCCTTCATGGTGTCATAATAGATCCTTGCTTCTATAGGTCCCCATGCTGTCACAGTTCATCCGTGGTCCTTTTGCGCCCCCTGGTGTCAAAAGGGATTCTTAGATTGTTAGCCTGCATTGGGTCACAATGGTTCCTTGCTTCTCTTAACCTCTGTGGTGTCACAATGCATCCCATGCCCTTTTAGGCCACTTGGTGTTACAATGAATCATTTGAGTCTTGGCCTCTATGGTGTCATAATGTTTCCATGTTTTACTTGGGCCCCATGCTTTCACAATTCATCCCTGGCCCTATTACAACCCCTGGTGTCACAATGGATCATTAGATTGTTAGCCTCCCTTGGGTCACAATGGTTCCTTGCTTCTCTTAACCTCTGTGGTGTCACAATGCATTCCAAGCCCTTTTAGGCCACTTGATGTCACAATGAATCATTTGATTCTTGGCCTTCATGGTGTCAGAATAGATCCTTGCTTCTATAGGTCCCCATGCTGTCACAGTTCATCCGTGGTCCTTTGGCACCCCCTGGTGTCAAAAGGGATTCTTAGATTGTTAGCCTGCATTGAGTGACAATGGTTCCTTGCTTCTCTTAACCTCTGTGGTGTCACAATGCATCCCATGCCCTTTTAGGCCACTTGATGTCACAATGAATCATTTGATTCTTGGCCTTCATGGTGTCATAATAGATCCTTGCTTCTATAGGTCCCCATGCTGTCACAGTTCATCCGTGGTCCTTTTGCGCCCCCTGGTGTCAAAACGGAATCTTGGATAGTTAGCCTGCATTGGGTCACAATGGTTCCTTGCTTCTCTTAACCTCTGTGGTGTCACAGTGCAACCCATGCCCTTTTAGGCCACTTGATGTCACAATGAATCATTTGATTCTTGGCCTTCATGGTGTCATAATAGATCCTTGCTTCTATAGGTCCCCATGCTGTCACAGTTCATCCGTGGTCCTTTTGCGCCCCCTGGTGTCAAAAGGGATTCTTAGATTGTTAGCCTGCATTGGGTCACAATGGTTCCTTGCTTCTCTTAACCTCTGTGGTGTCACAATGCATCCCATGCCCTTTAAAGCCACTTGGTGTTACAATGAATCATTTGAGTCTTGGCCTCTATGTTGTCATAATATTTCCATGATTAATTGTGCCCCATGCTTTCACAATTCATCCCTGGCCCTATTACAACCCCTGGTGTCACAATGGATCATTAGATTGTTAGCCTCCCTTGGGTCACAATGGTTCCCTGCTTCTCTTAACCTCTGTGGTGTCACAATGCATCCCATGCCCTTTTAGGCCACTTGATGTCACAATGAATCATTTGATTCTTGGCCTTCATGGTGTCATAATAGATCCTTGCTTCTATAGGTCCCCATGCTGTCACAGTTCATCCGTGGTCCTCATGCGCCCCCTGGTGTCAAAAGGGATTCTTAGATTGTGAGCCTGCATTGGGTCACAATGGTTCCTTGCTTCTCTTAACCCCTATGGTGTCACAATGCATCCCATGCCCTTTTAGGCCACTTGGTGTTACAATGAATCATTTGAGTCTTGGCCTCTATGGTGTCAAAATGTTTCCATGTTTTTCTTGGGCTCCATGCTTTCACAATTCATCCCTGGCCCTATTACAACCCCTGGTGTCACAATGGATCATTAGATTGTTAGCCTCCCTTGGGTCACAATGGTTCCTTGCTTCTCTTAACCTCTGTGGTGTCACAATGCATTCCAAGCCCTTTTAGGCCACTTGATGTCACAATGAATCATTTGATTCTTGGCCTTCATGGTGTCATAATAGATCCTTGCTTCTATAGGTCCCCATGCTGTCATAGTTCATCCGTGGTCCTTTTGCGCCCCCTGGTGTCAAAAGGGATTCTTAGACTGTTAGCCTGCATTGGGTCACAATGGTTCCTTGCTTCTCTTAACCTCTGTGGTGTCACAATGCATCCCATGCCCTTTTAGGCCACTTGATGTCACAATGAATCATTTGATTCTTGGCCTTCATGGTGTCATAATAGATCCTTGCTTCTATAGGTCCCCATGCTGTCACAGTTCATCCGTGGTCCTTTTGCACCCCCTGGTGTCAAAAGGGAATCTTAGATAGTTACCCTGCATTGGGTCACAATGGTTCCTTGCTTCTCTTAACCTCTGTGGTGGCACAATGCATCCCATGCCCTTTTAGGCCACTTGGTGTTACAATGAATCATTTGAGTCTTGGCCTCTATGGTGTCAAAATGTTTCCATGTTTTTTTTGGGCCCCATGCTTTCACAATTCATCCCTGGCCCTATTACAACCCCTGGTGTCACAATGGATCATTAGATTGTTAGCCTCCCTTGGGTCACAATGGTTCCTTGCTTCTCTTAACCCCTGTGGTGTCACAATGCATCCCATGCCCTTTTAGGCCACTTGGTGTTACAATTAATCATTTGAGTCTTGGCCTCTATGGTGTCAAAATATTTCCATGTTTTTCTTGGGCTCCATGCTTTCACAATTCATCCCTGGCCCTATTACAACCCCTGGTGTCACAATGGATCATTAGATTGTTAGCCTCCCTTGGGTCACAATGGTTCCTTGCTTCTCTTAACCTCTGTGGTGTCACAATGCATTCCAAGCCCTTTTAGGCCACTTGATGTCACAATGAATCATTTGATTCTTGGCCTTCATGGTGTCATAATAGATCCTTGCTTCTATAGGTCCCCATGCTGTCACAGTTCATCCGTGGACATTTTGCGCCCACTGGTGTCAAAAGGGAATCTTAGATAGTTAGCCTGCATTGGGTGACAATGGTTCCTTGCTTCTCTTAACCTCTGTGGTGTCACAATGCATCCCATGCCCTTTTAGGCCACTTGGTGTTACAATGAATCATTTGAGTCTTGGCCTCTATGGTGTCATAATGTTTCCATGTTTTTCTTGGTCCCCATGCTTTCACAATTCATCCCTGGCCCTATTACAACCCCTGGTGTCACAATGGATCATTAGATTGTTAGCCTACCTTGGGTCACAATGGTTCCTTGCTTCTCTTAACCTCTGTGGTGTCACAATGCATTCCAAGCCCTTTTAGGCCACTTGATGTCACAATGAATCATTTGATTCTTGGCCTTCATGGTGTCATAATAGATCCTTGCTTCTATAGGTCCCCATGCTGTCACAGTTCATCCGTGGTCCTTTTGCGCCCCCTGGTGTCAAAAGGGATTCTTAGATTGTTAGCCTGCATTGGGTCACAATGGTTCCCTGCTTCTCTTAACCTCTGTGTTGTCACAATGCATCCCCTGCCCTTTTAGGCCACTTGGTGTTACAATGAATCATTTGATTCTTGGCCTTCATGGTGTCATAATAGATCCTTGCTTCTATAGGTCCCCATGCTGTCACAGTTCATCCGTGGTCCTTTTGCGCCCCCTGGTGTCAAAAGGGATTCTTAGATTGTTAGCCTGCATTGGGTCACAATGGTTCCTTGCTTCTCTTAACCTCTGTGGTGTCACAATGCATCCCATGCCCTTTTAGGCCACTTGGTGTTACAATGAATCATTTGAGTCTTGGCCTCTATGGTGTCATAATATTTCCATGATTTATTGTGCCCCATGCTTTCACAATTCATCCCTGGCCCTATTACAACCCCTGGTGTCCCAGGGGATCATTAGATTGTTAGCCTCCCTTGGGTCACAATGGTTCCTTGCTTCTCTTAACCTCTGTGGTGTCACAATGCATCCCATGCCCTTTTAGGCCACTTGATGTCACAATGAATCATTTGATTCTTGGCCTTCATGGTGTCATAATAGATCCTTGCTTCTATAGGTCCCCATGCTGTCACAGTTCATCCGTGGTCCTTTTGCGCCCCCTGGTGTCAAAAGGGATTCTTAGATTGTTAGCCTGCATTGGGTCACAATGCTTCCTTGCTTCTCTTAACCTCTGTGGTGTCACAATGCATCCCATGCCCTTTTAGGCCACTTGGTGTTACAATGAATCATTTGAGTCTTGGCCTCTATGGTGTCATAATGTTTCCATGTTTTACTTGGGCCCCATGCTTTCACAATTCATCCCTGGCCCTATTACAACCCCTGGTGTCACAATGGATCATTAGATTGTTAGCCTCCCTTGGGTCACAATTGTTCCTTGCTTCTCTTAACCCCTGTGGTGTCACAATGCATTCCAAGCCCTTTTAGGCCACTTGATGTCACAATGAATCATTTGATTCTTGGCCTTCATGGTGTCATAATAGATCCTTGCTTCTATAGGTCCCCATGCTGTCACAGTTCATCCGTGGTCCTTTTGCGCCCCCTGGTGTCAAAAGGGATTCTTAGATTGTTAGCCTGCATTGGGTCACAATGGTTCCTTGCTTCTCTTAACCTCTGTGGTGTCACAATGCATCCCATGCCCTTTTAGGCCACTTGGTGTTACAATGAATCATTTGAGTCTTGGCCTCTATGGTGTCATAATGTTTCCATGTTTTACTTGGGCCCCATGCTTTCACAATTCATCCCTGGCCCTATTACAACCCCTGGTGTCACAATGGATCATTAGATTGTTAGCCTCCCTTGGGTCACAATGGTTCCTTGCTTCTCTTAACCTCTGTAGTGTCACAATGCATTCCAAGCCCTTTTAGGCCACTTGATGTCACAATGAATCATTTGATTCTTGGCCTTCATGGTGTCAGAATAGATCCTTGCTTCTATAGGTCCCCATGCTGTCACAGTTCATCCGTGGTCCTTTTGCGCCCCCTGGTGTCAAAAGGGATTCTTAGATTGTTAGCCTGCATTGAGTGACAATGGTTCCTTGCTTCTCTTAACCTCTGTGGTGTCACAATGCATCCCATGCCCTTTTAGGCCACTTGATGTCACAATGAATCATTTGATTCTTGGCCTTCATGGTGTCATAATAGATCCTTGCTTCTATAGGTCCCCATGCTGTCACAGTTCATCCGTGGTCCTTTTGTGCCCCCTGGTGTCAAAAGGCATTCTTAGATTGTTAGCCTGCATTGGGTGACAATGGTTCCTTGCTTCTCTTAACCTCTGTGGTGGCACAATGCATCCCATGCCCTTTTAGGCCACTTGGTGTTACAATGAATCATTTGAGTCTTGGCCTCTATGGTGTCATAATATTTCCATGATTAATTGTGCCCCATGCTTTCACAATTCATCCCTGGCCTTATTACAACCCCTGGTGTCACAGGGGATCATTAGATTGTTAGCCTCCCTTGGGTCACAATGGTTCCCTGCTTCTCTTAACCTCTGTGGTGTCACAATGAATTCCAAGCCCTTTTAGGCCACTTGATGTCACAATGAATCATTTGATTCTTGGCCTCCATGGTGGCATAATAGATCCTTGCTTCTATAGGTCCCCGTGCTACAACAATCCATCCATGACCCTTTTTATACCCCCTGGTGCCACAAGGGATCATTAGATTGTTAGCCGCCCTTGGGTCACAATGGTTCCTTGCTTCTCTTAACCCCTGTGGTGTCACAATGCATCCCATGCTCTTTTAGGCCACTTGATGTCACAATGAATCATTTGATTCTTGGCCTCCATGGTGGCATAATAGATCCTTGCTTCTATTGGTCCCTGTGCTGTAACATTCCATCACTGGGCCTTTTACAAACCCTGGTGTCACAATGGATCATTAGATTGTTAGCCTCCCTTGGGTCACAATGGTTCCTTGCTTCTCTTAACCTCTGTGGTGTCACAATGCATCCCATGCCCTTTTAGGCCACTTGATGTCACAATGAATCATTTGATTCTTGGCCTTCATGGTGTCATAATAGATCCTTGCTTCTATAGGTCCCCATGCTGTCACAGTTCATCCGTGGTCCTTTTGCGCCCCCTGGTGTCAAAAGGGATTCTTAGATTGTTAGCCTGCATTGGGTCACAATGGTTCCTTGCTTCTCTTAACCCCTGTGGTGTCACAATGCATCCCATGCCCTTTTAGGCCACTTGGTGTTACAATGAATCATTTGAGTCTTGGCCTCTATGGTGTCAAAATGTTTCCATGTTTTTCTTGGGCTCCATGCTTTCACAATTCATCCCTGGCCCTATTACAACCCCTGGTGTCACAATGGATCATTAGATTGTTAGCCTCCCTTGGGTCACAATGGTTCCTTGCTTCTCTTAACCTCTGTGGTGTCACAATGCATTCCAAGCCCTTTTAGGCCACTTGATGTCACAATGAATCATTTGATTCTTGGCCTTCATGGTGTCATAATAGATCCTTGCTTCTATAGGTCCCCATGCTGTCACAGTTCATCCGTGGTCCTTTTGCGCCCCCTGGTGTCAAAAGGGATTCTTAGATTGTTAGCCTGCATTGGGTCACAATGGTTCCTTGCTTCTCTTAACCTCTGTGGTGTCACAATGCATCCCATGCCCTTTTAGGCCACTAGGTGTTACAATGAATCATTTGAGTCTTGGCCTCTATGGTGTCAAAATGTTTCCATGTTTTTCTTGGGCTCCATGCTTTCACAATTCATCCCTAGCCCTATTACAACCCCTGGTGTCACAAGGGATCATTAAATTGTTAGCCTCCCTTGGGTCACAATGGTTCCTTGCTTCTCTTAACCTCTGTGGTGTCACAATGCATTCCAAGCCCTTTTAGGCCACTTGATGTCACAATGAATCATTTGATTCTTGGCCTTCATGGTGTCAGAATAGATCCTTGCTTCTATAGGTCCCCATGCTGTCACAGTTCATCCGTGGTCCTTTTGCGCCCCCTGGTGTCAAAAGGGAATCTTGGATAGTTAGCCTGCATTGGGTCACAATGGTTCCTTGCTTCTCTTAACCTCTGTGGTGTCACAGTGCAACCAATGCCCTTTTAGGCCACTTGATGTCACAATGAATCATTTGATTCTTGGCCTTCATGGTGTCAGAATAGATCCTTGCTTCTATAGGTCCCCATGCTGTCACAGTTCATCCGTGGTCCTTTTGCGCCCCCTGGTGTCAAAAGGGATTCTTAGATTGTTAGCCTGCATTGGGTCACAATGGTTCCCTGCTTCTCTTAACCTCTGTGGTGTCACAATGCATCCCATGCCCTTTTAGGCCACTTGGTGTTACAATGAATCATTTGAGTCTTGGCCTCTATGTTGTCATAATATTTCCATGATTAATTGTGCCCCATGCTTTCACAATTCATCCCTGGCCCTATTACAACCCCTGGTGTCACAATGGATCATTAGATTGTTAGCCTGCATTGGGTCACAATGGTTCCTTGCTTCTCTTAACCCCTATGGTGTCACAATGCATCCCATGCCCTTTTAGGCCACTTGATGTCACAATGAATCATTTGATTCTTGGCCTTCATGGTGTCATAATAGATCCTTGCTTCTATAGGTCCCCATGCTGTCACAGTTCATCCGTGGTCCTTTTGCACCCCCTGGTGTCAAAAGGGAATCTTAGATAGTTACCCTGCATTGGGTCACAATGGTTCCTTGCTTCTCTTAACCTCTGTGGTGGCACAATGCATCCCATGCCCTTTTAGGCCACTTGGTGTTACAATGAATCATTTGAGTCTTGGCCTCTATGGTGTCAAAATATTTCCATGTTTTTTTGGGCTCCATGCTTTCACAATTCATCCCTGGCCCTATTACAACCCCTGGTGTCACAATGGATCATTAGATTGTTAGCCTCCATTGGGTCACAATGGTTCCTTGCTTCTCTTAACCTCTGTGGTGTCACAATGCATTCCAAGCCCTTTTAGGCCACTTGATGTCACAATGAATCATTTGATTCTTGGCCTTCATGGTGTCATAATAGATCCTTGCTTCTATAGGTCCCCATGCTGTCACAGTTCATCCGTGGTCCTTTTGCGCCCCCTGGTGTCAAAAGGGATTTTTAGATTGTTAGCCTGCATTGGGTCACAATGGTTCCCTGCTTCTCTTAACCTCTGTGTTGTCACAATGAATTCCAAGCCCTTTTAGGCCACTTGATGTCACAATGAATCATTTGATTCTTGGCCTCCATGGTGGCATAATAGATCCTTGCTTCTATAGGTCCCCGTGCTACAACAATCCATCCATG
Source organism: Cinclus cinclus (assembly GCF_963662255.1). Classification (NCBI taxonomy): domain Eukaryota; kingdom Metazoa; phylum Chordata; class Aves; order Passeriformes; family Cinclidae; genus Cinclus; species Cinclus cinclus. The sequence goes on along the minus strand of NW_026912054.1, from coordinate 2,879,302 downwards.
ACCCTTTTTATACCCCCTGGTGCCACAAGGGATCATTAGATTGTTAGCCGCCCTTGGGTCACAATGGTTCCTTGCTTCTCTTAACCCCTGTGGTGTCACAATGCATCCCATGCCCTTTTAGGCCACTTGATGTCACAATGAATCATTTGATTCTTGGCCTCCATGGTGGCATAATAGATCCTTGCTTCTATTGGTCCCTGTGCTGTAACATTCCATCACTGGGCCTTTTACAAACCCTGGTGTCTCAATGGATCATTAGATTGTTAGCCTCCCTTGGGTCACAATGGTTCCTTGCTTCTCTTAACCTCTGTGGTGTCACAATGCATCCCATGCCCTTTTAGGCCACTTGATGTCACAATGAATCATTTGATTCTTGGCCTCTATGGTGTCATAATAGATCCTTGCTTCTATAGGTCCCCATGCTGTCACAGTTCATCCGTGGTCCTTTTGCGCCCCCTGGTGTCAAAAGGGATTCTTAGATTGTTAGCCTGCATTGGGTCACAATGGTTCCTTGCTTCTCTTAACCCCTGTGGTGTCACAATGCATCCCATGCCCTTTTAGGCCACTTGGTGTTACAATGAATCATTTGAGTCTTGGCCTCTATGGTGTCAAAATGTTTCCATGTTTTTCTTGGGCTCCATGCTTTCACAATTCATCCCTGGCCCTATTACAACCCCTGGTGTCACAATGGATCATTAGATTGTTAGCCTCCCTTGGGTCACAATGGTTCCTTGCTTCTCTTAACCTCTGTGGTGTCACAATGCATTCCAAGCCCTTTTAGGCCACTTGATGTCACAATGAATCATTTGATTCTTGGCCTTCATGGTGTCAGAATAGATCCTTGCTTCTATAGGTCCCCATGCTGTCACAGTTCATCCGTGGTCCTTTTGCGCCCCCTGGTGTCAAAAGGGAATCTTGGATAGTTAGCCTGCATTGGGTCACAATGGTTCCTTGCTTCTCTTAACCTCTGTGGTGTCACAGTGCAACCAATGCCCTTTTAGGCCACTTGATGTCACAATGAATCATTTGATTCTTGGCCTTCATGGTGTCAGAATAGATCCTTGCTTCTATAGGTCCCCATGCTGTCACAGTTCATCCGTGGACCTTTTGCGCCCCCTGGTGTCAAAAGGGATTCTTAGATTGTTACCCTGCATTGGGTCACAATTGTTCCTTGCTTCTCTTAACCTCTGTGGTGTCACAATGCATCCCATGCCCTTTTAGGCCACTTGATGTCACAATGAATCATTTGATTCTTGGCCTTCATGGTGTCATAATAGATCCTTGCTTCTATAGGTCCCCATGCTGTCACAGTTCATCCGTGGTCCTTTTGCGCCCCCTGGTGTCAAAAGGGATTCTTAGATTGTTATCCTGCATTGGGTCACAATGGTTCCTTGCTTCTCTTAACCCCTGTGGTGTCACAATGCATCCCATGCCCTTTTAGGCCACTTGGTGTTACAATGAATCATTTGAGTCTTGGCCTCTATGGTGTCAAAATGTTTCCATGTTTTTCTTGGGCTCCATGCTTTCACAATTCATCCCTGGCCCTATTACAACCCCTGGTGTCACAATGGATCATTAGATTGTTAGCCTCCCTTGGGTCACAATGGTTCCTTGCTTCTCTTAACCTCTGTGGTGTCACAATGCATTCCAAGCCCTTTTACGCCACTTGATGTCACAATGAATCATTTGATTCTTGGCCTTCATGGTGTCATAATAGATCCTTGCTTCTATAGGTCCCCATGCTGTCACAGTTCATCCGTGGTCCTTTTGCGCCCCCTGGTGTCAAAAGGGATTCTTAGATTGTTAGCCTGCATTGGGTCACAATGGTTCCTTGCTTCTCTTAACCTCTGTGGTGTCACAATGCATCCCATGCCCTTTTAGGCCACTAGGTGTTACAATGAATCATTTGAGTCTTGGCCTCTATGGTGTCAAAATGTTTCCATGTTTTTCTTGGGCTCCATGCTTTCACAATTCATCCCTAGCCCTATTACAACCCCTGGTGTCACAAGGGATCATTAAATTGTTAGCCTCCCTTGGGTCACAATGGTTCCTTGCTTCTCTTAACCTCTGTGGTGTCACAATGCATTCCAAGCCCTTTTAGGCCACTTGATGTCACAATGAATCATTTGATTCTTGGCCTTCATGGTGTCAGAATAGATCCTTGCTTCTATAGGTCCCCATGCTGTCACAGTTCATCCGTGGTCCTTTTGCGCCCCCTGGTGTCAAAAGGGAATCTTGGATAGTTAGCCTGCATTGGGTCACAATGGTTCCTTGCTTCTCTTAACCTCTGTGGTGTCACAGTGCAACCAATGCCCTTTTAGGCCACTTGATGTCACAATGAATCATTTGATTCTTGGCCTTCATGGTGTCAGAATAGATCCTTGCTTCTATAGGTCCCCATGCTGTCACAGTTCATCCGTGGTCCTTTTGCGCCCCCTGGTGTCAAAAGGGATTCTTAGATTGTTAGCCTGCATTGGGTCACAATGGTTCCCTGCTTCTCTTAACCTCTGTGGTGTCACAATGCATCCCATGCCCTTTTAGGCCACTTGGTGTTACAATGAATCATTTGAGTCTTGGCCTCTATGTTGTCATAATATTTCCATGATTAATTGTGCCCCATGCTTTCACAATTCATCCCTGGCCCTATTACAACCCCTGGTGTCACAATGGATCATTAGATTGTTAGCCTGCATTGGGTCACAATGGTTCCTTGCTTCTCTTAACCCCTCTGGTGTCACAATGCATCCCATGCCCTTTTAGGCCACTTGGTGTTACAATGAATCATTTGAGTCTTGGCCTCTATGGTGTCAAAATATTTCCATGTTTTTTTGGGCTCCATGCTTTCACAATTCATCCCTGGCCCTATTACAACCCCTGGTGTCACAATGGATCATTAGATTGTTAGCCTCCCTTGGGTCACAATGGTTCCTTGCTTCTCTTAACCTCTGTGGTGTCACAATGCATTCCAAGCCCTTTTAGGCCACTTGATGTCACAATGAATCATTTGATTCTTGGCCTTCATGGTGTCATAATAGATCCTTACTTCTATAGGTCCCCATGCTGTCACAGTTCATCCGTGGTCCTTTTGCGCCCCCTGGTGTCAAAAGGGATTTTTAGATTGTTAGCCTGCATTGGGTCACAATGGTTCCCTGCTTCTCTTAACCTCTGTGTTGTCACAATGAATTCCAAGCCCTTTTAGGCCACTTGATGTCACAATGAATCATTTGATTCTTGGCCTCCATGGTGGCATAATAGATCCTTGCTTCTATAGGTCCCCGTGCTACAACAATCCATCCATGACCCTTTTTATAGCCCCTGGTGCCACAAGGGATCATTAGATTGTTAGCCGCCCTTGGGTCACAATGGTTCCTTGCTTCTCTTAACCCCTGTGGTGTCACAATGCATCCCATGCCCTTTTAGGCCACTTGATGTCACAATGAATCATTTGATTCTTGGCCTCCATGGTGGCATAATAGATCCTTGCTTCTATTGGTCCCTGTGCTGTAACATTCCATCACTGGGCCTTTTACAAACCCTGGTGTCACAATGGATCATTAGATTGTTAGCCTCCCTTGGGTCACAATGGTTCCTTGCTTCTCTTAACCTCTGTGGTGTCACAATGCATCCCATGCCCTTTTAGGCCACTTGATGTCACAATGAATCATTTGATTCTTGGCCTTCATGGTGTCATAATAGATCCTTGCTTCTATAGGTCCCCATGCTGTCACAGTTCATCCGTGGTCCTTTTGCGCCCCCTGGTGTCAAAAGGGATTCTTAGATTGTTAGCCTGCATTGGGTCACAATGGTTCCTTGCTTCTCTTAACCCCTGTGGTGTCACAATGCATCCCATGCCCTTTTAGGCCACTTGGTGTTACAATGAATCATTTGAGTCTTGGCCTCTATGGTGTCAAAATGTTTCCATGTTTTTCTTGGGCTCCATGCTTTCACAATTCATCCCTGGCCCTATTACAACCCCTGGTGTCACAATGGATCATTAGATTGTTAGCCTCCCTTGGGTCACAATGGTTCCTTGCTTCTCTTAACCTCTGTGGTGTCACAATGCATTCCAAGCCCTTTTACGCCACTTGATGTCACAATGAATCATTTGATTCTTGGCCTTCATGGTGTCATAATAGATCCTTGCTTCTATAGGTCCCCATGCTGTCACAGTTCATCCGTGGTCCTTTTGCGCCCCCTGGTGTCAAAAGGGATTCTTAGATTGTTAGCCTGCATTGGGTCACAATGGTTCCTTGCTTCTCTTAACCTCTGTGGTGTCACAATGCATCCCATGCCCTTTTAGGCCACTAGGTGTTACAATGAATCATTTGAGTCTTGGCCTCTATGGTGTCAAAATGTTTCCATGTTTTTCTTGGGCTCCATGCTTTCACAATTCATCCCTAGCCCTATTACAACCCCTGGTGTCACAAGGGATCATTAAATTGTTAGCCTCCCTTGGGTCACACTGGTTCCTTGCTTCTCTTAACCTCTGTGGTGTCACAATGCATTCCAAGCCCTTTTAGGCCACTTGATGTCACAATGAATCATTTGATTCTTGGCCTTCATGGTGTCAGAATAGATCCTTGCTTCTATAGGTCCCCATGCTGTCACAGTTCATCCGTGGACCTTTTGCGCCCCCTGGTGTCAAAAGGGAATCTTGGATAGTTAGCCTGCATTGGGTCACAATGGTTCCTTGCTTCTCTTAACCTCTGTGGTGTCACAGTGCAACCAATGCCCTTTTAGGCCACTTGATGTCACAATGAATCATTTGATTCTTGGCCTTCATGGTGTCAGAATAGATCCTTGCTTCTATAGGTCCCCATGCTGTCACAGTTCATCCGTGGTCCTTTTGCGCCCCCTGGTGTCAAAAGGGATTCTTAGATTGTTAGCCTCCCTTGGGTCACAATGGTTCCCTGCTTCTCTTAACCTCTGTGGTGTCACAATGCATCCCATGCCCTTTTAGGCCACTTGGTGTTACAATGAATCATTTGAGTCTTGGCCTCTATGTTGTCATAATATTTCCATGATTAATTGTGCCCCATGCTTTCACAATTCATCCCTGGCCCTATTACAACCCCTGGTGTCACAATGGATCATTAGATTGTTAGCCTGCATTGGGTCACAATGGTTCCTTGCTTCTCTTAACCCCTATGGTGTCACAATGCATCCCATGCCCTTTTAGGCCACTTGATGTCACAATGAATCATTTGATTCTTGGCCTTCATGGTGTCATAATAGATCCTTGCTTCTATAGGTCCCCATGCTGTCACAGTTCATCCGTGGTCCTTTTGCAACCCCCTGGTGTCAAAAGGGAATCTTAGATAGTTACCCTGCATTGGGTCACAATGGTTCCTTGCTTCTCTTAACCCCTGTGGTGTCACAATGCATCCCATGCCCTTTTAGGCCACTTGGTGTTACAATGAATCATTTGAGTCTTGGCCTCTATGGTGTCAAAATGTTTCCATGTTTTTCTTGGGCCCCATGCTTTCACAACTCATCCCTGGCCCTATTACAACCCCTGGTGTCACAATGGATCATTAGATTGTTAGCCTGCATTGGGTCACAATGGTTCCTTGCTTCTCTTAACCCCTGTGGTGTCACAATGCATCCCATGACCTTTTAGGCCACTTGGTGTTACAATGAATCATTTGAGTCTTGGCCTCTATGGTGTCAAAATGTTTCCATGTTTTTTTGGGCTCCATGCTTTCACAATTCATCCCTGGCCCTATTACAACCCCTGGTGTCACAATGGATCATTAGATTGTTAGCCTCCCTTGGGTCACAATGGTTCCTTGCTTCTCTTAACCTCTGTGGTGTCACAATGCATTCCAAGCCCTTTTAGGCCACTTGATGTCACAATGAATCATTTGATTCTTGGCATTCATGGTGTCATAATAGATCCTTGCTTCTATAGGTCCCCATGCTGTCACAGTTCATCTGTGGTCCTTTTGCGTCCCCTGGTGTCAAAAGGGAATCTTAGATAGTTAGCCTGCATTGGGTCACAATGGTTCCTTGCTTCTCTTAACCTCTGTGGTGTCACAATGCATCCCATGCCCTTTTAGGCCACTTGGTGTTACAATGAATCATTTGAGTCTTGGCCTCTATGGTGTCATAATGTTTCCATGTTTTTCTTGGTCCCCATGCTTTCACAATTCATCCCTGGCCCTATTACAACCCCTGGTGTCACAATGGATCATTAGATTGTTAGCCTCCCTTGGGTCACAATGGTTCCTTGCTTCTCTTAACCTCTGTGGTGTCACAATGCATTCCAAGCCCTTTTAGGCCACTTGATGTCACAATGAATCATTTGATTCTTGGCCTTCATGGTGTCATAATAGATCCTTGCTTCTATAGGTCCCCATGCTGTCACAGTTCATCCGTGGTCCTTTTGCGCCCCCTGGTGTCAAAAGGGATTTTTAGATTGTTAGCCTGCATTGGGTCACAATGGTTCCCTGCTTCTCTTAACCTCTGTGGTGGCACAATGCATCCCATGCCCTTTTAGGCCACTAGGTGTTACAATGAATCATTTGATTCTTGGCCTTCATGGTGTCATAATAGATCCTTGCTTCTATAGGTCCCCATGCTGTCACAGTTCATCCGTGGTCCTTTTGCGCCCCCTGGTGTCAAAAGGGATTCTTAGATTGTTAGCCTGCATTGGGTCACAATGGTTCCTTGCTTCTCTTAACCTCTGTGGTGTCACAATGCATCCCATGCCCTTTTAGGCCACTTGGTGTTACAATGAATCATTTGAGTCTTGGCCTCTATGGTGTCATAATATTTCCATGATTTATTGTGCCCCATGCTTTCACAATTCATCCCTGGCCCTATTACAACCCCTGGTGTCCCAGGGGATCATTAGATTGTTAGCCTCCCTTGGGTCACAATGGTTCCCTGCTTCTCTTAACCTCTGTGGTGTCACAATGCATTCCAAGCCCTTTTAGGCCACTTGATGTCACAATGAATCATTTGATTCTTGGCCTTCATGGTGTCATAATAGATCCTTGCTTCTATAGGTCCCCATGCTGTCACAGTTCATCCGTGGTCCTTTTGAGCCCCCTGGTGTCAAAAGGGATTCTTAGATTGTTAGCCTGCATTGGGTCACAATGGTTCCTTGCTTCTCTTAACCCCTGTGGTGTCACAATGCATCCCATGCCCTTTTAGGCCACTTGGTGTTACAATGAATCATTTGAGTCTTGGCCTCTATGGTGTCAAAATGTTTCCATGTTTTTCTTGGGCTCCATGCTTTCACAATTCATCCCTGGCCCTATTACAACCCCTGGTGTCACAATGGATCATTAGATTGTTAGCCTCCCTTGGGTCACAATGGTTCCTTGCTTCTCTTTACCTCTGTGGTGTCACAATGCATTCCAAGCCCTTTTAGGCCACGTGATGTCACAATGAATCATTTGATTCTTGGCCTTCATGGTGTCAGAATAGATCCTTGCTTCTATAGGTCCCCATGCTGTCACAGTTCATCCGTGGTCCTTTTGCGCCCCCTGGTGTCAAAAGGGATTCTTAGATTGTTAGCCTGCATTGGGTCACAATGGTTCCTTGCTTCTCTTAACCTCTGTGGTGTCACAATGCATCCCATGCCCTTTTAGGCCACTTGGTATTACAATGAATAATTTGAGTCTTGGCCTCTATGGTGTCAAAATGTTTCCATGTTTTTCTTGGGCTCCATGCTTTCACAATTCATCCCTGGCCCTATTACAACCCCTGGTGTCACAATGGATCATTAACTTGTTAGCCTCCCTTGGGTCACAATGGTTCCTTGCTTCTCTTAACCTCTGTGGTGTCACAATGCATTCCAAGCCCTTTTAGGCCACTTGATGTCACAATGAATCATTTGATTCTTGGCCTTCATGGTGTCATAATAGATCCTTGCTTCTATAGGTCCCCATGCTGTCACAGTTCATCCGTGGTCCTTTTGCGCCCCCTGGTGTAAAAAGGGATTCTTAGATTGTTAGCCTGCATTGGGTCACAATGGTTCCTTGCTTCTCTTAACCCCTATGGTGTCACAATGCATCCCATGCCCTTTTAGGCCACTTGGTGTAACAATGAATCATTTGAGTCTTGGCCTCTATGGTGTCATAATATTTCCATGATTAATTGTGCCCCATGCTTTCACAATTCATCCCTAGCCCTATTACAACCCCTGGTGTCACAAGGGATCATTAGATTGTTAGCCTCCCTTGGGTCACAATGGTTCCCTGCTTCTCTTAACCTCTGTGGTGTCACAATGCATTCCAAGCCCTTTTAGGCCACTTGATGTCACAATGAATCATTTGATTCTTGGCATTCATGGTGTCATAATAGATCCTTGCTTCTATAGGTCCCCATGCTGTCACAGTTCATCCGTGGTCCTTTTGCACCCCCTGGTGTCAAAAGGGAATCTTAGATAGTTACCCTGCATTGGGTCACAATGGTTCCTTCCTTCTCTTAACCTCTGTGGTGGCACAATGCATCCCATGCCCTTTTAGGCCACTTGGTGTTACAATGAATCATTTGAGTCTTGGCCTCTATGGTGTCAAAATGTTTCCATGTTTTTCTTGGGCCCCATGCTTTCACAACTCATCCCTGGCCCTATTACAACCCCAGGTGTCACAATGGATCATTAGATTGTTAGCCTGCATTGGGTCACAATGGTTCCCTGCTTCTCTTAACCTCTGTGGTGTCACAATGCATTCCAAGCCCTTTTAGGCCACTTGATGTCACAATGAATCATTTGATTCTTGGCATTCATGGTGTCATAATAGATCCTTGCTTCTATAGGTCCCCATGCTGTCACAGTTCATCCGTGGTCCTTTTGCACCCCCTGGTGTCAAAAGGGAATCTTAGATAGTTAGCCTGCATTGGGTCACAATGGTTCCTTGCTTCTCTTAACCTCTGTGGTGGCACAATGCATCCCATGCCCTTTTAGGCCACTTGGTGTTACAATGAATCATTTGAGTCTTGGCCTCTATGGTGTCAAAATGTTTCCATGTTTTTCTTGGGCCCCATGCTTTCACAACTCATCCCTGGCCCTATTACAACCCCAGGTGTCACAATGGATCATTAGATTGTTAGCCTGCATTGGGTCACAATGGTTCCTTGCTTCTCTTAACCCCTGTGGTGTCACAATGCATCCCATGCCCTTTTAGGCCACTTGGTGTTACAATGAATCTTTTGAGTCTTGGCCTCTATGGTGTCAAAATGTTTCCATGTTTTTTTGGGCTCCATGCTTTCACAATTCATCCCTGGCCCTATTACAACCCCTGGTGTCACAATGGATCATTAGATTGTTAGCCTCCCTTGGGTCACAATGGTTCCTTGCTTCTCTTAACCTCTGTGGTGTCACAATGCATTCCAAGCCCTTTTAGGCCACTTGATGTCACAATGAATCATTTGATTCTTGGCATTCATGGTGTCATAATAGATCCTTGCTTCTATAGGTCCCCATGCTGTCACAGTTCATCTGTGGTCCTTTTGCGTCCCCTGGTGTCAAAAGGGAATCTTAGATAGTTAGCCTGCATTGGGTCACAATGGTTCCTTGCTTCTCTTAACCTCTGTGGTGTCACAATGCATCCCATGCCCTTTTAGGCCACTAGGTGTTACAATGAATCATTTGAGTCTTGGCCTCTATGGTGTCAAAATGTTTCCATGTTTTTCTTGGGCTCCATGCTTTCACAATTCATCCCTAGCCCTATTACAACCCCTGGTGTCACAAGGGATCATTAAATTGTTAGCCTCCCTTGGGTCACAATGGTTCCTTGCTTCTCTTAACCTCTGTGGTGTCACAATGCATTCCAAGCCCTTTTAGGCCACTTGATGTCACAATGAATCATTTGATTCTTGGCCTTCATGGTGTCAGAATAGATCCTTGCTTCTATAGGTCCCCATGCTGTCACAGTTCATCCGTGGTCCTTTTGCGCCCCCTGGTGTCAAAAGGGAATCTTGGATAGTTAGCCTGCTTTGGGTCACAATGGTTCCTTGCTTCTCTAAACCTCTGTGGTGTCACAGTGCAACCAATGCCCTTTTAGGCCACTTGATGTCACAATGAATCATTTGATTCTTGGCCTTCATGGTGTCAGAATAGATCCTTGCTTCTATAGGTCCCCATGCTGTCACAGTTCATCCGTGGACCTTTTGCACCCCCTGGTGTCAAAAGGGATTCTTAGATTGTTACCCTGCATTGGGTCACAATTGTTCCTTGCTTCTCTTAACCTCTGTGGTGTCACAATGCATCCCATGCCCTTTTAGGCCACTTGATGTCACAATGAATCATTTGATTCTTGGCCTTCATGGTGTCATAATAGATCCTTGCTTCTATAGGTCCCCATGCTGTCACAGTTCATCCGTGGTCCTTTTGCGCCCCCTGGTGTCAAAAGGGATTCTTAGATTGTTAGCCTGCATTGGGTCACAATGGTTCCTTGCTTCTCTTAACCCCTGTGGTGTCACAATGCATCCCATGCCCTTTTAGGCCACTTGGTGTTACAATGAATCATTTGAGTCTTGGCCTCTATGGTGTCAAAATGTTTCCATGTTTTTCTTGGGCTCCATGCTTTCACAATTCATCCCTGGCCCTATTACAACCCCTGGTGTCACAATGGATCATTAGATTGTTAGCCTCCCTTGGGTCACAATGGTTCCTTGCTTCTCTTAACCTCTGTGGTGTCACAATGCATTCCAAGCCCTTTTACGCCACTTGATGTCACAATGAATCATTTGATTCTTGGCCTTCATGGTGTCATAATAGATCCTTGCTTCTATAGGTCCCCATGCTGTCACAGTTCATCCGTGGTCCTTTTGCGCCCCCTGGTGTCAAAAGGGATTCTTAGATTGTTAGCCTGCATTGGGTCACAATGGTTCCTTGCTTCTCTTAACCTCTGTGGTGTCACAATGCATCCCATGCCCTTTTAGGCCACTAGGTGTTACAATGAATCATTTGAGTCTTGGCCTCTATGGTGTCAAAATGTTTCCATGTTTTTCTTGGGCTCCATGCTTTCACAATTCATCCCTAGCCCTATTACAACCCCTGGTGTCACAAGGGATCATTAAATTGTTAGCCTCCCTTGGGTCACAATGGTTCCTTGCTTCTCTTAACCTCTGTGGTGTCACAATGCATTCCAAGCCCTTTTAGGCCACTTGATGTCACAATGAATCATTTGATTCTTGGCCTTCATGGTGTCAGAATAGATCCTTGCTTCTATAGGTCCCCATGCTGTCACAGTTCATCCGTGGTCCTTTTGCGCCCCCTGGTGTCAAAAGGGAATCTTGGATAGTTAGCCTGCATTGGGTCACAATGGTTCCTTGCTTCTCTTAACCTCTGTGGTGTCACAGTGCAACCAATGCCCTTTTAGGCCACTTGATGTCACAATGAATCATTTGATTCTTGGCCTTCATGGTGTCAGAATAGATCCTTGCTTCTATAGGTCCCCATGCTGTCACAGTTCATCCGTGGTCCTTTTGCGCCCCCTGGTGTCAAAAGGGATTCTTAGATTGTTAGCCTGCATTGGGTCACAATGGTTCCCTGCTTCTCTTAACCTCTGTGGTGTCACAATGCATCCCATGCCCTTTTAGGCCACTTGGTGTTACAATGAATCATTTGAGTCTTGGCCTCTATGTTGTCATAATATTTCCATGATTAATTGTGCCCCATGCTTTCACAATTCATCCCTGGCCCTATTACAACCCCTGGTGTCACAATGGATCATTAGATTGTTAGCCTGCATTGGGTCACAATGGTTCCTTGCTTCTCTTAACCCCTGTGGTGTCACAATGCATCCCATGCCCTTTTAGGCCACTTGGTGTTACAATGAATCATTTGAGTCTTGGCCTCTATGGTGTCAAAATATTTCCATGTTTTTTTGGGCTCCATGCTTTCACAATTCATCCCTGGCCCTATTACAACCCCTGGTGTCACAATGGATCATTAGATTGTTAGCCTCCCTTGGGTCACAATGGTTCCTTGCTTCTCTTAACCTCTGTGGTGTCACAATGCATTCCAAGCCCTTTTAGGCCACTTGATGTCACAATGAATCATTTGATTCTTGGCCTTCATGGTGTCATAATAGATCCTTACTTCTATAGGTCCCCATGCTGTCACAGTTCATCCGTGGTCCTTTTGCGCCCCCTGGTGTCAAAAGGGATTTTTAGATTGTTAGCCTGCATTGGGTCACAATGGTTCCCTGCTTCTCTTAACCTCTGTGTTGTCACAATGAATTCCAAGCCCTTTTAGGCCACTTGATGTCACAATGAATCATTTGATTCTTGGCCTCCATGGTGGCATAATAGATCCTTGCTTCTATAGGTCCCCGTGCTACAACAATCCATCCATGACCCTTTTTATAGCCCCTGGTGCCACAAGGGATCATTAGATTGTTAGCCGCCCTTGGGTCACAATGGTTCCTTGCTTCTCTTAACCTCTGTGGTGTCACAATGCATCCCATGCCCTTTTAGGCCACTTGATGTCACAATGAATCATTTGATTCTTGGCCTCCATGGTGGCATAATAGATCCTTGCTTCTATTGGTCCCTGTGCTGTAACATTCCATCACTGGGCCTTTTACAAACCCTGGTGTCACAATGGATCATTAGATTGTTAGCCTCCCTTGGGTCACAATGGTTCCTTGCTTCTCTTAACCTCTGTGGTGTCACAATGCATCCCATGCCCTTTTAGGCCACTTGATGTCACAATGAATCATTTGATTCTTGGCCTTCATGGTGTCATAATAGATCCTTGCTTCTATAGGTCCCCATGCTGTCACAGTTCATCCGTGGTCCTTTTGCGCCCCCTGGTGTCAAAAGGGATTCTTAGATTGTTAGCCTGCATTGGGTCACAATGGTTCCTTGCTTCTCTTAACCCCTGTGGTGTCACAATGCATCCCATGCCCTTTTAGGCCACTTGGTGTTACAATGAATCATTTGAGTCTTGGCCTCTATGGTGTCAAAATGTTTCCATGTTTTTCTTGGGCTCCATGCTTTCACAATTCATCCCTGGCCCTATTACAACCCCTGGTGTCACAATGGATCATTAGATTGTTAGCCTCCCTTGGGTCACAATGGTTCCTTGCTTCTCTTAACCTCTGTGGTGTCACAATGCATTCCAAGCCCTTTTACGCCACTTGATGTCACAATGAATCATTTGATTCTTGGCCTTCATGGTGTCATAATAGATCCTTGCTTCTATAGGTCCCCATGCTGTCACAGTTCATCCGTGGTCCTTTTGCGCCCCCTGGTGTCAAAAGGGATTCTTAGATTGTTAGCCTGCATTGGGTCACAATGGTTCCTTGCTTCTCTTAACCTCTGTGGTGTCACAATGCATCCCATGCCCTTTTAGGCCACTAGGTGTTACAATGAATCATTTGAGTCTTGGCCTCTATGGTGTCAAAATGTTTCCATGTTTTTCTTGGGCTCCATGCTTTCACAATTCATCCCTAGCCCTATTACAACCCCTGGTGTCACAAGGGATCATTAAATTGTTAGCCTCCCTTGGGTCACACTGGTTCCTTGCTTCTCTTAACCTCTGTGGTGTCACAATGCATTCCAAGCCCTTTTAGGCCACTTGATGTCACAATGAATCATTTGATTCTTGGCCTTCATGGTGTCAGAATAGATCCTTGCTTCTATAGGTCCCCATGCTGTCACAGTTCATCCGTGGTCCTTTTGCGCCCCCTGGTGTCAAAAGGGAATCTTGGATAGTTAGCCTGCATTGGGTCACAATGGTTCCTTGCTTCTCTTAACCTCTGTGGTGTCACAGTGCAACCAATGCCCTTTTAGGCCACTTGATGTCACAATGAATCATTTGATTCTTGGCCTTCATGGTGTCAGAATAGATCCTTGCTTCTATAGGTCCCCATGCTGTCACAGTTCATCCGTGGTCCTTTTGCGCCCCCTGGTGTCAAAAGGGATTCTTAGATTGTTAGCCTCCCTTGGGTCACAATGGTTCCCTGCTTCTCTTAACCTCTGTGGTGTCACAATGCATCCCATGCCCTTTTAGGCCACTTGGTGTTACAATGAATCATTTGAGTCTTGGCCTCTATGTTGTCATAATATTTCCATGATTAATTGTGCCCCATGCTTTCACAATTCATCCCTGGCCCTATTACAACCCCTGGTGTCACAATGGATCATTAGATTGTTAGCCTGCATTGGGTCACAATGGTTCCTTGCTTCTCTTAACCCCTATGGTGTCACAATGCATCCCATGCCCTTTTAGGCCACTTGATGTCACAATGAATCATTTGATTCTTGGCCTTCATGGTGTCATAATAGATCCTTGCTTCTATAGGTCCCCATGCTGTCACAGTTCATCCGTGGTCCTTTTGCAACCCCCTGGTGTCAAAAGGGAATCTTAGATAGTTACCCTGCATTGGGTCACAATGGTTCCTTGCTTCTCTTAACCCCTGTGGTGTCACAATGCATCCCATGCCCTTTTAGGCCACTTGGTGTTACAATGAATCATTTGAGTCTTGGCCTCTATGGTGTCAAAATGTTTCCATGTTTTTCTTGGGCCCCATGCTTTCACAACTCATCCCTGGCCCTATTACAACCCCTGGTGTCACAATGGATCATTAGATTGTTAGCCTGCATTGGGTCACAATGGTTCCTTGCTTCTCTTAACCCCTGTGGTGTCACAATGCATCCCATGACCTTTTAGGCCACTTGGTGTTACAATGAATCATTTGAGTCTTGGCCTCTATGGTGTCAAAATGTTTCCATGTTTTTTTGGGCTCCATGCTTTCACAATTCATCCCTGGCCCTATTACAACCCCTGGTGTCACAATGGATCATTAGATTGTTAGCCTCCCTTGGGTCACAATGGTTCCTTGCTTCTCTTAACCTCTGTGGTGTCACAATGCATTCCAAGCCCTTTTAGGCCACTTGATGTCACAATGAATCATTTGATTCTTGGCATTCATGGTGTCATAATAGATCCTTGCTTCTATAGGTCCCCATGCTGTCACAGTTCATCTGTGGTCCTTTTGCGTCCCCTGGTGTCAAAAGGGAATCTTAGATAGTTAGCCTGCATTGGGTCACAATGGTTCCTTGCTTCTCTTAACCTCTGTGGTGTCACAATGCATCCCATGCCCTTTTAGGCCACTTGGTGTTACAATGAATCATTTGAGTCTTGGCCTCTATGGTGTCATAATGTTTCCATGTTTTTCTTGGTCCCCATGCTTTCACAATTCATCCCTGGCCCTATTACAACCCCTGGTGTCACAATGGATCATTAGATTGTTAGCCTCCCTTGGGTCACAATGGTTCCTTGCTTCTCTTAACCTCTGTGGTGTCACAATGCATTCCAAGCCCTTTTAGGCCACTTGATGTCACAATGAATCATTTGATTCTTGGCCTTCATGGTGTCATAATAGATCCTTGCTTCTATAGGTCCCCATGCTGTCACAGTTCATCCGTGGTCCTTTTGCGCCCCCTGGTGTCAAAAGGGATTTTTAGATTGTTAGCCTCCCTTGGGTCACAATGGTTCCTTGCTTCTCTTAACCTCTGTGGTGGCACAATGCATCCCATGCCCTTTTAGGCCACTTGATGTCACAATGAATCATTTGATTCTTGGCCTTCATGGTGTCATAATAGATCCTTGCTTCTATAGGTCCCCATGCTGTCACAGTTCATCCGTGGTCCTTTTGCGCCCCCTGGTGTCAAAAGGGATTCTTAGATTGTTAGCCTGCATTGGGTCACAATGGTTCCTTGCTTCTCTTAACCCCTGTGGTGTCACAATGCATCCCATGCCCTTTTAGGCCACTTGGTGTTACAATGAATCATTTGAGTCTTGGCCTCTATGGTGTCAGAATGTTTCCATGTTTTTCTTGGGCTCCATGCTTTCACAATTCATCCCTGGCCCTATTACAACCCCTGGTGTCACAATGGATCATTAGATTGTTAGCCTCCCTTGGGTCACAATGGTTCCTTGCTTCTCTTTACCTCTGTGGTGTCACAATGCATTCCAAGCCCTTTTAGGCCACGTGATGTCACAATGAATCATTTGATTCTTGGCCTTCATGGTGTCAGAATAGATCCTTGCTTCTATAGGTCCCCATGCTGTCACAGTTCATCCGTGGTCCTTTTGCGCCCCCTGGTGTCAAAAGGGATTCTTAGATTGTTAGCCTGCATTGGGTCACAATGGTTCCTTGCTTCTCTTAACCTCTGTGGTGTCACAATGCATCCCATGCCCTTTTAGGCCACTTGGTATTACAATGAATAATTTGAGTCTTGGCCTCTATGGTGTCAAAATGTTTCCATGTTTATCTTGGGCTCCATGCTTTCACAATTCATCCCTGGCCCTATTACAACCCCTGGTGTCACAATGGATCATTAACTTGTTAGCCTCCCTTGGGTCACAATGGTTCCTTGCTTCTCTTAACCTCTGTGGTGTCACAATGCATTCCAAGCCCTTTTAGGCCACTTGATGTCACAATGAATCATTTGATTCTTGGCCTTCATGGTGTCATAATAGATCCTTGCTTCTATAGGTCCCCATGCTGTCACAGTTCATCCGTGGTCCTTTTGCGCCCCCTGGTGTAATAAGGGATTCTTAGATTGTTAGCCTGCATTGGGTCACAATGGTTCCTTGCTTCTCTTAACCCCTATGGTGTCACAATGCATCCCATGCCCTTTTAGGCCACTTGGTGTAACAATGAATCATTTGAGTCTTGGCCTCTATGGTGTCATAATATTTCCATGATTAATTGTGCCCCATGCTTTCACAATTCATCCCTAGCCCTATTACAACCCCTGGTGTCACAAGGGATCATTAGATTGTTAGCCTCCCTTGGGTCACAATGGTTCCCTGCTTCTCTTAACCTCTGTGGTGTCACAATGCATTCCAAGCCCTTTTAGGCCACTTGATGTCACAATGAATCATTTGATTCTTGGCATTCATGGTGTCATAATAGATCCTTGCTTCTATAGGTCCCCATGCTGTCACAGTTCATCCGTGGTCCTTTTGCACCCCCTGGTGTCAAAAGGGAATCTTAGATAGTTACCCTGCATTGGGTCACAATGGTTCCTTCCTTCTCTTAACCTCTGTGGTGGCACAATGCATCCCATGCCCTTTTAGGCCACTTGGTGTTACAATGAATCATTTGAGTCTTGGCCTCTATGGTGTCAAAATGTTTCCATGTTTTTCTTGGGCCCCATGCTTTCACAACTCATCCCTGGCCCTATTACAACCCCAGGTGTCACAATGGATCATTAGATTGTTAGCCTGCATTGGGTCACAGTGGTTCCCTGCTTCTCTTAACCTCTGTGGTGTCACAATGCATTCCAAGCCCTTTTAGGCCACTTGATGTCACAATGAATCATTTGATTCTTGGCATTCATGGTGTCATAATAGATCCTTGCTTCTATAGGTCCCCATGCTGTCACAGTTCATCCGTGGTCCTTTTGCACCCCCTGGTGTCAAAAGGGAATCTTAGATAGTTACCCTGCATTGGGTCACAATGGTTCCTTGCTTCTCTTAACCTCTGTGGTGGCACAATGCATCCCATGCCCTTTTAGGCCACTTGGTGTTACAATGAATCATTTGAGTCTTGGCCTCTATGGTGTCAAAATGTTTCCATGTTTTTCTTGGGCCCCATGCTTTCACAACTCATCCCTGGCCCTATTACAACCCCAGGTGTCACAATGGATCATTAGATTGTTAGCCTGCATTGGGTCACAATGGTTCCTTGCTTCTCTTAACCCCTGTGGTGTCACAATGCATCCCATGCCCTTTTAGGCCACTTGGTGTTACAATGAATCTTTTGAGTCTTGGCCTCTATGGTGTCAAAATGTTTCCATGTTTTTTTGGGCTCCATGCTTTCACAATTCATCCCTGGCCCTATTACAACCCCTGGTGTCACAATGGATCATTAGATTGTTAGCCTCCCTTGGGTCACAATGGTTCCTTGCTTCTCTTAACCTCTGTGGTGTCACAATGCATTCCAAGCCCTTTTAGGCCACTTGATGTCACAATGAATCATTTGATTCTTGGCATTCATGGTGTCATAATAGATCCTTGCTTCTATAGGTCCCCATGCTGTCACAGTTCATCTGTGGTCCTTTTGCGTCCCCTGGTGTCAAAAGGGAATCTTAGATAGTTAGCCTGCATTGGGTCACAATGGTTCCTTGCTTCTCTTAACCTCTGTGGTGTCACAATGCATCCCATGCCCTTTTAGGCCACTTGGTGTTACAATGAATCATTTGAGTCTTGGCCTCTATGGTGTCAAAATGTTTCCATGTTTTTCTTGGGCTCCATGCTTTCACAATTCATCCCTGGCCCTATTACAACCACTGGTGTCACAATGGATCATTAGATTGTTAGCCTCCCTTGGGTCACAATGGTTCCTTGCTTCTCTTAACCTCTGTGGTGTCACAATGCATTCCAAGCCCTTTTACGCCACTTGATGTCACAATGAATCATTTGATTCTTGGCCTTCATGGTGTCATAATAGATCCTTGCTTCTATAGGTCCCCATGCTGTCACAGTTCATCCGTGGTCCTTTTGCGCCCCCTGGTGTCAAAAGGGATTTTTAGATTGTTAGCCTGCATTGGGTCACAATGGTTCCCTGCTTCTCTTAACCTCTGTGTTGTCACAATGCATCCCATGCCCTTTTAGGCCACTTGGTGTTACAATGAATCATTTGATTCTTGGCCTTCATGGTGTCATAATAGATCCTTGCTTCTATAGGTCCCCATGCTGTCACAGTTCATCCGTGGTCCTTTTGCGCCCCCTGGTGTCAAAAGGGATTCTTAGATTGTTAGCCTGCATTGGGTCACAATGGTTCCTTGCTTCTCTTAACCTCTGTGGTGTCACAATGCATCCCATGCCCTTTTAGGCCACTTGGTGTTACAATGAATCATTTGAGTCTTGGCCTCTATGGTGTCATAATATTTCCATGATTTATTGTGCCCCATGCTTTCACAATTCATCCCTGGCCCTATTACAACCCCTGGTGTCACAATGGATCATTAGATTGTTAGCCTCCCTTGGGTCACAATGGTTCCCTGCTTCTCTTAACCTCTGTGGTGTCACAATGCATTCCAAGCCCTTTTAGGCCACTTGATGTCACAATGAATCATTTGATTCTTGGCCTTCATGGTGTCATAATAGATCCTTGCTTCTATAGGTCCCCATGCTGTCACAGTTCATCCATGGTCCTTTTGAGCCCCCTGGTGTCAAAAGGGATTCTTAGATTGTTAGCCTGCATTGGGTCACAATGGTTCCTTGCTTCTCTTAACCCCTGTGGTGTCACAATGCGTCCCATGCCCTTTTAGGCCACTTGGTGTTACAATGAATCATTTGAGTCTTGGCCTCTATGGTGTCATAATGTTTCCATGTTTTTCTTGGGCTCCATGCTTTCACAATTCATCCCTGGCCCTATTACAACCCCTGGTGTCACAATGGATCATTAGATTGTTAGCCTCCCTTGGGTCACAATGGTTCCTTGCTTCTCTTAACCTCTGTGGTGTCACAATGCATTCCAAGCCCTTTTAGGCCACTTGATGTCACAATGAATCATTTGATTCTTGGCCTTCATGGTGTCAGAATAGATCCTTGCTTCTATAGGTCCCCATGCTGTCACAGTTCATCCGTGGTCCTTTTGCGCCCCCTGGTGTCAAAGGGGATTCTTAGATTGTTAGCCTGCATTGGGTCACAATGGTTCCTTGCTTCTCTTAACCCCTATGGTGTCACAATGCATCCCATGCACTTTTAGGCCACTTGGTGTTACAATGAATCATTTGAGTCTTGGCCTCTATGGTGTCATAATATTTCCATGATTTATTGTGCCCCATGCTTTCACAATTCATCCCTGGCCCTATTACAACCCCTGGTGTCACAATGGATCTTTAGATTGTTAGCCTCCCTTGGGTCACAATGGTTCCCTGCTTCTCTTAACCTCTGTGGTGTCACAATGCATTGCAAGCCCTTTTAGGCCACTTGATGTCACAATGAATCATTTGATTCTTGGCCTTCATGGTGTCATAATAAATCCTTGCTTCTATAGGTCCCCATGTTGTCACAGTTCATCCGTGGTCCTTTTGCGCCCCCTGGTGTCAAAAGGGATTCTTAGATTGTTAGCCTGCATTGGGTCACAATGCTTCCTTGCTTCTCTTAACCTCTGTGGTGTCACAATGCATCCCATGCCCTTTTAGGCCACTTGATGTCACAATGAATCATTTGATTCTTGGCCTTCATGGTGTCATAATAGATCCTTGCTTCTATAGGTCCCCATGCTGTCACAGTTCATCCGTGGTCCTTTTGCACACCCTGCTGTCAAAAGGGAATCTTAGATAGTTAGCCTGCATTGGGTCACAATGGTTCCTTGCTTCTCTTAACCTCTGTGGTGGCACAATGCATCCCATGCCCTTTTAGGCCACTTGGTGTTACAATGAATCATTTGAGTCTTGGCCTCTATGGTGTCAAAATGTTTCCATGTTTTTCTTGGGCCCCATGCTTTCACAATTCATCCCTGGCCCTATTACAACCCCTGGTGTCACAATGGATCATTAGATTGTTAGCCTCCCTTGGGTCACAATGGTTCCTGGCTTCTCTTAACCTCTGTGGTGTCACAATGCATTCCAAGCCCTTTTAGGCCACTTGATGTCACAATGAATCATTTGATTCTTGGCCTTCATGGTGTCATAATAGATCCTTGTTCTATAGGTCCCCATGAGTCACAGTTCATCCGTGGCCCTTTTGCGCCCCCTGGTGTCAAAAGGGATTTTTAGATTGTTAGCCTCCCTTGGGTCACAATGGTTCCTTGCTTCTCTTAACCTCTGTGTTGTCACAATGCATCCCATGCCCTTTTAGGCCACTTGGTGTTACAATGAATCATTTGATTCTTGGCCTTCATGGTGTCATAAGAGATCCTCGCTTCTATAGGTCCCCATGCCGTGACAGTTCATCCGTGGTCCTTTTGCGCCCCCTGGTGTCAAAAGGGATTCTTAGATTGTTAGCCTGCATTGGGTCACAATGGTTCCTTGCTTCTCTTAACCCCTGTGGTGTCACAATGCATCCCATGCCCTTTTAGGCCACTTGGTGTTACAATGAATCATTTGAGTCTTGGCCTCTATGGTGTCATAATGTTTCCATGTTTTTCTTGGGCTCCATGCTTTCACAATTCATCCCTGGCCCTATTACAACCCCTGGTGTCACAGGGGATCATTAGATTGTTAGCCTCCCTTGGGTCACAATGGTTCCTTGTTTCTCTTAACCTCTGTGGTGTCACAATGCATTCCAAGCCCTTTTAGGCCACTTGATGTCACAATCAATCATTTGATTCTTGGCCTTCATGGTGTCATAATAGATCCTTGCTTCTATAGGTCCCCATGCTGTCACAGTTCATCCGAGGTCCTTTTGAGCCCCCTGGTGTCAAAAGGGATTCTTAGATTGTTAGCCTGCATTGGGTCACAATGGTTCCTTGCTTCTCTTAACCCATGTGGTGTCACAATGCGTCCCATGCCCTTTTAGGCCACTTGGTGTTACAATGAATCATTTGAGTCTTGGCCTCTATGGTGTCATAATGTTTCCATGTTTTTCTTGGGCTCCATGCTTTCACAATTCATCCCTGGCCCTATTACAACCCCTGGTGTCACAATGGATCATTAGATTGTTAGCCTCCCTTGGGTCACAATGGTTCCTTGCTTCTCTTAACCTCTGTGGTGTCACAATGCATTCCAAGCCCTTTTAGGCCACTTGATGTCACAATGAATCATTTGATTCTTGGCCTTCATGGTGTCATAATAGATCCTTGCTTCTATAGGTCCCCATGCTGTCACAGTTCATGCGTGGTCCTTTTGCGCCCCCTGGTGTCAAAAGGGATTCTTAGATTGTTAGCCTGCATTGGGTCACAATGGTTCCTTGCTTCTCTTAACCTCTGTGGTGTCACAATGCATCCCATGCCCTTTTAGGCCACTTGGTGTTACAATGAATCATTTGAGTCTTGGCCTCTATGGTGTCATAATATTTCCATGATTTATTGTGCCCCATGCTTTCACAATTCATCCCTGGCCCTATTACAACCCCTGGTGTCACAATGGATCATTAACTTGTTAGCCTCCCTTGGGTCACAATGGTTCCTTGCTTCTCTTAACCTCTGTGGTGTCACAATGCATTCCAAGCCCTTTTAGGCCACTTGATGTCACAATGAATCATTTGATTCTTGGCCTTCATGGTGTCATAATAGATCCTTGCTTCTATAGGTCCCCATGCTGTCACAGTTCATCCGTGGTCCTTTTGCGCCCCCTGGTGTAAAAAGGGATTCTTAGATTGTTAGCCTGCATTGGGTCACAATGGTTCCTTGCTTCTCTTAACCCCTATGGTGTCACAATGCATCCCATGCCCTTTTAGGCCACTTGGTGTAACAATGAATCATTTGAGTCTTGGCCTCTATGGTGTCAAAATGTTTCCATGTTTTTCTTGGGCCCCATGCTTTCACAACTCATCCCTGGCCCTATTACAACCCCAGGTGTCACAATGGATCATTAGATTGTTAGCCTGCATTGGGTCACAATGGTTCCTTGCTTCTCTTAACCCCTGTGGTGTCACAATGCATCCCATGCCCTTTTAGGCCACTTGGTGTTACAATGAATCTTTTGAGTCTTGGCCTCTATGGTGTCAAAATGTTTCCATGTTTTTTTGGACTCCATGCTTTCACAATTCATCCCTGGCCCTATTACAACCCCTGGTGTCACAATGGATCATTAGATTGTTAGCCTCCCTTGGGTCACAATGGTTCCTTGCTTCTCTTAACCTCTGTGGTGTCACAATGCATTCCAAGCCCTTTTAGGCCACTTGATGTCACAATGAATCATTTGATTCTTGGCATTCATGGTGTCATAATAGATCCTTGCTTCTATAGGTCCCCATGCTGTCACAGTTCATCTGTGGTCCTTTTGCGTCCCCTGGTGTCAAAAGGGAATCTTAGATAGTTAGCCTGCATTGGGTCACAATGGTTCCTTGCTTCTCTTAACCTCTGTGGTGGCACAATGCATCCCATGCCCTTTTAGGCCACTTGGTGTTACAATGAATCATTTGAGTCTTGGCCTCTATGGTGTCATGATGTTTCCATGTTTTTCTTGGGCTCCATGCTTTCACAATTCATCCCTGGCCCTATTACAACCACTGGTGTCACAATGGATCATTATATTGTTAGCCTCCCTTGGGTCACAATGGTTCCTTGCTTCTCTTAACCTCTGTGGTGTCACAATGCATTCCAAGCCCTTTTAGGCCACTTGATGTCACAATGAATCATTTGATTCTTGGCCTTCATGGTGTCATAATAGATCCTTGCTTCTATAGGTCCCCATGCTGTCACAGTTCATCCGTGGTCCTTTTGCGCCCCCTGGTGTCAAAAGGGATTTTTAGATTGTTAGCCTGCATTGGGTCACAATGGTTCCCTGCTTCTCTTAACCTCTGTGTTGTCACAATGCATCCCATGCCCTTTTAGGCCACTTGGTGTTACAATGAATCATTTGATTCTTGGCCTTCATGGTGTCATAATAGATCCTTGCTTCTATAGGTCCCCATGCTGTCACAGTTCATCCGTGGTCCTTTTGCGCCCCCTGGTGTCAAAAGGGATTCTTAGATTGTTAGCCTGCATTGGGTCACAATGGTTCCTTGCTTCTCTTAACCTCTGTGGTGTCACAATGCATCCCATGCCCTTTTAGGCCACTTGGTGTTACAATGAATCATTTGAGTCTTGGCCTCTATGGTGTCATAATATTTCCATGATTTATTGTGCCCCATGCTTTCACAATTCATCCCTGGCCCTATTACAACCCCTGGTGTCCCAGGGGATCATTAGATTGTTAGCCTCCCTTGGGTCACAATGGTTCCCTGCTTCTCTTAACCTCTGTGGTGTCACAATGCATTCCAAGCCCTTTTAGGCCACTTGATGTCACAATGAATCATTTGATTCTTGGCCTTCATGGTGTCATAATAGATCCTTGCTTCTATAGGTCCCCATGCTGTCACAGTTCATCCATGGTCCTTTTGAGCCCCCTGGTGTCAAAAGGGATTCTTAGATTGTTAGCCTGCATTGGGTCACAATGGTTCCTTGCTTCTCTTAACCCCTGTGGTGTCACAATGCGTCCCATGCCCTTTTAGGCCACTTGGTGTTACAATGAATCATTTGAGTCTTGGCCTCTATGGTGTCATAATGTTTCCATGTTTTTCTTGGGCTCCATGCTTTCACAATTCATCCCTGGCCCTATTACAACCCCTGGTGTCACAATGGATCATTAGATTGTTAGCCTCCCTTGGGTCACAATGGTTCCTTGCTTCTCTTAACCCCTATGGTGTCACAATGCATCCCATGCCCTTTTAGGCCACTTGGTGTTACAATGAATCATTTGAGTCTTGGCCTCTATGGTGTCATAATATTTCCATGATTTATTGTTCCCCATGCTTTCACAATTCATCCCTGGCCCTATTACAACCCCTGGTGTCACAATGGATCTTTAGATTGTTAGCCTCCCTTGGGTCACAATGGTTCCTTGCTTCTCTTAACCTCTGTGGTGTCACAATGCATTCCAAGCCCTTTTAGGCCACTTGATGTCACAATGAATCATTTGATTCTTGGCCTTCATGGTGTCATAATAAATCCTTGCTTCTATAGGTCCCCATGTTGTCACAGTTCATCCGTGGTCCTTTTGCGCCCCCTGGTGTCAAAAGGGATTCTTAGATTGTTAGCCTGCATTGGGTCACAATGCTTCCTTGCTTCTCTTAACCCTTGTGGTGTCACAATGCATCCCATGCCCTTTTAGGCCACTTGATGTCACAATGAATCATTTGATTCTTGGCCTTCATGGTGTCATAATAGATCCTTGCTTCTATAGGTCCCCATGCTGTCACAGTTCATCCGTGGTCCTTTTGCACACCCTGCTGTCAAAAGGGAATCTTAGATAGTTAGCCTGCATTGGGTCACAATGGTTCCTTGCTTCTCTTAACCTCTGTGTTGTCACAATGCATCCCATGCCCTTTTAGGCCACTTGGTGTTACAATGAATCATTTGAGTCTTGGCCTCTATGGTGTCAAAATGTTTCCATGTTTTTCTTGGGCCCCATGCTTTCACAATTCATCCCTGGCCCTATTACAACCCCTGGTGTCACAATGGATCATTAGATTGTTAGCCTCCCTTGGGTCACAATGGTTCCTTGCTTCTCTTAACCTCTGTGTTGTCACAATGCATCCCATGCCCTTTTAGGCCACTTGGTGTTACAATGAATCATTTGATTCTTGGCCTTCATGGTGTCATAATAGATCCTCGCTTCTATAGGTCCCCATGCCGTCACAGTTCATCCGTGGTCCTTTTGCGCCCCCTGGTGTCAAAAGGGATTCTTAGATTGTTAGCCTGCATTGGGTCACAATGGTTCCTTGCTTCTCTTAACCCCTGTGGTGTCACAATGCATCCCATGCCCTTTTAGGCCACTTGGTGTTACAATGAATCATTTGAGTCTTGGCCTCTATGGTGTCATAATGTTTCCATGTTTTTCTTGGGCTCCATGCTTTCACAATTCATCCCTGGCCCTATTACAACCCCTGGTGTCACAGGGGATCATTAGATTGTTAGCCTCCCTTGGGTCACAATGGTTCCTTGCTTCTCTTAACCTCTGTGGTGTCACAATGCATTCCAAGCCCTTTTAGGCCACTTGATGTCACAATCAATCATTTGATTCTTGGCCTTCATGGTGTCATAATAGATCCTTGCTTCTATAGGTCCCCATGCTGTCACAGTTCATCCGAGGTCCTTTTGAGCCCCCTGGTGTCAAAAGGGATTCTTAGATTGTTAGCCTGCATTGGGTCACAATGGTTCCTTCCTTCTCTTAACCCATGTGGTGTCACAATGCGTCCCATGCCCTTTTAGGCCACTTGGTGTTACAATGAATCATTTGAGTCTTGGCCTCTATGGTGTCATAATGTTTCCATGTTTTTCTTGGGCTCCATGCTTTCACAATTCATCCCTGGCCCTATTACAACCCCTGGTGTCACAATGGATCATTAGATTGTTAGCCTCCCTTGGGTCACAATGGTTCCTTGCTTCTCTTAACCTCTGTGGTGTCACAATGCATTCCAAGCCCTTTTAGGCCACTTGATGTCACAATGAATCATTTGATTCTTGGCCTTCATGGTGTCATAATAGATCCTTGCTTCTATAGGTCCCCATGCTGTCACAGTTCATCCGTGGTCCTTTTGCGCCCCCTGGTGTCAAAAGGGATTCTTAGATTGTTAGCCTGCATTGGGTCACAATGGTTCCTTGCTTCTCTTTACCTCTGTGGTGTCACAATGCATCCCATGCCCTTTTAGGCCACTTGGTGTTACAATGAATCATTTGAGTCTTGGCCTCTATGGTGTCATAATATTTCCATGATTTATTGTGCCCCATGCTTTCACAATTCATCCCTGGCCCTATTACAACCCCTGGTGTCACAATGGATCATTAGATTGTTAGCCTCCCTTGGGTCACAATGGTTCCTTGCTTCTCTTAACCTCTGTGGTGTCACAATGCATTCCAAGCACTTTTAGGCCACTTGATGTCACAATGAATCATTTGATTCTTGGCCTTCATGGTGTCATAATAGATCCTTGCTTCTATAGGTCCCCATGCTGTCACAGTTCATGCGTGGTCCCTTTGGGCCCCCTGGTGTCAAAAGGGATTTTTAGATTGTTAGCCTGCATTGGGTCACAATGGTTCCTTGCTTCTCTTAAGCTCTGTGTTGTCACAATGCATCCCATGCCCTTTTAGGCCACTTGGTGTTACAATGAATCATTTGATTCTTGGCCTTCATGGTGTCAGAATAGATCCTTGCTTCTATAGGTCCCCATGCTGTCACAGTTCATCCGTGGTCCTTTTGCGCCCCCTGGTGTCAAAAGGGATTCTTAGATTGTTAGCCTGCATTGGGTCACAATGGTTCCTTGCTTCTCTTAACCTCTGTGGTGTCACAATGCATCCCATGCCCTTTTAGGCCACTTGGTGTTACAATGAATCATTTTAGTCTTGGCCTCTATGGTGTCATAATATTTCCATGTCTTTATTGGGCCCCATGCTTTCACAATTCATCCCTGGCCCTATTACAACCCCTGGTGTCCCAGGGGATCATTAGATTGTTAGCCTCCCTTGGGTCACAATGGTTCCCTGCTTCTCTTAATCTCTGTGGTGTCACAATGCATTCCAAGCCCTTTTAGGCCACTTGATGTCACAATCAATCATTTGATTCTTGGCCTTCATGGTGTCATAATAGATCCTTGCTTCTATAGGTCCCCATGCTGTCACAGTTCATCCGTGGTCCTTTTGCAACCCCCTGGTGTCAAAAGGGATTCTTAGATTGTTAGCCTGCATTGGGTCACAATGGTTCCTTGCTTCTCTTAACCCCTGTGGTGTCACAATGCGTCCCATGCCCTTTTAGGCCACTTGGTGTTACAATGAATCATTTGAGTCTTGGCCTCTATGGTGTCATAATGTTTCCATGTTTTTCTTGGGCTCCATGCTTTCACAATTCATCCCTGGCCCTATTACAACCACTGGTGTCACATTGGATCATTAGATTGTTAGCCTCCCTTGGGTCACAATGGTTCCCTGCTTCTCTTAACCTCTGTGGTGTCACAATGCATTCCAAGCCCTTTTAGGCCACTTGATGTCACAATGAATCATTTGATTCTTGGCCTTCATGGTGTCATAATAAATCCTTGCTTCTATAGGTCCCCATGCTGTCACAGTTCATCCGTGGTCCTCTTACGCCCCCTGGTGTCAAAAGGGATTCTTAGATTGTTAGCCTGCATTGGGTCACAATGCTTCCTTGCTTCTCTTAACCTCTGTGGTGTCACAATGCATCCCATGCCCTTTTAGGCCACTTGATGTCACAATGAATCATTTGATTCTTGGCCTTCATGGTGTCATAATAGATCCTTGCTTCTATAGGTCCCTATGCTGTCACAGTTCATCCGTGGTCCTTTTGCGCCCCCTGGGGTCATAAGGGATTCTTAGATTGTTAGCCTCCCTTGGGTCACAATGGTTCCTTGCTTCTCTTAACCCCTGTGGTGTCACAATGCATCCCATGCCCTTTTAGGCCACTTGATGTTACAAGGAATCATTTGAGTCTTGGCCTCTATGGTGTCATAATGTCTCCATGTTTTTCTTGGGCTCCATGCTTTCACAATTCATCCCTGGCCCTATTAGAACCCCTGGTGTCACAGGGGATCATTAGATTGTTAGCCTCCCTTGGGTCACAATGGTTCCTTTCTTCTCTTAACCTCTGTGGTGTCACAATGCATCCCATGCCCTTTTAGGCCACTTGATGTCACAATGAATCGTTTGATTCTTGGCCTTCATGGTGTCATAATAGATCCTTGTTCTATAGGTCCTCATGAGTCACAGTTCATCCGTGGCGCTTTTGCGCCCCCTGGTGTCAAAAGGGATTCTTAGATTGTTAGCCTCCCTTGGGTCACAATGGTTCCTTGCTTCTCTTAACCTCTGTGTTGTCACAATGCATCCCATGCCCTTTTAGGCCACTTGGTGTTACAATGAATCATTTGATTCCTGGCATTCAAGGTGTCATAATAGATCCTTGCTTCTATAGGTCCCCATGCTGTCACAGTTCATCCGTGGTCCTTTTGCAACCCCCTGGCGTCAAAAGGGAATCTTAGATAGTTACCCTGCATTGGGTCACAATGGTTCCTTGCTTCTCCTAACCTCTGTGGTGGCACAATGCATCCCATGCCCTTTTAGGCCACTTGGTGTTACAATGAATCATTTGAGTCTTGGCCTCTATGGTGTCAAAATGTTTCCATGTTTTTCTTGGGCCCCATGCTTTCACAACTCATCCCTGGCCCTATTACAACCCCTGGTGTCACAATGGATCATTAGATTGTTAGCCTCCCTTGGGTCACAATGGTTCCTTGCTTCTCTTAACCCCTGTGGTGTCACAATGCATCCCATGCCCTTTTAGGCCACTTGGTGTTACAATGAATCATTTGAGTCTTGGCCTCTATGGTGTCAAAATGTTTCCATGTTTTTTTGGGCTCCATGCTTTCACAATTCATCCTTGGCCCTATTACAACCCCTGGTGTCACAATGGATCATTAGATTGTTAGCCTCCCTTGGGTCACAATGGTTCCTTGCTTCTCTTAACCTCTGTGGTGTCACAATGCATTCCAAGCCCTTTTAGGCCACTTGATGTCACAATGAATCATTTGATTCTTGGCATTCATGGTGTCATAATAGATCCTTGCTTCTATAGGTCCCCATGCTGTCACAGTTCATCTGTGGTCCTTTTGCGTCCCCTGGTGTCAAAAGGGAATCTTAGATAGTTAGCCTGCATTGGGTCACAATGGTTCCTTCCTTCTCTTAACCCATGTGGTGTCACAATGCGTCCCATGCCCTTTTAGGCCACTTGGTGTTACAATGAATCATTTGAGTCTTGGCCTCTATGGTGTCATAATGTTTCCATGTTTTTCTTGGGCTCCATGCTTTCACAATTCATCCCTGGCCCTATTACAACCCCTGGGGTCACAATGGATCATTAACTTGTTAGCCTCCCTTGGGTCACAATGGTTCCTTGCTTCTCTTAACCTCTGTGGTGTCACAATGCATTCCAAGCCCTTTTAGGCCACTTGATGTCACAATGAATCATTTGATTCTTGGCCTTCATGGTGTCATAATAGATCCTTGCTTCTATAGGTCCCCATGCTGTCACAGTTCATCCGTGGTCCTTTTGCGCCCCCTGGTGTCAAAAGGGATTCTTAGATTGTTAGCCTGCATTGGGTCACAATGATTCCTTGCTTCTCTTAACCTCTGTGGTGTCACAATGCATCCCATGCCCTTTTAGGCCACTTGGTGTTACAATGAATCATTTTAGTCTTGGCCTCTATGGTGTCATAATATTTCCATGATTTATTGTGCCCCATGCTTTCACAATTCATCCCTGGCCCTATTACAACCCCTGGTGTCACAATGGATCATTAGATTGTTAGCCTCCCTTGGGTCACAATGGTTCCTTGCTTCTCTTAACCTCTGTGGTGTCACAATGCATTCCAAGCACTTTTAGGCCACTTGATGTCACAATGAATCATTTGATTCTTGGCCTTCATGGTGTCATAATAGATCCTTGCTTCTATAGGTCCCCATGCTGTCACAGTTCATGCGTGGTCCCTTTGGGCCCCCTGGTGTCAAAAGGGATTTTTAGATTGTTAGCCTGCATTGGGTCACAATGGTTCCTTGCTTCTCTTAAGCTCTGTGTTGTCACAATGCATCCCATGCCCTTTTAGGCCACTTGGTGTTACAATGAATCATTTGATTCTTGGCCTTCATGGTGTCATAATAGATCCTTGCTTCTATAGGTCCCCATGCTGTCACAGTTCATCCGTGGTCCTTTTGCGCCCCCTGGTGTCAAAAGGGATTCTTAGATTGTTAGCCTGCATTGGGTCACAATGGTTCCTTGCTTCTCTTAACCCCTGTGGTGTCACAATGCATCCCATGCCCTTTTAGGCCACTTGGTGTTACAATGAATCATTTTAGTCTTGGCCTCTATGGTGTCATAATATTTCCATGTCTTTATTGGGCCCCATGCTTTCACAATTCATCCCTGGCCCTATTACAACCCCTGGTGTGCCAGGGGATCATTAGATTGTTAGCCTCCCTTGGGTCACAATGGTTCCCTGCTTCTCTTAATCTCTGTGGTGTCACAATGCATTCCAAGCCCTTTTAGGCCACTTGATGTCACAATCAATCATTTGATTCTTGGCCTTCATGGTGTCATAATAGATCCTTGCTTCTATAGGTCCCCATGCTGTCACAGTTCATCCGTGGTCCTTTTGAGCCCCCTGGTGTCAAAAGGGATTCTTAGATTGTTAGCCTGCATTGGGTCACAATGGTTCCTTGCTTCTCTTAACCCCTGTGGTGTCACAATGCGTCCCATGCCCTTTTAGGCCACTTGGTGTTACAATGAATCATTTGAGTCTTGGCCTCTATGGTGTCATAATGTTTCCATGTTTTTCTTGGGCTCCATGCTTTCACAATTCATCCCTGGCCCTATTACAACCACTGGTTTCACATTGGATCATTAGATTGTTAGCCTCCCTTGGGTCACAATGGTTCCCTGCTTCTCTTAACCTCTGTGGTGTCACAATGCATTCCAAGCCCTTTTAGGCCACTTGATGTCACAATGAATCATTTGATTCTTGGCCTTCATGGTGTCATAATAAATCCTTGCTTCTATAGGTCCCCATGCTGTCACAGTTCATCCGTGGTCCTCTTACGCCCCCTGGTGTCAAAAGGGATTCTTAGATTGTTAGCCTGCATTGGGTCACAATGCTTCCTTGCTTCTCTTAACCTCTGTGGTGCCACAATGCATCCCATGCCCTTTTAGGCCACTTGATGTCACAATGAATCATTTGATTCTTGGCCTTCATGGTGTCATAATAGATCCTTGTTCTATAGGTCCCCATGCTGTCACAGTTCATCCGTGGTCCTTTTGCGCCCCCTGGTGTCAAAAGGGATTCTTAGATTGTTAGCCTGCATTGGGTCACAATGGTTCCCTGCTTCTCTTAACCTCTGTGGTGTCACAATGCATCCCATGCCCTTTTAGGCCACTTGGTGTTACAATGAATCATTTGAGTCTTGGCCTCTATGGTGTCATAATATTTCCATGATTTATTGTGCCCCATGCTTTCACAATTCATCCCTGGCCCTATTACAACCCCTGGTGTCACAGGGGATCATTAGATTGTTAGGCTCCCTTGGGCCACAATGGTTCCCTGCTTCTCTTAAACTCTGTGGTGTCACAATGCATTCCAAGCCCATTTAGGCCTCTTGATGTCACAATGAATCATTTGATTCTTGGCCTTCATGGTGTCATAATAGATCCTTGCTTCTATAGGTCCCTATGCTGTCACAGTTCATCCGTGGTCCTTTTGCGCCCCCTGGTGTCATAAGGGATTCTTAGATTGTTAGCCTCCCTTGGGTCACAATGGTTCCTTGCTTCTCTTAACCCCTGTGGTGTCACAATGCATCCCATGCCCTTTTAGGCCACTTGATGTTACAAGGAATCATTTGAGTCTTGGCCTCTATGGTGTCATAATGTCTCCATGTTTTTCTTGGGCTCCATGCTTTCACAATTCATCCCTGGCCCTATTACAACCACTGGTGTCACAGGGGATCATTAGATTGTTAGCCTCCCTTGGGTCACAATGGTTCCTTTCTTCTCTTAACCTCTGTGGTGTCACAATGCATCCCATGCCCTTTTAGGCCACTTGATGTCACAATGAATCGTTTGATTCTTGGCCTTCATGGTGTCATAATAGATCCTTGTTCTATAGGTCCTCATGAGTCACAGTTCATCCGTGGCGCTTTTGCGCCCCCTGGTGTCAAAAGGGATTCTTAGATTGTTAGCCTCCCTTGGGTCACAATGGTTCCTTGCTTCTCTTAACCTCTGTGGTGTCACAATGCATTCCAAGCCCTTTTAGGCCACTTGATGTCACAATGAATCATTTGATTCTTGGCCTTCATGGTGTCATAATAGATCCTTGCTTCTATAGGTCCCCATGCTGTCACAGTTCATCCGTGGTCCTTTTACGCCCCCTGGTGTCAAAAGGGATTCTTAGATTGTTAGCCTGCATTGGGTCACAATGCTTCCTTGCTTCTCTTAACCTCTGTGGTGTCACAATGCATCCCATGCCCTTTTAGGCCACTTGATGTCACAATGAATCATTTGATTCTTGGCCTTCATGGTGTCATAATAGATCCTTGCTTCTATAGGTCCCCATGCTGTCACAGTTCATCTGTGGTCCTTTTGCGTCCCCTGGTGTCAAAAGGGATTCTTAGATTGTTAGCCTGCATTGGGTCACAATGGTTCCTTGCTTCTCTTAACCTCTGTGGTGTCACAATGCATCCCATGCCCTTTTAGGCCACTTGGTGTTACAATGAATCATTTGAGTCTTGGCCTCTATGGTGTCAAAATGTTTCCATGTTTTTCTTGGGCCCCATGCTTTCACAATTCATCCCTGGCCCTATTACAACCCCTGGTGTCACAATGGATCATTAGATTGTTAGCCTCCCTTGGGTCACAATGGTTCCTTGCTTCTCTTAACCTCTGTGGTGTCACAATGCATTCCAAGCCCTTTTAGGCCACTTGATGTCACAATGAATCATTTGATTCTTGGCCTTCATGGTGTCAGAATAGATCCTTGTTCTATAGGTCCCCATGCTGTCACAGTTCATCCGTGGTCCTTTTGCGCCCCCTGGTGTCAAAAGGGATTCTTAGATTGTTAGCCTGCATTGGGTCACAATGGTTCCTTGCTTCTCTTAACCTCTGTGGTGTCACAATGCATCCCATGCCCTTTTAGGCCACTTGATGTCACAATGAATCGTTTGATTCTTGGCCTTCATGGTGTCATAATAGATCCTTGTTCTATAGGTCCCCATGAGTCACAGTTCATCCGTGGCCCTTTTGCGCCCCCTGGTGTCAAAAGGGATTTTTAGATTGTTAGCCTCCCTTGGGTCACAATGGTTCCTTGCTTCTCTTAACCTCTGTGTTGTCACAATGCATCCCATGCCCTTTTAGGCCACTTGGTGTTACAATGAATCATTTGATTCTTGGCCTTCATGGTGTCATAATAGATCCTCGCTTCTATAGGTCCCCATGCTGTCACAGTTCATCCGTGGTCCTTTTGCGCCCCCTGGTGTCAAAAGGGATTCTTAGATTGTTAGCCTGCATTGGGTCACAATGGTTCCTTGCTTCTCTTAACCCCTGTGGTGTCACAATGCATCCCATGCCCTTTTAGGCCACTTGGTGTTACAATGAATCATTTGAGTCTTGGCCTCTATGGTGTCATAATGTTTCCATGTTTTTCTTGGGCTCCATGCTTTCACAATTCATCCCTGGCCCTGTTACAACCCCTGGTGTCACAGGGGATCATTAGATTGTTTGCCTCCCTTGGGTCACAATGGTTCCTTGTTTCTCTTAACCTCTGTGGTGTCACAATGCATTCCAAGCCCTTTTAGGACACTTGATGTCACAATCAATCATTTGATTCTTGGCCTTCATGGTGTCATAATAGATCCTTGCTTCTATAGGTCCCCATGCTGTCACAGTTCATCCGAGGTCCTTTTGAGCCCCCTGGTGTCAAAAGGGATTCTTAGATTGTTAGCCTGCATTGGGTCACAATGGTTCCTTGCTTCTCTTAACCCATGTGGTGTCACAATGCGTCCCATGCCCTTTTAGGCCACTTGGTGTTACAATGAATCATTTGAGTCTTGGCCTCTATGGTGTCATAATGTTTCCATGTTTTTCTTGGGCTCCATGCTTTCACAATTCATCCCTGGCCCTATTACAACCCCTGGTGTCACAATGGATCATTAGATTGTTAGCCTCCCTTGGGTCACAATGGTTCCTTGCTTCTCTTAACCTCTGTGGTGTCACAATGCATTCCAAGCCCTTTTAGGCCACTTGATGTCACAATGAATCATTTGATTCTTGGCCTTCATGGTGTCAGAATAGATCCTTGCTTCTATAGGTCCCCATGCTGTCACAGTTCATCCGTGGTCCTTTTGCGCCCCCTGGTGTCAAAAGGGATTCTTAGATTGTTAGCCTGCATTGGGTCACAATGGTTCCTTGCTTCTCTTAAGCTCTGTGTTGTCACAATGCATCCCATGCCCTTTTAGGCCACTTGGTGTTATAATGAATCATTTGAGTCTTGGCCTCTATGGTGTCAAAATATTTCCATGATTTATTGTGCCCCATGCTTTCACAATTCATCCCTGGCCCTATTACAACCACTGGTGTCACAATGGATCATTAGATTGTTAGCCTCCCTTGGGTCACAATGGTTCCTTGCTTCTCTTAACCTCTGTGGTGTCACAATGCATTCCAAGCACTTTTAGGCCACTTGATGTCACAATGAATCATTTGATTCTTGGCCTTCATGGTGTCATAATAGATCCTTGCTTCTATAGGTCCCCATGCTGTCACAGTTCATGCGTGGTCACTTTGGGCCCCCTGGTGTCAAAAGGGATTTTTAGATTGTTAGCCTGCATTGGGTCACAATGGTTCCTTGCTTCTCTTAAGCTCTGTGTTGTCACAATGCATCCCATACCCTTTTAGGCCACTTGGTGTTACAATGAATCATTTGATTCTTGGCCTTCATGGTGTCATAATAGATCCTTGCTTCTATAGGTCCCCATGCTGTCACAGTTCATCCGTGGTCCTTTTGCGCCCCCTGGTGTCAAAAGGGATTCTTAGATTGTTAGCCTCCCTTGGGTCACAATGGTTCCTTGCTTCTCTTAACCTCTGTGGTGTCACAATGCATCCCATGCCCTTTTAGGCCACTTGGTGTTACAATGAATCATTTTAGTCTTGGCCTCTATGGTGTCATAATATTTCCATGTCTTTATTGGGCCCCATGCTTTCACAATTCATCCCTGGCCCTATTACAACCCCTGGTGTCCCAGGGGATCATTAGATTGTTAGCCTCCCTTGGGTCACAATGGTTCCCTGCTTCTCTTAACCTCTGTGGTGTCACAATGCATTCCAAGCCCTTTTAGGCCACTTGATGTCACAATGAATCATTTGATTCTTGGCCTTCATGGTGTCATAATAGATCCTTGCTTCTATAGGTCCCCATGCTGTCACAGTTCATCCGTGGTCCTTTTGAGACCCCTGGTGTCAAAAGGGATTCTTAGATTGTTAGCCTGCATTGGGTCACAATGGTTCCTTGCTTCTCTTAACCCCTGTGGTGTCACAATGCGTCCCATGCCCTTTTAGGCCACTTGGTGTTACAATGAATCATTTGAGTCTTGGCCTCTATGGTGTCATAATGTTTCCATGTTTTTCTTGGGCTCCATGCTTTCACAATTCATCCCTGGCCCTATTACAACCCCTGGTGTCACAATGGATCATTAGATTGTTAGCCTCCCTTGGGTCACAATGGTTCCCTGCTTCTCTTAACCTCTGTGGTGTCACAATGCATTCCAAGCCCTTTTAGGCCACTTGATGTCACAATGAATCATTTGATTCTTGGCCTTCATGGTGTCATAATAAATCCTTGCTTCTATAGGTCCCCATGCTGTCTCAGTTCATCCGTGGTCCTTTTACGCGCCCTGGTGTCAAAAGGGATTCTTAGATTCTTAGCCTGCATTGGGTCACAATGCTTCCTTGCTTCTCTTAACCTCTGTGGTGTCACAATGCATCCCATGCCCTTTTAGGCCACTTGGTGTTACAATGAATCATTTGAGTCTTGGCCTCTATGGTGTCATAATATTTCCATGATTTATTGTGCCCCATGCTTTCACAATTCATCCCTGGCCCTATTACAACCCCTGGTGTCACAATGGATCATTAGATTGTTAGCCTCCCTTGGGTCACAATGGTTCCCTGCTTCTCTTAACCTCTGTGGTGTCACAATGCATTCCAAGCCCTTTTAGGCCACTTGATGTCACAATGAATCATTTGATTCTTGGCCTTCATGGTGTCATAATAGATCCTTGCTTCTATAGGTCCCTATGCTGTCACAGTTCATCCGTGGTCCTTTTGCGACCCCTGGGGTCATAAGGGATTCTTAGATTGTTAGCCTCCCTTGGGTCACAATGGTTCCTTGCTTCTCTTAACCCCTGTGGTGTCACAATGCATCCCATGCCCTTTTAGGCCACTTGATGTTACAAGGAATCATTTGAGTCTTGGCCTCTATGGTGTCATAATGTTTCCATGTTTTTCTTGGGCTCCATGCTTTCACAATTCATCCCTGGCCCTATTAGAACCCCTGGTGTCACAGGGGATCATTAGATTGTTAGCCTCCCTTGGGTCACAATGGTTCCTTGCTTCTCTTAACCTCTGTGGTGTCACAATGCATCCCATGCCCTTTTAGGCCACTTGATGTCACAATGAATCGTTTGATTCTTGGCCTTCATGGTGTCATAATAGATCCTTGTTCTATAGGTCCCCATGAGTCACAGTTCATCCGTGGCGCTTTTGCGCCCCCTGGTGTCAAAAGGGATTCTTAGATTGTTAGCCTGCATTGGGTCACAATGGTTCCCTGCTTCTCTTAACCTCTGTGTTGTCACAATGCATCCCATGCCCTTTTAGGCCACTTGGTGTTACAATGAATCATTTGATTCTTGGCATTCAAGGTGTCATAATAGATCCTTGCTTCTATAGGTCCCCATGCTGTCACAGTTCATCCGTGGTCCTTTTGCAACCCCCTGGTGTCAAAAGGGAATCTTAGATAGTTACCCTGCATTGGGTCACAATGGTTCCTTGCTTCTCCTAACCTCTGTGGTGGCACAATGCATCCCATGCCCTTTTAGGCCACTTGGTGTTACAATGAATCATTTGAGTCTTGGCCTCTATGGTGTCAAAATGTTTCCATGTTTTTCTTGGGCCCCATGCTTTCACAACTCATCCCTGGCCCTATTACAACCCCTGGTGTCACAATGGATCATTAGATTGTTAGCCTCCCATGGGTCACAATGGTTCCTTGCTTCTCTTAACCCCTGTGGTGTCACAATGCATCCCATGCCCTTTTAGGCCACTTGATGTTACAATGAATCATTTGAGTCTTGGCCACTATGGTGTCAAAATGTTTCCATGTTTTTTTGGGCTCCATGCTTTCACAATTCATCCCTGGCCCTATTACAACCCCTGGTGTCACAATGGATCATTAGATTGTTAGCCTCCCTTGGGTCACAATGGTTCCTTGCTTCTCTTAACCTCTGTGGTGTCACAATGCATTCCAAGCCCATTTAGGCCACTTGATGTCACAATGAATCATTTGATTCTTGGCATTCATGGTGTCATAATAGATCCTTGCTTCTATAGGTCCCCATGCTGTCACAGTTCATCTGTGGTCCTTTTGCGTCCCCTGGTGTCAAAAGGGATTCTTAGATTGTTAGCCTGCATTGGGTCACAATGATTTCCTTCTTCTCTTAACCTCTGTGTTGTCACACTGCATCCCATGCCCTTTTAGGCCACTTGGTGTTACAATGAATCATTTGATTCTTGGCCTTCATGGTGTCATAATAGATCCTTGCTTCTATAGGTCCCCATGCTGTCACAGTTCATCCGTGGTCCTTTTGCGCCCCCTGGTGTCAAAAGGGATTCTTAGATTGTTAGCCTGCATTGGGTCACAATGGTTCCTTGCTTCTCTTAACCCATGTGGTGTCACAATGCGTCCCATGCCCTTTTAGGCCACTTGGTGTTACAATGAATCATTTGAGTCTTGGCCTCTATGGTGTCATAATATTTCCATGATTTATTGTGCCCCATGCTTTCACAATTCATCCCTGGCCCTATTACAACCCCTGGTGTCCCAGGGGATCATTAGATTGTTAGCCTCCCTTGGGTCACAATGGTTCCCTGCTTCTCTTAACCTCTGTGGTGTCACAATGCATTCCAAGCCCTTTTAGGCCACTTGATGTCACAATGAATCATTTGATTCTTGGCCTTCATGGTGTCAGAATAGATCCTTGCTTCTATAGGTCCCCATGCTGTCACAGTTCATCCGTGGTCCTTTTGCGCCCCCTGGTGTCAAAAGGGATTCTTAGATTGTTAGCCTGCATTGGGTCACAATGGTTCCTTGCTTCTCTTAACCCCTATGGTGTCACAATGCATCCCATGCCCTTTTAGGCCACTTGGTGTTACAATGAATCATTTGAGTCTTGGCCTCTATGGTGTCAAAATGTTTCCATGTTTTTCTTGGGCCCCATGCTTTCACAATTCATCCCTGGCCCTATTACAACCCCTGGTGTCACAATGGATCATTAGATTGTTAGCCTCCCTTGGGTCACAATGGTTCCTTGCTTCTCTTAACCTCTGTGGTGTCACAATGCATTCCAAGCCCTTTTAGGCCACTTGATGTCACAATGAATCATTTGATTCTTGGCCTTCATGGTGTCATAATAGATCCTTGTTCTATAGGTCCCCATGCTGTCACAGTTCATCCGTGGTCCTTTTGCGCCCCCTGGTGTCAAAAGGGATTCTTAGATTGTTAGCCTGCATTGGGTCACAATGCTTCCTTGCTTCTCTTAACCTCTGTGGTGGCACAATGCATCCCATGCCCTTTTAGGCCACTTGGTGTTACAATGAATCATTTGAGTCTTGGCCTCTATGGTGTCAAAATGTTTCCATGTTTTTCTTGGGCCCCATGCTTTCACAATTCATCCCTGGCCCTATTACAACCCCTGGTGTCACAATGGATCATTAGATTGTTAGCCTCCCTTGGGTCACAATGGTTCCTTGCTTCTCTTAACCTCTGTGGTGTCACAATGCATTCCAAGCCCTTTTAGGCCACTTGATGTCACAATGAATCATTTGATTCTTGGCCTTCATGGTGTCATAATAGATCCTTGTTCTATAGGTCCCCATGCTGTCACAGTTCATCCGTGGTCCTTTTGCGCCCCCTGGTGTCAAAAGGGATTCTTAGATTGTTAGCCTGCATAGGGTCACAATGGTTCCTTGCTTCTCTTAACCTCTGTGGTGTCACAATGCATCCCATGCCCTTTTAGGCCACTTGATGTCACAATGAATCGTTTGATTCTTGGCCTTCATGGTGTCATAATAGATCCTTGTTCTATAGGTCCCCATGAGTCACAGTTCATCCGTGGCCCTTTTGCGCCCCCTGGTGTCAAAAGGGATTTTTAGATTGTTAGCCTCCCTTGGGTCACAATGGTTCCTTGCTTCTCTTAACCTCTGTGTTGTCACAATGCATCCCAAGCCCTTTTAGGCCACTTGGTGTTACAATGAATCATTTGATTCTTGGCCTTCATGGTGTCATAATAGATCCTTGCTTCTATAGGTCCCCATGCTGTCACAGTTCATCCGTGGTCCTTTTGCGCCCCCTGGTGTCAAAAGGGATTCTTAGATTGTTAGCCTGCATTGGGTCACAATGGTTCCTTGCTTCTCTTAACCCCTGTGGTGTCACAATGCATCCCATGCCCTTTTAGGCCACTTGGTGTTACAATGAATCTTTTGAGTCTTGGCCTCTATGGTGTCATAATGTTTCCATGTTTTTCTTGGGCTCCATGCTTTCACAATTCATCCCTGGCCCTGTTACAACCCCTGGTGTCACAGGGGATCATTAGATTGTTAGCCTCCCTTGGGTCACAATGGTTCCTTGTTTCTCTTAACCTCTGTGGTGTCACAATGCATTCCAAGCCCTTTTAGGCCACTTGATGTCACAATCAATCATTTGATTCTTGGCCTTCATGGTGTCATAATAGATCCTTGCTTCTATAGGTCCCCATGCTGTCACAGTTCATCCGAGGTCCTTTTGAGCCCCCTGGTGTCAAAAGGGATTCTTAGATTGTTAGCCTGCATTGGGTCACAATGGTTCCTTGCTTCTCTTAACCCATGTGGTGTCA
Organism: Cinclus cinclus; assembly: GCF_963662255.1. Taxonomy (NCBI): domain Eukaryota; kingdom Metazoa; phylum Chordata; class Aves; order Passeriformes; family Cinclidae; genus Cinclus; species Cinclus cinclus. The sequence continues at coordinate 2,838,980 of NW_026912054.1, read as the reverse complement.
CAATGCGTCCCATGCCCTTTTAGGCCACTTGGTGTTACAATGAATCATTTGAGTCTTGGCCTCTATGGTGTCATAATGTTTCCATGTTTTTCTTGGGCTCCATGCTTTCACAATTCATCCCTGGCCCTATTACAACCCCTGGTGTCACAATGGATCATTAGATTGTTAGCCTCCCTTGGGTCACAATGGTTCCTTGCTTCTCTTAACCTCTGTGGTGTCACAATGCATTCCAAGCCCTTTTAGGCCACTTGATGTCACAATGAATCATTTGATTCTTGGCCTTCATGGTGTCATAATAGATCCTTGCTTCTATAGGTCCCCATGCTGTCACAGTTCATCCGTGGTCCTTTTGCGCCCCCTGGTGTCAAAAGGGATTCTTAGATTGTTAGCCTGCATTGGGTCACAATGGTTCCTTGCTTCTCTTAAGCTCTGTGTTGTCACAATGCATCCCATGCCCTTTTAGGCCACTTGGTGTTACAATGAATCATTTGATTCTTGGCCTTCATGGTGTCATAATAGATCCTTGCTTCTATAGGTCCCCATGCTGTCACAGTTCATCCGTGGTCCTTTTGCAACCCCCTGGTGTCAAAAGGGAATCTTAGATAGTTACCCTGCATTGGGTCACAATGGTTCCTTGCTTCTCCTAACCTCTGTGGTGGCACAATGCATCCCATGCCCTTTTAGGCCACTTGGTGTTACAATGAATCATTTGAGTCTTGGCCTCTATGGTGTCAAAATGTTTCCATGTTTTTCTTGGGCCCCATGCTTTCACAACTCATCCCTGGCCCTATTACAACCCCTGGTGTCACAATGGATCATTAGATTGTTAGCCTCCCTTGGGTCATAATGGTTCCTTGCTTCTCTTAACCCCTGTGGTGTCACAATGCATCCCATGTCTTTTAGGCCACTTGGTGTTACAATGAATCATTTGAGTCTTGGCCTCTATGGTGTCAAAATGTTTCCATGTTTTTTTGGGCTCCATGATTTCACAATTCATCCCTGGCCCTATTACAACCCCTGGTGTCACAATGGATCATTAGATTGTTAGCCTCCCTTGGGTCACAATGGTTCCTTGCTTCTCTTAACCTCTGTGGTGTCACAATGCATTCCAAGCCCTTTTAGGCCACTTGATGTCACAATGAATCATTTGATTCTTGGCATTCATGGTGTCATAATAGATCCTTGCTTCTATAGGTCCCCATGCTGTCACAGTTCATCTGTGGTCCTTTTGCGTCCCCTGGTGTCAAAAGGGAATCTTAGATAGTTAGCCTGCATTGGGTCACAATGGTTCCTTGCTTCTCTTTACCACTGTGGTGTCACAATGCATCCCATGCCCTTTTAGGCCACTTGGTGTTACAATGAATCATTTGAGTCTTGGCCTCTATGGTGTCATAATATTTCCATGATTTATTGTGCCCCATGCTTTCACAATTCATCCCTGGCCCTATTACAACCCCTGGTGTCACAATGGATCATTAGATTGTTAGCCTCCCTTGGGTCACAATGGTTCCTTGCTTCTCTTAACCTCTGTGGTGTCACAATGCATTCCAAGCACTTTTAGGCCACTTGATGTCACAATGAATCATTTGATTCTTGGCCTTCATGGTGTCATAATAGATCCTTGCTTCTATAGGTCCCCATGCTGTCACAGTTCATGCGTGGTCCCTTTGGGCCCCCTGGTGTCAAAAGGGATTTTTAGATTGTTAGCCTGCATTGGGTCACAATGGTTCCTTGCTTCTCTTAAGCTCTGTGTTGTCACAATGCATCCCATGCCCTTTTAGGCCACTTGGTGTTACAATGAATCATTTGATTCTTGGCCTTCATGGTGTCAGAATAGATCCTTGCTTCTATAGGTCCCCATGCTGTCACAGTTCATCCGTGGTCCTTTTGCGCCCCCTGGTGTCAAAAGGGATTCTTAGATTGTTAGCCTGCATTGGGTCACAATGGTTCCTTGCTTCTCTTAACCTCTGTGGTGTCACAATGCATCCCATGCCCTTTTAGGCCACTTGGTGTTACAATGAATCATTTTAGTCTTGGCCTCTATGGTGTCATAATATTTCCATGTCTTTATTGGGCCCCATGCTTTCACAATTCATCCCTGGCCCTATTACAACCCCTGGTGTCCCAGGGGATCATTAGATTGTTAGCCTCCCTTGGGTCACAATGGTTCCCTGCTTCTCTTAATCTCTGTGGTGTCACAATGCATTCCAAGCCCTTTTAGGCCACTTGATGTCACAATCAATCATTTGATTCTTGGCCTTCATGGTGTCATAATAGATCCTTGCTTCTATAGGTCCCCATGCTGTCACAGTTCATCCGTGGTCCTTTTGCAACCCCCTGGTGTCAAAAGGGATTCTTAGATTGTTAGCCTGCATTGGGTCACAATGGTTCCTTGCTTCTCTTAACCCCTGTGGTGTCACAATGCGTCCCATGCCCTTTTAGGCCACTTGGTGTTACAATGAATCATTTGAGTCTTGGCCTCTATGGTGTCATAATGTTTCCATGTTTTTCTTGGGCTCCATGCTTTCACAATTCATCCCTGGCCCTATTACAACCACTGGTGTCACATTGGATCATTAGATTGTTAGCCTCCCTTGGGTCACAATGGTTCCCTGCTTCTCTTAACCTCTGTGGTGTCACAATGCATTCCAAGCCCTTTTAGGCCACTTGATGTCACAATGAATCATTTGATTCTTGGCCTTCATGGTGTCATAATAAATCCTTGCTTCTATAGGTCCCCATGCTGTCACAGTTCATCCGTGGTCCTCTTACGCCCCCTGGTGTCAAAAGGGATTCTTAGATTGTTAGCCTGCATTGGGTCACAATGCTTCCTTGCTTCTCTTAACCTCTGTGGTGTCACAATGCATCCCATGCCCTTTTAGGCCACTTGATGTCACAATGAATCATTTGATTCTTGGCCTTCATGGTGTCATAATAGATCCTTGCTTCTATAGGTCCCTATGCTGTCACAGTTCATCCGTGGTCCTTTTGCGCCCCCTGGGGTCATAAGGGATTCTTAGATTGTTAGCCTCCCTTGGGTCACAATGGTTCCTTGCTTCTCTTAACCCCTGTGGTGTCACAATGCATCCCATGCCCTTTTAGGCCACTTGATGTTACAATGAATCATTTGAGTCTTGGCCTCTATGGTGTCATAATAGATCCTTGTTCTATAGGTCCTCATGAGTCACAGTTCATCCGTGGCGCTTTTCCGCCCCCTGGTGTCAAAAGGGATTCTTAGATTGTTAGCCTCCCTTGGGTCACAATGGTTCCTTGCTTCTCTTAACCTCTGTGTTGTCACAATGCATCCCATGCCCTTTTAGGCCACTTGGTGTTACAATGAATCATTTGATTCCTGGCATTCAAGGTGTCATAATAGATCCTTGCTTCTATAGGTCCCCATGCTGTCACAGTTCATCCGTGGTCCTTTTGCAACCCCCTGGCGTCAAAAGGGAATCTTAGATAGTTACCCTGCATTGGGTCACAATGGTTCCTTGCTTCTCCTAACCTCTGTGGTGGCACAATGCATCCCATGCCCTTTTAGGCCACTTGGTGTTACAATGAATCATTTGAGTCTTGGCCTCTATGGTGTCAAAATGTTTCCATGTTTTTCTTGGGCCCCATGCTTTCACAACTCATCCCTGGCCCTATTACAACCCCTGGTGTCACAATGGATCATTAGATTGTTAGCCTCCCTTGGGTCACAATGGTTCCTTGCTTCTCTTAACCCCTGTGGTGTCACAATGCATCCCATGCCCTTTTAGGCCACTTGGTGTTACAATGAATCATTTGAGTCTTGGCCTCTATGGTGTCAAAATGTTTCCATGTTTTTTTGGGCTCCATGCTTTCACAATGCATCCCTGGCCCTATTACAACCCCTGGTGTCACAATGGATCATTAGATTGTTAGCCTCCCTTGGGTCACAATGGTTCCTTGCTTCTCTTAACCTCTGTGGTGTCACAATGCATTCCAAGCCCTTTTAGGCCACTTGATGTCACAATGAATCATTTGATTCTTGGCATTCATGGTGTCATAATAGATCCTTGCTTCTATAGGTCCCCATGCTGTCACAGTTCATCTGTGGTCCTTTTGCGTCCCCTGGTGTCAAAAGGGAATCTTAGATAGTTAGCCTGCATTGGGTCACAATGGTTCCTTCCTTCTCTTAACCCATGTGGTGTCACAATGCGTCCCATGCCCTTTTAGGCCACTTGGTGTTACAATGAATCATTTGAGTCTTGGCCTCTATGGTGTCATAATGTTTCCATGTTTTTCTTGGGCTCCATGCTTTCACAATTCATCCCTGGCCCTATTACAACCCCTGGGGTCACAATGGATCATTAACTTGTTAGCCTCCCTTGGGTCACAATGGTTCCTTGCTTCTCTTAACCTCTGTGGTGTCACAATGCATTCCAAGCCCTTTTAGGCCACTTGATGTCACAATGAATCATTTGATTCTTGGCCTTCATGGTGTCATAATAGATCCTTGCTTCTATAGGTCCCCATGCTGTCACAGTTCATCCGTGGTCCTTTTGCGCCCCCTGGTGTCAAAAGGGATTCTTAGATTGTTAGCCTGCATTGGGTCACAATGATTCCTTGCTTCTCTTAACCTCTGTGGTGTCACAATGCATCCCATGCCCTTTTAGGCCACTTGGTGTTACAATGAATCATTTTAGTCTTGGCCTCTATGGTGTCATAATATTTCCATGATTTATTGTGCCCCATGCTTTCACAATTCATCCCTGGCCCTATTACAACCCCTGGTGTCACAATGGATCATTAGATTGTTAGCCTCCCTTGGGTCACAATGGTTCCTTGCTTCTCTTAACCTCTGTGGTGTCACAATGCATTCCAAGCACTTTTAGGCCACTTGATGTCACAATGAATCATTTGATTCTTGGCCTTCATGGTGTCATAATAGATCCTTGCTTCTATAGGTCCCCATGCTGTCACAGTTCATGCGTGGTCCCTTTGGGCCCCCTGGTGTCAAAAGGGATTTTTAGATTGTTAGCCTGCATTGGGTCACAATGGTTCCTTGCTTCTCTTAAGCTCTGTGTTGTCACAATGCATCCCATGCCCTTTTAGGCCACTTGGTGTTACAATGAATCATTTGATTCTTGGCCTTCATGGTGTCATAATAGATCCTTGCTTCTATAGGTCCCCATGCTGTCACAGTTCATCCGTGGTCCTTTTGCGCCCCCTGGTGTCAAAAGGGATTCTTAGATTGTTAGCCTGCATTGGGTCACAATGGTTCCTTGCTTCTCTTAACCTCTGTGGTGTCACAATGCATCCCATGCCCTTTTAGGCCACTTGGTGTTACAATGAATCATTTTAGTCTTGGCCTCTATGGTGTCATAATATTTCCATGTCTTTATTGGGCCCCATGCTTTCACAATTCATCCCTGGCCCTATTACAACCCCTGGTGTGCCAGGGGATCATTAGATTGTTAGCCTCCCTTGGGTCACAATGGTTCCCTGCTTCTCTTAATCTCTGTGGTGTCACAATGCATTCCAAGCCCTTTTAGGCCACTTGATGTCACAATCAATCATTTGATTCTTGGCCTTCATGGTGTCATAATAGATCCTTGCTTCTATAGGTCCCCATGCTGTCACAGTTCATCCGTGGTCCTTTTGAGCCCCCTGGTGTCAAAAGGGATTCTTAGATTGTTAGCCTGCATTGGGTCACAATGGTTCCTTGCTTCTCTTAACCCCTGTGGTGTCACAATGCGTCCCATGCCCTTTTAGGCCACTTGGTGTTACAATGAATCATTTGAGTCTTGGCCTCTATGGTGTCATAATGTCTCCATGTTTTTCTTGGGCTCCATGCTTTCACAATTCATCCCTGGCCCTATTACAACCACTGGTGTCACAGGGGATCATTAGATTGTTAGCCTCCCTTGGGTCACAATGGTTCCTTTCTTCTCTTAACCTCTGTGGTGTCACAATGCATCCCATGCCCTTTTAGGCCACTTGATGTCACAATGAATCGTTTGATTCTTGGCCTTCATGGTGTCATAATAGATCCTTGTTCTATAGGTCCTCATGAGTCACAGTTCATCCGTGGCGCTTTTGCGCCCCCTGGTGTCAAAAGGGATTCTTAGATTGTTAGCCTCCCTTGGGTCACAATGGTTCCTTGCTTCTCTTAACCTCTGTGGTGTCACAATGCATTCCAAGCCCTTTTAGGCCACTTGATGTCACAATGAATCATTTGATTCTTGGCCTTCATGGTGTCATAATAGATCCTTGCTTCTATAGGTCCCCATGCTGTCACAGTTCATCCGTGGTCCTTTTACGCCCCCTGGTGTCAAAAGGGATTCTTAGATTGTTAGCCTGCATTGGGTCACAATGCTTCCTTGCTTCTCTTAACCTCTGTGGTGTCACAATGCATCCCATGCCCTTTTAGGCCACTTGATGTCACAATGAATCATTTGATTCTTGGCCTTCATGGTGTCATAATAGATCCTTGCTTCTATAGGTCCCCATGCTGTCACAGTTCATCTGTGGTCCTTTTGCGTCCCCTGGTGTCAAAAGGGATTCTTAGATTGTTAGCCTGCATTGGGTCACAATGGTTCCTTGCTTCTCTTAACCTCTGTGGTGTCACAATGCATCCCATGCCCTTTTAGGCCACTTGGTGTTACAATGAATCATTTGAGTCTTGGCCTCTATGGTGTCAAAATGTTTCCATGTTTTTCTTGGGCCCCATGCTTTCACAATTCATCCCTGGCCCTATTACAACCCCTGGTGTCACAATGGATCATTAGATTGTTAGCCTCCCTTGGGTCACAATGGTTCCTTGCTTCTCTTAACCTCTGTGGTGTCACAATGCATTCCAAGCCCTTTTAGGCCACTTGATGTCACAATGAATCATTTGATTCTTGGCCTTCATGGTGTCATAATAGATCCTTGTTCTATAGGTCCCCATGCTGTCACAGTTCATCCGTGGTCCTTTTGCGCCCCCTGGTGTCAAAAGGGATTCTTAGATTGTTAGCCTGCATTGGGTCACAATGGTTCCTTGCTTCTCTTAACCTCTGTGGTGTCACAATGCATCCCATGCCCTTTTAGGCCACTTGATGTCACAATGAATCGTTTGATTCTTGGCCTTCATGGTGTCATAATAGATCCTTGTTCTATAGGTCCCCATGAGTCACAGTTCATCCGTGGCCCTTTTGCGCCCCCTGGTGTCAAAAGGGATTTTTAGATTGTTAGCCTCCCTTGGGTCACAATGGTTCCTTGCTTCTCTTAACCTCTGTGTTGTCACAATGCATCCCATGCCCTTTTAGGCCACTTGGTGTTACAATGAATCATTTGATTCTTGGCCTTCATGGTGTCATAATAGATCCTCGCTTCTATAGGTCCCCATGCTGTCACAGTTCATCCGTGGTCCTTTTGCGCCCCCTGGTGTCAAAAGGGATTCTTAGATTGTTAGCCTGCATTGGGTCACAATGGTTCCTTGCTTCTCTTAACCCCTGTGGTGTCACAATGCATCCCATGCCCTTTTAGGCCACTTGGTGTTACAATGAATCATTTGAGTCTTGGCCTCTATGGTGTCATAATGTTTCCATGTTTTTCTTGGGCTCCATGCTTTCACAATTCATCCCTGGCCCTGTTACAACCCCTGGTGTCACAGGGGATCATTAGATTGTTTGCCTCCCTTGGGTCACAATGGTTCCTTGTTTCTCTTAACCTCTGTGGTGTCACAATGCATTCCAAGCCCTTTTAGGACACTTGATGTCACAATCAATCATTTGATTCTTGGCCTTCATGGTGTCATAATAGATCCTTGCTTCTATAGGTCCCCATGCTGTCACAGTTCATCCGAGGTCCTTTTGAGCCCCCTGGTGTCAAAAGGGATTCTTAGATTGTTAGCCTGCATTGGGTCACAATGGTTCCTTGCTTCTCTTAACCCATGTGGTGTCACAATGCGTCCCATGCCCTTTTAGGCCACTTGGTGTTACAATGAATCATTTGAGTCTTGGCCTCTATGGTGTCATAATGTTTCCATGTTTTTCTTGGGCTCCATGCTTTCACAATTCATCCCTGGCCCTATTACAACCCCTGGTGTCACAATGGATCATTAGATTGTTAGCCTCCCTTGGGTCACAATGGTTCCTTGCTTCTCTTAACCTCTGTGGTGTCACAATGCATTCCAAGCCCTTTTAGGCCACTTGATGTCACAATGAATCATTTGATTCTTGGCCTTCATGGTGTCAGAATAGATCCTTGCTTCTATAGGTCCCCATGCTGTCACAGTTCATCCGTGGTCCTTTTGCGCCCCCTGGTGTCAAAAGGGATTCTTAGATTGTTAGCCTGCATTGGGTCACAATGGTTCCCTGCTTCTCTTAACCTCTGTGGTGTCACAATGCATCCCATGCCCTTTTAGGCCACTTGGTGTTACAATGAATCATTTGAGTCTTGGCCTCTATGGTGTCATAATATTTCCATGATTTATTGTGCCCCATGCTTTCACAATTCATCCCTGGCCCTATTACAACCCCTGGTGTCACAGGGGATCATTAGATTGTTAGGCTCCCTTGGGCCACAATGGTTCCCTGCTTCTCTTAAACTCTGTGGTGTCACAATGCATTCCAAGCCCATTTAGGCCTCTTGATGTCACAATGAATCATTTGATTCTTGGCCTTCATGGTGTCATAATAGATCCTTGCTTCTATAGGTCCCTATGCTGTCACAGTTCATCCGTGGTCCTTTTGCGCCCCCTGGTGTCATAAGGGATTCTTAGATTGTTAGCCTCCCTTGGGTCACAATGGTTCCTTGCTTCTCTTAACCCCTGTGGTGTCACAATGCATCCCATGCCCTTTTAGGCCACTTGATGTTACAAGGAATCATTTGAGTCTTGGCCTCTATGGTGTCATAATGTCTCCATGTTTTTCTTGGGCTCCATGCTTTCACAATTCATCCCTGGCCCTATTACAACCACTGGTGTCACAGGGGATCATTAGATTGTTAGCCTCCCTTGGGTCACAATGGTTCCTTTCTTCTCTTAACCTCTGTGGTGTCACAATGCATCCCATGCCCTTTTAGGCCACTTGATGTCACAATGAATCGTTTGATTCTTGGCCTTCATGGTGTCATAATAGATCCTTGTTCTATAGGTCCTCATGAGTCACAGTTCATCCGTGGCGCTTTTGCGCCCCCTGGTGTCAAAAGGGATTCTTAGATTGTTAGCCTCCCTTGGGTCACAATGGTTCCTTGCTTCTCTTAACCTCTGTGGTGTCACAATGCATTCCAAGCCCTTTTAGGCCACTTGATGTCACAATGAATCATTTGATTCTTGGCCTTCATGGTGTCATAATAGATCCTTGCTTCTATAGGTCCCCATGCTGTCACAGTTCATCCGTGGTCCTTTTACGCCCCCTGGTGTCAAAAGGGATTCTTAGATTGTTAGCCTGCATTGGGTCACAATGCTTCCTTGCTTCTCTTAACCTCTGTGGTGTCACAATGCATCCCATGCCCTTTTAGGCCACTTGATGTCACAATGAATCATTTGATTCTTGGCCTTCATGGTGTCATAATAGATCCTTGCTTCTATAGGTCCCCATGCTGTCACAGTTCATCTGTGGTCCTTTTGCGTCCCCTGGTGTCAAAAGGGATTCTTAGATTGTTAGCCTGCATTGGGTCACAATGGTTCCTTGCTTCTCTTAACCTCTGTGGTGTCACAATGCATCCCATGCCCTTTTAGGCCACTTGGTGTTACAATGAATCATTTGAGTCTTGGCCTCTATGGTGTCAAAATGTTTCCATGTTTTTCTTGGGCCCCATGCTTTCACAATTCATCCCTGGCCCTATTACAACCCCTGGTGTCACAATGGATCATTAGATTGTTAGCCTCCCTTGGGTCACAATGGTTCCTTGCTTCTCTTAACCTCTGTGGTGTCACAATGCATTCCAAGCCCTTTTAGGCCACTTGATGTCACAATGAATCATTTGATTCTTGGCCTTCATGGTGTCATAATAGATCCTTGTTCTATAGGTCCCCATGCTGTCACAGTTCATCCGTGGTCCTTTTGCGCCCCCTGGTGTCAAAAGGGATTCTTAGATTGTTAGCCTGCATTGGGTCACAATGGTTCCTTGCTTCTCTTAACCTCTGTGGTGTCACAATGCATCCCATGCCCTTTTAGGCCACTTGATGTCACAATGAATCGTTTGATTCTTGGCCTTCATGGTGTCATAATAGATCCTTGTTCTATAGGTCCCCATGAGTCACAGTTCATCCGTGGCCCTTTTGCGCCCCCTGGTGTCAAAAGGGATTTTTAGATTGTTAGCCTCCCTTGGGTCACAGTGGTTCCTTGCTTCTCTTAACCTCTGTGTTGTCACAATGCATCCCATGCCCTTTTAGGCCACTTGGTGTTACAATGAATCATTTGATTCTTGGCCTTCATGGTGTCATAATAGATCCTCGCTTCTATAGGTCCCCATGCTGTCACAGTTCATCCGTGGTCCTTTTGCGCCCCCTGGTGTCAAAAGGGATTCTTAGATTGTTAGCCTGCATTGGGTCACAATGGTTCCTTGCTTCTCTTAACCCCTGTGGTGTCACAATGCATCCCATGCCCTTTTAGGCCACTTGGTGTTACAATGAATCATTTGAGTCTTGGCCTCTATGGTGTCATAATGTTTCCATGTTTTTCTTGGGCTCCATGCTTTCACAATTCATCCCTGGCCCTGTTACAACCCCTGGTGTCACAGGGGATCATTAGATTGTTTGCCTCCCTTGGGTCACAATGGTTCCTTGTTTCTCTTAACCTCTGTGGTGTCACAATGCATTCCAAGCCCTTTTAGGACACTTGATGTCACAATCAATCATTTGATTCTTGGCCTTCATGGTGTCATAATAGATCCTTGCTTCTATAGGTCCCCATGCTGTCACAGTTCATCCGAGGTCCTTTTGAGCCCCCTGGTGTCAAAAGGGATTCTTAGATTGTTAGCCTGCATTGGGTCACAATGGTTCCTTGCTTCTCTTAACCCATGTGGTGTCACAATGCGTCCCATGCCCTTTTAGGCCACTTGGTGTTACAATGAATCATTTGAGTCTTGGCCTCTATGGTGTCATAATGTTTCCATGTTTTTCTTGGGCTCCATGCTTTCACAATTCATCCCTGGCCCTATTACAACCCCTGGTGTCACAATGGATCATTAGATTGTTAGCCTCCCTTGGGTCACAATGGTTCCTTGCTTCTCTTAACCTCTGTGGTGTCACAATGCATTCCAAGCCCTTTTAGGCCACTTGATGTCACAATGAATCATTTGATTCTTGGCCTTCATGGTGTCAGAATAGATCCTTGCTTCTATAGGTCCCCATGCTGTCACAGTTCATCCGTGGTCCTTTTGCGCCCCCTGGTGTCAAAAGGGATTCTTAGATTGTTAGCCTGCATTGGGTCACAATGGTTCCTTGCTTCTCTTAAGCTCTGTGTTGTCACAATGCATCCCATGCCCTTTTAGGCCACTTGGTGTTATAATGAATCATTTGAGTCTTGGCCTCTATGGTGTCAAAATATTTCCATGATTTATTGTGCCCCATGCTTTCACAATTCATCCCTGGCCCTATTACAACCACTGGTGTCACAATGGATCATTAGATTGTTAGCCTCCCTTGGGTCACAATGGTTCCTTGCTTCTCTTAACCTCTGTGGTGTCACAATGCATTCCAAGCACTTTTAGGCCACTTGATGTCACAATGAATCATTTGATTCTTGGCCTTCATGGTGTCATAATAGATCCTTGCTTCTATAGGTCCCCATGCTGTCACAGTTCATGCGTGGTCACTTTGGGCCCCCTGGTGTCAAAAGGGATTTTTAGATTGTTAGCCTGCATTGGGTCACAATGGTTCCTTGCTTCTCTTAAGCTCTGTGTTGTCACAATGCATCCCATGCCCTTTTAGGCCACTTGGTGTTACAATGAATCATTTGATTCTTGGCCTTCATGGTGTCATAATAGATCCTTGCTTCTATAGGTCCCCATGCTGTCACAGTTCATCCGTGGTCCTTTTGAGCCCCCTGGTGTCAAAAGGGATTCTTAGATTGTTAGCCTGCATTGGGTCACAATGGTTCCTTGCTTCTCTTAACCCATGTGGTGTCACAATGCGTCCCATGCCCTTTTAGGCCACTTGGTGTTACAATGAATCATTTGAGTCTTGGCCTCTATGGTGTCATAATGTTTCCATGTTTTTCTTGGGCTCCATGCTTTCACAATTCATCCCTGGCCCTATTACAACCCCTGGTGTCACAATGGATCATTAGATTGTTAGCCTCCCTTGGGTCACAATGGTTCCCTGCTTCTCTTAACCTCTGTGGTGTCACAATGCATTCCAAGCCCTTTTAGGCCACTTGATGTCACAATGAATCATTTGATTCTTGGCCTTCATGGTGTCATAATAAATCCTTGCTTCTATAGGTCCCCATGCTGTCTCAGTTCATCCGTGGTCCTTTTACGCGCCCTGGTGTCAAAAGGGATTCTTAGATTCTTAGCCTGCATTGGGTCACAATGCTTCCTTGCTTCTCTTAACCTCTGTGGTGTCACAATGCATCCCATGCCCTTTTAGGCCACTTGGTGTTACAATGAATCATTTGAGTCTTGGCCTCTATGGTGTCATAATATTTCCATGATTTATTGTGCCCCATGCTTTCACAATTCATCCCTGGCCCTATTACAACCCCTGGTGTCACAATGGATCATTAGATTGTTAGCCTCCCTTGGGTCACAATGGTTCCCTGCTTCTCTTAACCTCTGTGGTGTCACAATGCATTCCAAGCCCTTTTAGGCCACTTGATGTCACAATGAATCATTTGATTCTTGGCCTTCATGGTGTCATAATAGATCCTTGCTTCTATAGGTCCCTATGCTGTCACAGTTCATCCGTGGTCCTTTTGCGACCCCTGGGGTCATAAGGGATTCTTAGATTGTTAGCCTCCCTTGGGTCACAATGGTTCCTTGCTTCTCTTAACCCCTGTGGTGTCACAATGCATCCCATGCCCTTTTAGGCCACTTGATGTTACAAGGAATCATTTGAGTCTTGGCCTCTATGGTGTCATAATGTTTCCATGTTTTTCTTGGGCTCCATGCTTTCACAATTCATCCCTGGCCCTATTAGAACCCCTGGTGTCACAGGGGATCATTAGATTGTTAGCCTGCATTGGGTCACAATGGTTCCTTGCTTCTCTTAACCTCTGTGGTGTCACAATGCATCCCATGCCCTTTTAGGCCACTTGATGTCACAATGAATCGTTTGATTCTTGGCCTTCATGGTGTCATAATAGATCCTTGTTCTATAGGTCCCCATGAGTCACAGTTCATCCGTGGCGCTTTTGCGCCCCCTGGTGTCAAAAGGGATTCTTAGATTGTTAGCCTGCATTGGGTCACAATGGTTCCCTGCTTCTCTTAACCTCTGTGTTGTCACAATGCATCCCATGCCCTTTTAGGCCACTTGGTGTTACAATGAATCATTTGATTCTTGGCATTCAAGGTGTCATAATAGATCCTTGCTTCTATAGGTCCCCATGCTGTCACAGTTCATCCGTGGTCCTTTTGCAACCCCCTGGTGTCAAAAGGGAATCTTAGATAGTTACCCTGCATTGGGTCACAATGGTTCCTTGCTTCTCCTAACCTCTGTGGTGGCACAATGCATCCCATGCCCTTTTAGGCCACTTGGTGTTACAATGAATCATTTGAGTCTTGGCCTCTATGGTGTCAAAATGTTTCCATGTTTTTCTTGGGCCCCATGCTTTCACAACTCATCCCTGGCCCTATTACAACCCCTGGTGTCACAATGGATCATTAGATTGTTAGCCTCCCATGGGTCACAATGGTTCCTTGCTTCTCTTAACCCCTGTGGTGTCACAATGCATCCCATGCCCTTTTAGGCCACTTGATGTTACAATGAATCATTTGAGTCTTGGCCTCTATGGTGTCAAAATGTTTCCATGTTTTTTTGGGCTCCATGCTTTCACAATTCATCCCTGGCCCTATTACAACCCCTGGTGTCACAATGGATCATTAGATTGTTAGCCTCCCTTGGGTCACAATGGTTCCTTGCTTCTCTTAACCTCTGTGGTGTCACAATGCATTCCAAGCCCATTTAGGCCACTTGATGTCACAATGAATCATTTGATTCTTGGCATTCATGGTGTCATAATAGATCCTTGCTTCTATAGGTCCCCATGCTGTCACAGTTCATCTGTGGTCCTTTTGCGTCCCCTGGTGTCAAAAGGGATTCTTAGATTGTTAGCCTGCATTGGGTCACAATGATTTCCTTCTTCTCTTAACCTCTGTGTTGTCACACTGCATCCCATGCCCTTTTAGGCCACTTGGTGTTACAATGAATCATTTGATTCTTGGCCTTCATGGTGTCATAATAGATCCTTGCTTCTATAGGTCCCCATGCTGTCACAGTTCATCCGTGGTCCTTTTGCGCCCCCTGGTGTCAAAAGGGATTCTTAGATTGTTAGCCTGCATTGGGTCACAATGGTTCCTTGCTTCTCTTAACCCATGTGGTGTCACAATGCGTCCCATGCCCTTTTAGGCCACTTGGTGTTACAATGAATCATTTGAGTCTTGGCCTCTATGGTGTCATAATATTTCCATGATTTATTGTGCCCCATGCTTTCACAATTCATCCCTGGCCCTATTACAACCCCTGGTGTCCCAGGGGATCATTAGATTGTTAGCCTCCCTTGGGTCACAATGGTTCCCTGCTTCTCTTAACCTCTGTGGTGTCACAATGCATTCCAAGCCCTTTTAGGCCACTTGATGTCACAATGAATCATTTGATTCTTGGCCTTCATGGTGTCATAATAGATCCTTGCTTCTATAGGTCCCCATGCTGTCACAGTTCATCCGTGGTCCTTTTGAGCCCCCTGGTGTCAAAAGGGATTCTTAGATTGTTAGCCTGCATTGGGTCACAATGGTTCCTTGCTTCTCTTAACCCCTGTGGTGTCACAATGCGTCCCATGCCCTTTTAGGCCACTTGGTGTTACAATGAATCATTTTAGTCTTGGCCTCTATGGTGTCATAATATTTCCATGTTTTTCTTGGGCTCCATGCTTTCACAATTCATCCCTGGCCCTATTACAACCCCTGGTGTCACAATGGATCATTAGATTGTTAGCCTCCCTTGGGTCACAATGGTTCCTTGCTTCTCTTAACCTCTGTGGTGTCACAATGCATTCCAAGCCCTTTTAGGCCACTTGATGTCACAATGAATCATTTGATTCTTGGCATTCATGGTGTCATAATAGATCCTTGCTTCTATAGGTCCCCATGCTGTCACAGTTCATCTGTGGTCCTTTTGCGTCCCCTGGTGTCAAAAGGGATTCTTAGATTGTTAGCCTGCATTGGGTCACAATGATTTCCTTCTTCTCTTAACCTCTGTGTTGTCACACTGCATCCCATGCCCTTTTAGGCCACTTGGTGTTACAATGAATCATTTGATTCTTGGCCTTCATGGTGTCATAATAGATCCTTGCTTCTATAGGTCCCCATGCTGTCACAGTTCATCCGTGGTCCTTTTGCGCCCCCTGGTGTCAAAAGGGATTCTTAGATTGTTAGCCTGCATTGGGTCACAATGGTTCCTTGCTTCTCTTAACCCATGTGGTGTCACAATGCGTCCCATGCCCTTTTAGGCCACTTGGTGTTACAATGAATCATTTGAGTCTTGGCCTCTATGGTGTCATAATATTTCCATGATTTATTGTGCCCCATGCTTTCACAATTCATCCCTGGCCCTATTACAACCCCTGGTGTCACAATGGATCATTAGATTGTTAGCCTCCCTTGGGTCACAATGGTTCCCTGCTTCTCTTAACCTCTGTGGTGTCACAATGCATTCCAAGCCCTTTTAGGCCACTTGATGTCACAATGAATCATTTGATTCTTGGCCTTCATGGTGTCATAATAGATCCTTGCTTCTATAGGTCCCCATGCTGTCACAGTTCATCCGTGGTCCTTTTGAGCCCCCTGGTGTCAAAAGGGATTCTTAGATTGTTAGCCTGCATTGGGTCACAATGGTTCCTTGCTTCTCTTAACCCCTGTGGTGTCACAATGCGTCCCATGCCCTTTTAGGCCACTTGGTGTTACAATGAATCATTTTAGTCTTGGCCTCTATGGTGTCATAATATTTCCATGTTTTTCTTGGGCTCCATGCTTTCACAATTCATCCCTGGCCCTATTACAACCCCTGGTGTCACAATGGATCATTAGATTGTTAGCCTCCCTTGGGTCACAATGGTTCCTTGCTTCTCTTAACCTCTGTGGTGTCACAATGCATTCCAAGCCCTTTTAGGCCACTTGATGTCACAATGAATCATTTGATTCTTGGCCTTCATGGTGTCAGAATAGATCCTTGCTTCTATAGGTCCCCATGCTGTCACAGTTCATCCGTGGTCTTTTTGCGCCCCCTGGTGTCAAAAGGGATTCTTAGATTGTTAGCCTGCATTGGGTCACAATGGTTCCTTGCTTCTCTTAACCCCTATGGTGTCACAATGCATCCCATGCCCTTTTAGGCCACTTGGTGTTACAATGAATCATTTGAGTCTTGGCCTCTATGGTGTCAAAATGTTTCCATGTTTTTCTTGGGCCCCATGCTTTCACAATTCATCCCTGGCCCTATTACAACCCCTGGTGTCACAATGGATCATTAGATTGTTAGCCTCCCTTGGGTCACAATGGTTCCTTGCTTCTCTTAACCTCTGTGGTGTCACAATGCATTCCAAGCCCTTTTAGGCCACTTGATGTCACAATGAATCATTTGATTCTTGGCCTTCATGGTGTCATAATAGATCCTTGTTCTATAGGTCCCCATGCTGTCACAGTTCATCCGTGGTCCTTTTGCGCCCCCTGGTGTCAAAAGGGATTCTTAGATTGTTAGCCTGCATTGGGTCACAATGCTTCCTTGCTTCTCTTAACCTCTGTGGTGGCACAATGCATCCCATGCCCTTTTAGGCCACTTGGTGTTACAATGAATCATTTGAGTCTTGGCCTCTATGGTGTCAAAATGTTTCCATGTTTTTCTTGGGCCCCATGCTTTCACAATTCATCCCTGGCCCTATTACAACCCCTGGTGTCACAATGGATCATTAGATTGTTAGCCTCCCTTGGGTCACAATGGTTCCTTGCTTCTCTTAACCTCTGTGGTGTCACAATGCATTCCAAGCCCTTTTAGGCCACTTGATGTCACAATGAATCATTTGATTCTTGGCCTTCATGGTGTCATAATAGATCCTTGTTCTATAGGTCCCCATGCTGTCACAGTTCATCCGTGGTCCTTTTGCGCCCCCTGGTGTCAAAAGGGATTCTTAGATTGTTAGCCTGCATTGGGTCACAATGGTTCCTTGCTTCTCTTAACCTCTGTGGTGTCACAATGCATCCCATGCCCTTTTAGGCCACTTGATGTCACAATGAATCGTTTGATTCTTGGCCTTCATGGTGTCATAATAGATCCTTGTTCTATAGGTCCCCATGAGTCACAGTTCATCCGTGGCCCTTTTGCGCCCCCTGGTGTCAAAAGGGATTTTTAGATTGTTAGCCTCCCTTGGGTCACAATGGTTCCTTGCTTCTCTTAACCTCTGTGTTGTCACAATGCATCCCAAGCCCTTTTAGGCCACTTGGTGTTACAATGAATCATTTGATTCTTGGCCTTCATGGTGTCATAATAGATCCTCGCTTCTATAGGTCCCCATGCTGTCACAGTTCATCCGTGGTCCTTTTGCGCCCCCTGGTGTCAAAAGGGATTCTTAGATTGTTAGCCTGCATTGGGTCACAATGGTTCCTTGCTTCTCTTAACCCCTGTGGTGTCACAATGCATCCCATGCCCTTTTAGGCCACTTGGTGTTACAATGAATCATTTGAGTCTTGGCCTCTATGGTGTCATAATGTTTCCATGTTTTTCTTGGGCTCCATGCTTTCACAATTCATCCCTGGCCCTGTTACAACCCCTGGTGTCACAGGGGATCATTAGATTGTTAGCCTCCCTTGGGTCACAATGGTTCCTTGTTTCTCTTAACCTCTGTGGTGTCACAATGCATTCCAAGCCCTTTTAGGCCACTTGATGTCACAATCAATCATTTGATTCTTGGCCTTCATGGTGTCATAATAGATCCTTGCTTCTATAGGTCCCCATGCTGTCACAGTTCATCCGAGGTCCTTTTGAGCCCCCTGGTGTCAAAAGGGATTCTTAGATTGTTAGCCTGCATTGGGTCACAATGGTTCCTTGCTTCTCTTAACCCATGTGGTGTCACAATGCGTCCCATGCCCTTTTAGGCCACTTGGTGTTACAATGAATCATTTGAGTCTTGGCCTCTATGGTGTCATAATGTTTCCATGTTTTTCTTGGGCTCCATGCTTTCACAATTCATCCCTGGCCCTATTACAACCCCTGGTGTCACAATGGATCATTAGATTGTTAGCCTCCCTTGGGTCACAATGGTTCCTTGCTTCTCTTAACCTCTGTGGTGTCACAATGCATTCCAAGCCCTTTTAGGCCACTTGATGTCACAATGAATCATTTGATTCTTGGCCTTCATGGTGTCATAATAGATCCTTGCTTCTATAGGTCCCCATGCTGTCACAGTTCATCCGTGGTCCTTTTGCGCCCCCTGGTGTCAAAAGGGATTCTTAGATTGTTAGCCTGCATTGGGTCACAATGGTTCCTTGCTTCTCTTAAGCTCTGTGTTGTCACAATGCATCCCATGCCCTTTTAGGCCACTTGGTGTTACAATGAATCATTTGATTCTTGGCCTTCATGGTGTCATAATAGATCCTTGCTTCTATAGGTCCCCATGCTGTCACAGTTCATCCGTGGTCCTTTTGCAACCCCCTGGTGTCAAAAGGGAATCTTAGATAGTTACCCTGCATTGGGTCACAATGGTTCCTTGCTTCTCCTAACCTCTGTGGTGGCACAATGCATCCCATGCCCTTTTAGGCCACTTGGTGTTACAATGAATCATTTGAGTCTTGGCCTCTATGGTGTCAAAATGTTTCCATGTTTTTCTTGGGCCCCATGCTTTCACAACTCATCCCTGGCCCTATTACAACCCCTGGTGTCACAATGGATCATTAGATTGTTAGCCTCCCTTGGGTCACAATGGTTCCTTGCTTCTCTTAACCCCTGTGGTGTCACAATGCATCCCATGCCCTTTTAGGCCACTTGGTGTTACAATGAATCATTTGAGTCTTGGCCTCTATGGTGTCAAAATGTTTCCATGTTTTTTTGGGCTCCATGCTTTCACAATTCATCCCTGGCCCTATTACAACCCCTGGTGTCACAATGGATCATTAGATTGTTAGCCTCCCTTGGGTCACAATGGTTCCTTGCTTCTCTTAACCTCTGTGGTGTCACAATGCATTCCAAGCCCTTTTAGGCCACTTGATGTCACAATGAATCATTTGATTCTTGGCATTCATGGTGTCATAATAGATCCTTGCTTCTATAGGTCCCCATGCTGTCACAGTTCATCTGTGGTCCTTTTGCGTCCCCTGGTGTCAAAAGGGAATCTTAGATAGTTAGCCTGCATTGGGTCACAATGGTTCCTTGCTTCTCTTAACCTCTGTGGTGGCACAATGCATCCCATGCCCTTTTAGGCCACTTGGTGTAACAATGAATCATTTGAGTCTTGGCCTCTATGGTGTCATAATGTTTCCATGTTTTTCTTGGTCCCCATGCTTTCACAATTCATCCCTGGCCCTATTACAACCACTGGTGTCACAATGGATCATTAGATTGTTAGCCTCCCTTGGGTCACAATGGTTCCTTGCTTCTCTTAACCTCTGTGGTGTCACAATGCATCCCATGCCCTTTTAGGCCACTTGGTGTTACAATGAATCATTTGATTCTTGGCCTTCATGGTGTCATAATAGATCCTTGCTTCTATAGGTCCCCATGCTGTCACAGTTCATCCGTGGTCCTTTTGCGCCCCCTGGTGTCAAAAGGGATTCTTAGATTGTTAGCCTGCATTGGGTCACAATGGTTCCTTGCTTCTCTTAACCTCTGTGGTGTCACAATGCATCCCATGCCCTTTTAGGCCACTTGGTGTTACAATGAATCATTTGAGTCTTGGCCTCTCTGGTGTCATAATATTTCCATGATTTATTGTGCCCCATGCTTTCACAATTCATCCCTGGCCCTATTACAACCCCTGGTGTCCCAGGGGATCATTAGATTGTTAGCCTCCCTTGGGTCACAATGGTTCCCTGCTTCTCTTAACCTCTGTGGTGTCACAATGCATTCCAAGCCCTTTTAGGCCACTTGATGTCACAATGAATCATTTGATTCTTGGCCTTCATGGTGTCATAATAGATCCTTGCTTCTATAGGTCCCCATGCTGTCACAGTTCATCCGTGGTCCTTTTGAGCCCCCTGGTGTCAAAAGGGATTCTTAGATTGTTAGCCTGCATTGGGTCACAATGGTTCCTTGCTTCTCTTAACCCCTGTGGTGTCACAATGCATCCCATGCCCTTTTAGGCCACTTGGTGTTACAATGAATCATTTGAGTCTTGGCCTCTATGGTGTCATAATATTTCCATGTTTTTCTTGGGCTCCATGCTTTCACAATTCATCCCTGGCCCTATTACAACCCCTGGTGTCACAATGGATCATTAGATTGTTAGCCTCCCTTGGGTCACAATGGTTCCTTGCTTCTCTTAACCTCTGTGGTGTCACAATGCATTCCAAGCCCTTTTAGGCCACTTGATGTCACAATGAATCATTTGATTCTTGGCCTTCATGGTGTCATAATAGATCCTTGCTTCTATAGGTCCCCATGCTGTCACAGTTCATCCGTGGTCCTTTTACGCCCCCTGGTGTCAAAAGGGATTCTTAGATTGTTAGCCTGCATTGGGTCACAATGCTTCCTTGCTTCTCTTAACCTCTGTGGTGGCACAATGCATCCCATGCCCTTTTAGGCCACTTGGTGTTACAATGAATCATTTGAGTCTTGGCCTCTATGGTGTCAAAATGTTTCCATGTTTTTCTTGGGCCCCATGCTTTCACAATTCATCCCTGGCCCTATTACAACCCCTGGTGTCACAATGGATCATTAGATTGTTAGCCTCCCTTGGGTCACAATGGTTCCTTGCTTCTCTTAACCTCTGTGGTGTCACAATGCATTCCAAGCCCTTTTAGGCCACTTGGTGTTACAATGAATCATTTGATTCTTGGCCTTCATGGTGTCATAATAGATCCTTGTTCTATAGGTCCCCATGCTGTCACAGTTCATCCGTGGTCCTTTTGCGCCCCCTGGTGTCAAAAGGGATTCTTAGATTGTTAGCCTGCATTGGGTCACAATGGTTCCTTGCTTCTCTTAACCTCTGTGGTGTCACAATGCATCCCATGCCCTTTTAGGCCACTTGATGTCACAATGAATCGTTTGATTCTTGGCCTTCATGGTGTCATAATAGATCCTTGTTCTATAGGTCCCCATGAGTCACAGTTCATCCGTGGCCCTTTTGCGCCCCCTGGTGTCAAAAGGGATTTTTAGATTGTTAGCCTCCCTTGGGTCACAATGGTTCCTTGCTTCTCTTAACCTCTGTGTTGTCACAATGCATCCCATGCCCTTTTAGGCCACTTGGTGTTACAATGAATCATTTGATTCTTGGCCTTCATGGTGTCATAATAGATCCTCGCTTCTATAGGTCCCCATGCTGTCACAGTTCATCCGTGGTCCTTTTGCGCCCCCTGGTGTCAAAAGGGATTCTTAGATTGTTAGCCTGCATTGGGTCACAATGGTTCCTTGCTTCTCTTAACCCCTGTGGTGTCACAATGCATCCCATGCCCTTTTAGGCCACTTGGTGTTACAATGAATCATTTGAGTCTTGGCCTCTATGGTGTCATAATGTTTCCATGTTTTTCTTGGGCTCCATGCTTTCACAATTCATCCCTGGCCCTGTTACAACCCCTGGTGTCACAGGGGATCATTAGATTGTTAGCCTCCCTTGGGTCACAATGGTTCCTTGTTTCTCTTAACCTCTGTGGTGTCACAATGCATTCCAAGCCCTTTTAGGCCACTTGATGTCACAATCAATCATTTGATTCTTGGCCTTCATGGTGTCATAATAGATCCTTGCTTCTATAGGTCCCCATGCTGTCACAGTTCATCCGAGGTCCTTTTGAGCCCCCTGGTGTCAAAAGGGATTCTTAGATTGTTAGCCTGCATTGGGTCACAATGGTTCCTTGCTTCTCTTAACCCATGTGGTGTCACAATGCGTCCCATGCCCTTTTAGGCCACTTGGTGTTACAATGAATCATTTGAGTCTTGGCCTCTATGGTGTCATAATGTTTCCATGTTTTTCTTGGGCTCCATGCTTTCACAATTCATCCCTGGCCCTATTACAACCCCTGGTGTCACAATGGATCATTAGATTGTTAGCCTCCCTTGGGTCACAATGGTTCCTTGCTTCTCTTAACCTCTGTGGTGTCACAATGCATTCCAAGCCCTTTTAGGCCACTTGATGTCACAATGAATCATTTGATTCTTGGCCTTCATGGTGTCATAATAGATCCTTGCTTCTATAGGTCCCCATGCTGTCACAGTTCATCCGTGGTCCTTTTGCGCCCCCTGGTGTCAAAAGGGATTCTTAGATTGTTAGCCTGCATTGGGTCACAATGGTTCCTTGCTTCTCTTAAGCTCTGTGTTGTCACAATGCATCCCATGCCCTTTTAGGCCACTTGGTGTTACAATGAATCATTTGATTCTTGGCCTTCATGGTGTCATAATAGATCCTTGCTTCTATAGGTCCCCATGCTGTCACAGTTCATCCGTGGTCCTTTTGCAACCCCCTGGTGTCAAAAGGGAATCTTAGATAGTTACCCTGCATTGGGTCACAATGGTTCCTTGCTTCTCCTAACCTCTGTGGTGGCACAATGCATCCCATGCCCTTTTAGGCCACTTGGTGTTACAATGAATCATTTGAGTCTTGGCCTCTATGGTGTCAAAATGTTTCCATGTTTTTCTTGGGCCCCATGCTTTCACAACTCATCCCTGGCCCTATTACAACCCCTGGTGTCACAATGGATCATTAGATTGTTAGCCTCCCTTGGGTCACAATGGTTCCTTGCTTCTCTTAACCCCTGTGGTGTCACAATGCATCCCATGCCCTTTTAGGCCACTTGGTGTTACAATGAATCATTTGAGTCTTGGCCTCTATGGTGTCAAAATGTTTCCATGTTTTTTTGGGCTCCATGCTTTCACAATTCATCCCTGGCCCTATTACAACCCCTGGTGTCACAATGGATCATTAGATTGTTAGCCTCCCTTGGGTCACAATGGTTCCTTGCTTCTCTTAACCTCTGTGGTGTCACAATGCATTCCAAGCCCTTTTAGGCCACTTGATGTCACAATGAATCATTTGATTCTTGGCATTCATGGTGTCATAATAGATCCTTGCTTCTATAGGTCCCCATGCTGTCACAGTTCATCTGTGGTCCTTTTGCGTCCCCTGGTGTCAAAAGGGAATCTTAGATAGTTAGCCTGCATTGGGTCACAATGGTTCCTTGCTTCTCTTAACCTCTGTGGTGTCACAATGCATCCCATGCCCTTTTAGGCCACTTGGTGTTACAATGAATCATTTGAGTCTTGGCCTCTATGGTGTCATAATGTTTCCATGTTTTTCTTGGTCCCCATGCTTTCACAATTCATCCCTGGCCCTATTACAACCACTGGTGTCACAATGGATCATTAGATTGTTAGCCTCCCTTGGGTCACAATGGTTCCTTGCTTCTCTTAACCTCTGTGGTGTCACAATGCATTCCAAGCCCTTTTAGGCCACTTGATGTCACAATGAATCATTTGATTCTTGGCCTTCATGGTGTCATAATAGATCCTTGCTTCTATAGGTCCCCATGCTGTCACAGTTCATCCGTGGTCCTTTTGCGCCCCCTGGTGTCAAAAGGGATTTTTAGATTGTTAGCCTGCATTGGGTCACAATGGTTCCCTGCTTCTCTTAACCTCTGTGTTGTCACAATGCATCCCATGCCCTTTTAGGCCACTTGGTGTTACAATGAATCATTTGATTCTTGGCCTTCATGGTGTCAGAATAGATCCTTGCTTCTATAGGTCCCCATGCTGTCACAGTTCATCCGTGGTCCTTTTGCGCCCCCTGGTGTCAAAAGGGATTCTTAGATTGTTAGCCTGCATTGGGTCACAATGGTTCCTTGCTTCTCTTAACCTCTGTGGTGTCACAATGCATCCCATGCCCTTTTAGGCCACTTGGTGTTACAATGAATCATTTGAGTCTTGGCCTCTATGGTGTCATAATATTTCCATGATTTATTGTGCCCCATGCTTTCACAATTCATCCCTGGCCCTATTACAACCCCTGGTGTCCCAGGGGATCATTAGATTGTTAGCCTCCCTTGGGTCACAATGGTTCCCTGCTTCTCTTAACCTCTGTGGTGTCACAATGCATTCCAAGCCCTTTTAGGCCACTTGATGTCACAATGAATCATTTGATTCTTGGCCTTCATGGTGTCATAATAGATCCTTGCTTCTATAGGTCCCCATGCTGTCACAGTTCATCCGTGGTCCTTTTGAGCCCCCTGGTGTCAAAAGGGATTCTTAGATTGTTAGCCTGCATTGGGTCACAATGGTTCCTTGCTTCTCTTAACCCCTGTGGTGTCACAATGCGTCCCATGCCCTTTTAGGCCACTTGGTGTTACAATGAATCATTTTAGTCTTGGCCTCTACGGTGTCATAATATTTCCATGTTTTTCTTGGGCTCCATGCTTTCACAATTCATCCCTGGCCCTATTACAACCCCTGGTGTCACAATGGATCATTAGATTGTTAGCCTCCCTTGGGTCACAATGGTTCCTTGCTTCTCTTAACCTCTGTGGTGTCACAATGCATTCCAAGCCCTTTTAGGCCACTTGATGTCACAATGAATCATTTGATTCTTGGCCTTCATGGTGTCAGAATAGATCCTTGCTTCTATAGGTCCCCATGCTGTCACAGTTCATCCGTGGTCCTTTTGCGCCCCCTGGTGTCAAAAGGGATTCTTAGATTGTTAGCCTGCATTGGGTCACAATGGTTCCTTGCTTCTCTTAACCCCTGTGGTGTCACAATGCATCCCATGCCCTTTTAGGCCACTTGGTGTTACAATGAATCATTTGAGTCTTGGCCTCTATGGTGTCATAATATTTCCATGATTTATTGTGCCCCATGCTTTCACAATTCATCCCTGGCCCTATTACAACCCCTGGTGTCACAATGGATCTTTAGATTGTTAGCCTCCCTTGGGTCACAATGGTTCCTTGCTTCTCTTAACCTCTGTGGTGTCACAATGCATTCCAAGCCCTTTTAGGCCACTTGATGTCACAATGAATCATTTGATTCTTGGCCTTCATGGTGTCATAATAGATCCTTGCTTCTATAGGTCCCCATGCTGTCACAGTTCATCCGTGGTCCTTTTACGCCCCCTGGTGTCAAAAGGGATTCTTAGATTGTTAGCCTGCATTGGGTCACAATGCTTCCTTGCTTCTCTTAACCTCTGTGGTGTCACAATGCATCCCATGCCCTTTTAGGCCACTTGATGTCACAATGAATCATTTGATTCTTGGCCTTCATGGTGTCATAATAGATCCTTGCTTCTATAGGTCCCCATGCTGTCACAGTTCATCCGTGGTCCTTTTGCACACCCTGGTGTCAAAAGGGAATCTTAGATAGTTAGCCTGCATTGGGTCACAATGGTTCCTTGCTTCTCTTAACCTCTGTGGTGGCACAGTGCATCCCATGCCCTTTTAGGCCACTTGGTGTTACAATGAATCATTTGAGTCTTGGCCTCTATGGTGTCATAATATTTCCATGATTTATTGTGCCCCATGCTTTCACAATTCATCCCTGGCCCTATTACAACCCCTGGTGTCACAATGGATCTTTAGATTGTTAGCCTCCCTTGGGTCACAATGGTTCCTTGCTTCTCTTAACCTCTGTGGTGTCACAATGCATTCCAAGCCCTTTTAGGCCACTTGATGTCACAATGAATCATTTGATTCTTGGCCTTCATGGTGTCATAATAGATCCTTGCTTCTATAGGTCCCCATGCTGTCACAGTTCATCCGTGGTCCTTTTACGCCCCCTGGTGTCAAAAGGGATTCTTAGATTGTTAGCCTGCATTGGGTCACAATGCTTCCTTGCTTCTCTTAACCTCTGTGGTGGCACAATGCATCCCATGCCCTTTTAGGCCACTTGGTGTTACAATGAATCATTTGAGTCTTGGCCTCTATGGTGTCAAAATGTTTCCATGTTTTTCTTGGGCCCCATGCTTTCACAATTCATCCCTGGCCCTATTACAACCCCTGGTGTCACAATGGATCATTAGATTGTTAGCCTCCCTTGGGTCACAATGGTTCCTTGCTTCTCTTAACCTCTGTGGTGTCACAATGCATTCCAAGCCCTTTTAGGCCACTTGGTGTTACAATGAATCATTTGATTCTTGGCCTTCATGGTGTCATAATAGATCCTTGTTCTATAGGTCCCCATGCTGTCACAGTTCATCCGTGGTCCTTTTGCGCCCCCTGGTGTCAAAAGGGATTCTTAGATTGTTAGCCTGCATTGGGTCACAATGGTTCCTTGCTTCTCTTAACCTCTGTGGTGTCACAATGCATCCCATGCCCTTTTAGGCCACTTGATGTCACAATGAATCGTTTGATTCTTGGCCTTCATGGTGTCATAATAGATCCTTGTTCTATAGGTCCCCATGAGTCACAGTTCATCCGTGGCCCTTTTGCGCCCCCTGGTGTCAAAAGGGATTTTTAGATTGTTAGCCTCCCTTGGGTCACAATGGTTCCTTGCTTCTCTTAACCTCTGTGTTGTCACAATGCATCCCATGCCCTTTTAGGCCACTTGGTGTTACAATGAATCATTTGATTCTTGGCCTTCATGGTGTCATAATAGATCCTCGCTTCTATAGGTCCCCATGCTGTCACAGTTCATCCGTGGTCCTTTTGCGCCCCCTGGTGTCAAAAGGGATTCTTAGATTGTTAGCCTGCATTGGGTCACAATGGTTCCTTGCTTCTCTTAACCCCTGTGGTGTCACAATGCATCCCATGCCCTTTTAGGCCACTTGGTGTTACAATGAATCATTTGAGTCTTGGCCTCTATGGTGTCATAATGTTTCCATGTTTTTCTTGGGCTCCATGCTTTCACAATTCATCCCTGGCCCTGTTACAACCCCTGGTGTCACAGGGGATCATTAGATTGTTAGCCTCCCTTGGGTCACAATGGTTCCTTGTTTCTCTTAACCTCTGTGGTGTCACAATGCATTCCAAGCCCTTTTAGGCCACTTGATGTCACAATCAATCATTTGATTCTTGGCCTTCATGGTGTCATAATAGATCCTTGCTTCTATAGGTCCCCATGCTGTCACAGTTCATCCGAGGTCCTTTTGAGCCCCCTGGTGTCAAAAGGGATTCTTAGATTGTTAGCCTGCATTGGGTCACAATGGTTCCTTGCTTCTCTTAACCCATGTGGTGTCACAATGCGTCCCATGCCCTTTTAGGCCACTTGGTGTTACAATGAATCATTTGAGTCTTGGCCTCTATGGTGTCATAATGTTTCCATGTTTTTCTTGGGCTCCATGCTTTCACAATTCATCCCTGGCCCTATTACAACCCCTGGTGTCACAATGGATCATTAGATTGTTAGCCTCCCTTGGGTCACAATGGTTCCTTGCTTCTCTTAACCTCTGTGGTGTCACAATGCATTCCAAGCCCTTTTAGGCCACTTGATGTCACAATGAATCATTTGATTCTTGGCCTTCATGGTGTCATAATAGATCCTTGCTTCTATAGGTCCCCATGCTGTCACAGTTCATCCGTGGTCCTTTTGCGCCCCCTGGTGTCAAAAGGGATTCTTAGATTGTTAGCCTGCATTGGGTCACAATGGTTCCTTGCTTCTCTTAAGCTCTGTGTTGTCACAATGCATCCCATGCCCTTTTAGGCCACTTGGTGTTACAATGAATCATTTGATTCTTGGCCTTCATGGTGTCATAATAGATCCTTGCTTCTATAGGTCCCCATGCTGTCACAGTTCATCCGTGGTCCTTTTGCAACCCCCTGGTGTCAAAAGGGAATCTTAGATAGTTACCCTGCATTGGGTCACAATGGTTCCTTGCTTCTCCTAACCTCTGTGGTGGCACAATGCATCCCATGCCCTTTTAGGCCACTTGGTGTTACAATGAATCATTTGAGTCTTGGCCTCTATGGTGTCAAAATGTTTCCATGTTTTTCTTGGGCCCCATGCTTTCACAACTCATCCCTGGCCCTATTACAACCCCTGGTGTCACAATGGATCATTAGATTGTTAGCCTCCCTTGGGTCACAATGGTTCCTTGCTTCTCTTAACCCCTGTGGTGTCACAATGCATCCCATGCCCTTTTAGGCCACTTGGTGTTACAATGAATCATTTGAGTCTTGGCCTCTATGGTGTCAAAATGTTTCCATGTTTTTTTGGGCTCCATGCTTTCACAATTCATCCCTGGCCCTATTACAACCCCTGGTGTCACAATGGATCATTAGATTGTTAGCCTCCCTTGGGTCACAATGGTTCCTTGCTTCTCTTAACCTCTGTGGTGTCACAATGCATTCCAAGCCCTTTTAGGCCACTTGATGTCACAATGAATCATTTGATTCTTGGCATTCATGGTGTCATAATAGATCCTTGCTTCTATAGGTCCCCATGCTGTCACAGTTCATCTGTGGTCCTTTTGCGTCCCCTGGTGTCAAAAGGGAATCTTAGATAGTTAGCCTGCATTGGGTCACAATGGTTCCTTGCTTCTCTTAACCTCTGTGGTGTCACAATGCATCCCATGCCCTTTTAGGCCACTTGGTGTTACAATGAATCATTTGAGTCTTGGCCTCTATGGTGTCATAATGTTTCCATGTTTTTCTTGGTCCCCATGCTTTCACAATTCATCCCTGGCCCTATTACAACCACTGGTGTCACAATGGATCATTAGATTGTTAGCCTCCCTTGGGTCACAATGGTTCCTTGCTTCTCTTAACCTCTGTGGTGTCACAATGCATTCCAAGCCCTTTTAGGCCACTTGATGTCACAATGAATCATTTGATT
This sequence comes from Cinclus cinclus, assembly GCF_963662255.1. Taxonomy (NCBI): domain Eukaryota; kingdom Metazoa; phylum Chordata; class Aves; order Passeriformes; family Cinclidae; genus Cinclus; species Cinclus cinclus. The sequence goes on along the minus strand of NW_026912054.1, from coordinate 2,809,921 downwards.
CTTGGCCTTCATGGTGTCATAATAGATCCTTGCTTCTATAGGTCCCCATGCTGTCACAGTTCATCCGTGGTCCTTTTGCGCCCCCTGGTGTCAAAAGGGATTTTTAGATTGTTAGCCTGCATTGGGTCACAATGGTTCCCTGCTTCTCTTAACCTCTGTGTTGTCACAATGCATCCCATGCCCTTTTAGGCCACTTGGTGTTACAATGAATCATTTGATTCTTGGCCTTCATGGTGTCAGAATAGATCCTTGCTTCTATAGGTCCCCATGCTGTCACAGTTCATCCGTGGTCCTTTTGCGCCCCCTGGTGTCAAAAGGGATTCTTAGATTGTTAGCCTGCATTGGGTCACAATGGTTCCTTGCTTCTCTTAACCTCTGTGGTGTCACAATGCATCCCATGCCCTTTTAGGCCACTTGGTGTTACAATGAATCATTTGAGTCTTGGCCTCTATGGTGTCATAATATTTCCATGATTTATTGTGCCCCATGCTTTCACAATTCATCCCTGGCCCTATTACAACCCCTGGTGTCCCAGGGGATCATTAGATTGTTAGCCTCCCTTGGGTCACAATGGTTCCCTGCTTCTCTTAACCTCTGTGGTGTCACAATGCATTCCAAGCCCTTTTAGGCCACTTGATGTCACAATGAATCATTTGATTCTTGGCCTTCATGGTGTCATAATAGATCCTTGCTTCTATAGGTCCCCATGCTGTCACAGTTCATCCGTGGTCCTTTTGAGCCCCCTGGTGTCAAAAGGGATTCTTAGATTGTTAGCCTGCATTGGGTCACAATGGTTCCTTGCTTCTCTTAACCCCTGTGGTGTCACAATGCGTCCCATGCCCTTTTAGGCCACTTGGTGTTACAATGAATCATTTTAGTCTTGGCCTCTACGGTGTCATAATATTTCCATGTTTTTCTTGGGCTCCATGCTTTCACAATTCATCCCTGGCCCTATTACAACCCCTGGTGTCACAATGGATCATTAGATTGTTAGCCTCCCTTGGGTCACAATGGTTCCTTGCTTCTCTTAACCTCTGTGGTGTCACAATGCATTCCAAGCCCTTTTAGGCCACTTGATGTCACAATGAATCATTTGATTCTTGGCCTTCATGGTGTCAGAATAGATCCTTGCTTCTATAGGTCCCCATGCTGTCACAGTTCATCCGTGGTCCTTTTGCGCCCCCTGGTGTCAAAAGGGATTCTTAGATTGTTAGCCTGCATTGGGTCACAATGGTTCCTTGCTTCTCTTAACCCCTGTGGTGTCACAATGCATCCCATGCCCTTTTAGGCCACTTGGTGTTACAATGAATCATTTGAGTCTTGGCCTCTATGGTGTCATAATATTTCCATGATTTATTGTGCCCCATGCTTTCACAATTCATCCCTGGCCCTATTACAACCCCTGGTGTCACAATGGATCTTTAGATTGTTAGCCTCCCTTGGGTCACAATGGTTCCTTGCTTCTCTTAACCTCTGTGGTGTCACAATGCATTCCAAGCCCTTTTAGGCCACTTGATGTCACAATGAATCATTTGATTCTTGGCCTTCATGGTGTCATAATAGATCCTTGCTTCTATAGGTCCCCATGCTGTCACAGTTCATCCGTGGTCCTTTTACGCCCCCTGGTGTCAAAAGGGATTCTTAGATTGTTAGCCTGCATTGGGTCACAATGCTTCCTTGCTTCTCTTAACCTCTGTGGTGTCACAATGCATCCCATGCCCTTTTAGGCCACTTGATGTCACAATGAATCATTTGATTCTTGGCCTTCATGGTGTCATAATAGATCCTTGCTTCTATAGGTCCCCATGCTGTCACAGTTCATCCGTGGTCCTTTTGCACACCCTGGTGTCAAAAGGGAATCTTAGATAGTTAGCCTGCATTGGGTCACAATGGTTCCTTGCTTCTCTTAACCTCTGTGGTGGCACAGTGCATCCCATGCCCTTTTAGGCCACTTGGTGTTACAATGAATCATTTGAGTCTTGGCCTCTATGGTGTCATAATATTTCCATGATTTATTGTGCCCCATGCTTTCACAATTCATCCCTGGCCCTATTACAACCCCTGGTGTCACAATGGATCTTTAGATTGTTAGCCTCCCTTGGGTCACAATGGTTCCTTGCTTCTCTTAACCTCTGTGGTGTCACAATGCATTCCAAGCCCTTTTAGGCCACTTGATGTCACAATGAATCATTTGATTCTTGGCCTTCATGGTGTCATAATAGATCCTTGCTTCTATAGGTCCCCATGCTGTCACAGTTCATCCGTGGTCCTTTTACGCCCCCTGGTGTCAAAAGGGATTCTTAGATTGTTAGCCTGCATTGGGTCACAATGCTTCCTTGCTTCTCTTAACCTCTGTGGTGGCACAATGCATCCCATGCCCTTTTAGGCCACTTGGTGTTACAATGAATCATTTGAGTCTTGGCCTCTATGGTGTCAAAATGTTTCCATGTTTTTCTTGGGCCCCATGCTTTCACAATTCATCCCTGGCCCTATTACAACCCCTGGTGTCACAATGGATCATTAGATTGTTAGCCTCCCTTGGGTCACAATGGTTCCTTGCTTCTCTTAACCTCTGTGGTGTCACAATGCATTCCAAGCCCTTTTAGGCCACTTGATGTCACAATGAATCATTTGATTCTTGGCCTTCATGGTGTCATAATAGATCCTTGTTCTATAGGTCCCCATGCTGTCACAGTTCATCCGTGGTCCTTTTGCGCCCCCTGGTGTCAAAAGGGATTCTTAGATTGTTAGCCTGCATTGGGTCACAATGGTTCCTTGCTTCTCTTAACCTCTGTGGTGTCACAATGCATCCCATGCCCTTTTAGGCCACTTGATGTCACAATGAATCGTTTGATTCTTGGCCTTCATGGTGTCATAATAGATCCTTGTTCTATAGGTCCCCATGAGTCACAGTTCATCCGTGGTCCTTTTGCGCCCCCTGGTGTCAAAAGGGATTTTTAGATTGTTAGCCTCCCTTGGGTCACAATGGTTCCTTGCTTCTCTTAACCTCTGTGTTGTCACAATGCATCCCATGCCCTTTTAGGCCACTTGGTGTTACAATGAATCATTTGATTCTTGGCCTTCATGGTGTCATAATAGATCCTCGCTTCTATAGGTCCCCATGCTGTCACAGTTCATCCGTGGTCCTTTTGCGCCCCCTGGTGTCAAAAGGGATTCTTAGATTGTTAGCCTGCATTGGGTCACAATGGTTCCTTGCTTCTCTTAACCCCTGTGGTGTCACAATGCATCCCATGCCCTTTTAGGCCACTTGGTGTTACAATGAATCATTTGAGTCTTGGCCTCTATGGTGTCATAATGTTTCCATGTTTTTCTTGGGCTCCATGCTTTCACAATTCATCCCTGGCCCTGTTACAACCCCTGGTGTCACAGGGGATCATTAGATTGTTAGCCTCCCTTGGGTCACAATGGTTCCTTGTTTCTCTTAACCTCTGTGGTGTCACAATGCATTCCAAGCCCTTTTAGGCCACTTGATGTCACAATCAATCATTTGATTCTTGGCCTTCATGGTGTCATAATAGATCCTTGCTTCTATAGGTCCCCATGCTGTCACAGTTCATCCGAGGTCCTTTTGAGCCCCCTGGTGTCAAAAGGGATTCTTAGATTGTTAGCCTGCATTGGGTCACAATGGTTCCTTGCTTCTCTTAACCCATGTGGTGTCACAATGCGTCCCATGCCCTTTTAGGCCACTTGGTGTTACAATGAATCATTTGAGTCTTGGCCTCTATGGTGTCATAATGTTTCCATGTTTTTCTTGGGCTCCATGCTTTCACAATTCATCCCTGGCCCTATTACAACCCCTGGTGTCACAATGGATCATTAGATTGTTAGCCTCCCTTGGGTCACAATGGTTCCTTGCTTCTCTTAACCTCTGTGGTGTCACAATGCATTCCAAGCCCTTTTAGGCCACTTGATGTCACAATGAATCATTTGATTCTTGGCCTTCATGGTGTCATAATAGATCCTTGCTTCTATAGGTCCCCATGCTGTCACAGTTCATCCGTGGTCCTTTTGCGCCCCCTGGTGTCAAAAGGGATTCTTAGATTGTTAGCCTGCATTGGGTCACAATGGTTCCTTGCTTCTCTTAAGCTCTGTGTTGTCACAATGCATCCCATGCCCTTTTAGGCCACTTGGTGTTACAATGAATCATTTGATTCTTGGCCTTCATGGTGTCATAATAGATCCTTGCTTCTATAGGTCCCCATGCTGTCACAGTTCATCCGTGGTCCTTTTGCAACCCCCTGGTGTCAAAAGGGAATCTTAGATAGTTACCCTGCATTGGGTCACAATGGTTCCTTGCTTCTCCTAACCTCTGTGGTGGCACAATGCATCCCATGCCCTTTTAGGCCACTTGGTGTTACAATGAATCATTTGAGTCTTGGCCTCTATGGTGTCAAAATGTTTCCATGTTTTTCTTGGGCCCCATGCTTTCACAACTCATCCCTGGCCCTATTACAACCCCTGGTGTCACAATGGATCATTAGATTGTTAGCCTCCCTTGGGTCACAATGGTTCCTTGCTTCTCTTAACCCCTGTGGTGTCACAATGCATCCCATGCCCTTTTAGGCCACTTGGTGTTACAATGAATCATTTGAGTCTTGGCCTCTATGGTGTCAAAATGTTTCCATGTTTTTTTGGGCTCCATGCTTTCACAATTCATCCCTGGCCCTATTACAACCCCTGGTGTCACAATGGATCATTAGATTGTTAGCCTCCCTTGGGTCACAATGGTTCCTTGCTTCTCTTAACCTCTGTGGTGTCACAATGCATTCCAAGCCCTTTTAGGCCACTTGATGTCACAATGAATCATTTGATTCTTGGCATTCATGGTGTCATAATAGATCCTTGCTTCTATAGGTCCCCATGCTGTCACAGTTCATCTGTGGTCCTTTTGCGTCCCCTGGTGTCAAAAGGGAATCTTAGATAGTTAGCCTGCTTTGGGTCACAATGGTTCCTTGCTTCTCTTAACCTCTGTGGTGTCACAATGCATCCCATGCCCTTTTAGGCCACTTGGTGTTACAATGAATCATTTGAGTCTTGGCCTCTATGGTGTCATAATGTTTCCATGGTTTTCTTGGTCCCCATGCTTTCACAATTCATCCCTGGCCCTATTACAACCACTGGTGTCACAATGGATCATTAGATTGTTAGCCTCCCTTGGGTCACAATGGTTCCTTGCTTCTCTTAACCTCTGTGGTGTCACAATGCATCCCATGCCCTTTTAGGCCACTTGGTGTCACAATGAATCATTTGATTCTTGGCCTTCATGGTGTCATAATAGATCCTTGCTTCTATAGGTCCCCATGCTGTCACAATTCATCCGTGGTCCTTTTGCGCCCCCTGGTGTCAATAGGGATTCTTAGATTGTTAGCCTGCATTGGGTGACAATGGTTCCTTGCTTCTCTTAACCTCTGTGGTGTCACAATGCATCCCATGCCCTTTTAGGCCACTTGATGTCACAATGAATCATTTGATTCTTGGCCTTCATGGTGTCATAATAGATCCTTGATTCCATAGGTCCCCATGCTGTCACAGTTCATCCGTGGTCCTTTTGCGCCCCCTGGTGTCAGAAGGGAATCTTAGATAGTTAGCCTGCATTGGGTCACAAATGTTCCTTTCTTCTCTTAACCTCTGTGGTGTCACAATGCATCTCATGCCCTTTTAGGCCACTTGGTGTTACAATGAATCATTTGAGTCTTGGCCTCTATGGTGTCATAATGTTTCCATGTTTTTCTTGGGCCCCATGCTTTCACAATTCATCCCTGGCCCTATTACAACCCCTGGTGTCACAGGGGATCATTAGATTGTTAGCCTCCCTTGGGTCACAATGGTTCCTTGCTTCTCTTAACCTCTGTGGTGTCACAATGCATTCCAAGACTTTTTAGGCCACTTGATGTCACAATGAATCATTTGATTCTTCTCCTTCATGGTGTCATAATAGATCCTTGCTTCTATAGGTCCCCATGCTGTCACAGTTCATCCGTTGTCCTTTTGCGCCCCCTGGTGTCAAAAGGTATTCTTAGATTGTTAGCCTGCATTGGGTCACAATGGTTCCCTGCTTCTCTTAACCTCTGTGGTGTCGCAATGCATCCCATGCCCTTTTAGGCCACTTGGTGTTACAATGAATCATTTGAGTCTTGGCCTATATGGTGTCATAATATTTCCATGATTTATTGTGCCTCATGCTTTCACAATTCATCCCTGGACCTATTAAAACCCCTGGTGTCACAGGGGATCATTAGATTGTTAACTTCCCTTGGATCACAATTGTTCCCTGCTTCTCTTAACCTCTGTGGTGTCACAATGCATCCCATGCCCTTTTAGGCCACTTGATGTCACAATGAATCATTTGATTCTTGGCATTCATGGTGTCATAATAGATCCTTGCTTCTATAGGTCCCCATGCTGTCACAGTTCATCTGTGGTCCTTTTGCGTCCCCTGGTGTCAAAAGGGAATCTTAGATAGTTAGCCTGCATTGGGTCACAATGGTTCCTTGCTTCTCTTAACCTCTGTGGTGTCACAATGCATCCCATGCCCTTTTAGGCCACTTGGTGTTACAATGAATCATTTGAGTCTTGGCCTCTATGGTGTCATAATATTTCCATGATTTATTGTGCCCCATGCTTTCACAATTCATTCCTGGCCCTATTACAACCTCTGGTGTCACAATGGATCATTAGATTGTTAGACTCCCTTGGGTCACAATGGTTCCCTGCTTCTCTTAACCTCTGTGGTGTCACAATGCATTCCAAGCCCTTTTAGGCCACTTGATGTCACAAAGAATCATTTGATTCTTGGCCTCCAGGGTGCCATAATAGATCCTTGCTTCTATAGGTCCCCATGCTGTCACAGTTCATCCGTGGTCCTTTTGCGCCCCCTGGTATCAAAAGGGAATCTTGGATAGTTAGCCTGCATTGGGTGACAATGGTTCCTTGCTTCTCTTAACCTCTGTGGTGTCACAATGCATCCCATGCCCTTTTAGGCCACTTGGTGTCACAATGAATCATTTGATTCTTGGCCTTCATGGTGTCATAATAGATCCTTGCTTCTATAGGTCCCCATGTTGTCACAATTCATCCGTGGTCCTTTTGCGCCCCCTGGTGTCAATAGGGATTCTTAGATTGTTAGCCTGCATTGCGTCACAATGGTTCCTTGCTTCTCTTAACCTCTGTGGTGTCACAATGCATCCCATGCCCTTTTAGGCCACTTGATGTCACAATGAATCATTTGATTCTTGGCCTTCATGGTGTCATAATAGATCCTTGCTTCTATAGGTCCCCATGCTGTCACAGTTCATCCGTGGTCCTTTTGCGCCCCCTGGTGTCAGAAGGGAATCTTAGATAGTTAGCCTGCATTGGGTCACAAATGTTCCTTTCTTCTCTTAACCTCTGTGGTGTCACAATGCATCTCATGCCCTTTTAGGCCACTTGGTGTTACAATGAATCATTTGAGTCTTGGCCTCTATGGTGTCATAATGTTTCCATGTTTTTCTTGGGCCCCATGCTTTCACAATTCATCCCTGGCCCTATTACAACCCCTGGTGTCACAGGGGATCATGAGATTGTTAGCCTCCCTTGGGTCACAATGGTTCCTTGCTTCTCTTAACCTCTGTGGTGTCACAATGCATTCCAAGCCTTTTTAGGCCACTTGATGTCACAATGAATCATTTGATTCTTCTCCTTCATGGTGTCATAATAGATCCTTGCTTCTATAGGTCCCCATGCTGTCACAGTTCATCCGTTGTCCTTTTGCGCCCCCTGGTGTCAAAAGGTATTCTTAGATTGTTAGCCTGCATTGGGTCACAATGGTTCCCTGCTTCTCTTAACCTCTGTGGTGTCACAATGCATCCCATGCCCTTTTAGGCCACTTGGTGTTACAATGAATCATTTGAGTCTTGGCCTATATGGTATCATAATATTTCCATGATTTATTGTGCCCCATGCTTTCACAATTCATCCCTGGCCCTATTAAAACACCTGGTGTCACAGGGGATCATTAGATTGTTAACTTCCCTTGGATCACAATTGTTCCCTGCTTCTCTTAACCTCTGTGGTGTCACAATGCATCCCATGCCCTTTTAGGCCACTTGATGTCACAATGAATCATTTGATTCTTGGCCTTCATGGTGTCATAATAGATCCTTGCTTCTATAGGTCCCCATGCTGTCACAGTTCATCCGTGTTCCTTTTGCGCCCCCTGGTGTCAAAAGGGATTCTTAGATTGTTAGCCTGCTTTGGGTCACAATGGTTCCTTGCTTCTCTTAACCTCTGTGGTGTCACAATGCATCCCATGCCCTTTTAGGCCACTTGGTGTTACAATGAATCATTTGAGTCTTTGCCTCTATGGTGTCATAATATTTCCATGATTTATTGTGCCCCATGCTTTCACAATTCATCCCTGGCCCTATTACAACCCCTGGTGTCACAATGGATCATTAGATTGTTAGACTCCCTTGGGTCACAATGGTTCCCTGCTTCTCTTAACCTCTGTGGTGTCACAATGCATTCCAAGCCCTTTTAGGCCACTTGATGTCACAAAGAATCATTTGATTCTTGGCCTCCAGGGTGCCATAATAGATCCTTGCTTCTATAGGTCCCCATGCTGTCACAGTTCATCCGTGGTCCTTTTGCGCCCCCTGGTATCAAAAGGGAATCTTGGATAGTTAGCCTGCATTGGGTGACAATGGTTCCTTGCTTTTCTTAACCTCTGTGGTGTCACAATGCATCCCATGCCCTTTTAGGCCACTTGGTGTCACAATGAATCATTTGATTCTTGGCCTTCATGGTGTCATAATAGATCCTTGCTTCTATAGGTCCCCATGCTTTCACAATTCATCCCTGGCCCTATTACAACCCCGGGAGTCACAATGGATCATTAGATTGTTAGCCTCCCTTGGGTCACAATGGTTTCTTGCTTCTCTTAACCTCTGTGGTGTCACAATGCATTCCAAGCCCTTTTAGGCCACTTGATGTCACAATGAATCATTTGATTCTTGGCCTCCATGGTGTCATAATAGATCCTTGCTTCTATAGGTCCCCATGCTGTCACAGTTCATCCGTGGTCCTTTTGCGCCCCCTGGTGTCAAAAGGGAATCTTGGATAGTTAGCCTGCATTGGGTGACAATGGTTCCTTGCTTCTCTTAACCTCTGTGGTGTCACAATGCATCCCATGCCCTTTTAGGCCACTTGGTGTTACAATGAATCATTTGAGTCTTGGCCTCTATGGTGTCAGAATGTTTCCATGTTTTTCTTGGGCCCCATGCTTTCACAATTCATCCCTGGCCCTATTACAACTCCTGGTGTCACAATGGATCATTAGATTGTTAGCCTCCCTTGGGTCACAATGGTTCCTTGCTTCTCTTAACCTCTGTGGTGTCACAATGCATTCCAAGCCCTTTTAGGCCACTTGATGTCACAATGAATCATTTGATTCTTGGCCTTCATGGTGTCATAATAGATCCTTGCTTCTATAGGTCCCCATGCTGTCACAGTTCATCCGTGGTCCTTTTGCGCCCCCTGGTGTCAAAAGGGATTCTTAGATTGTTAGCCTGCATTGGGTCACAATGGTTCCCTGCTTCTCTTAACCTCTGTGGTGTCACAATGCATCCCATGCCCTTTTAGGCCACTTGGTGTTACAATGAATCATTTGAGTCTTGGCCTCTATGGTGTCATAATTTTTCCATGATTAATAGTGCCCCATGCTTTCACAATTCATCCCTGGCCCTATTACAACCCCTGGTGTCACAGGGGATCATTAGATTGTTAGCCTCCCTTGGGTCACAATGGTTCCTTGCTTCTCTTAACCTCTGTGGTGTCACAATGCATTCCAAGCCCTTTTAGGCCACTTGATGTCACAATGAATCATTTGATTCTTGGCCTTCATGGTGTCAGAATAGATCCTTGCTTCTATAGGTCCCCATGCTGTCACAGTTCATCCGTGGTCCTTTTGCGCCCCCTGGTGTCAAAAGGGAATCTTGGATAGTTAGCCTGCATTGGGTGACAATGGTTCCTTGCTTCTCTTAACCTCTGTGGTGTCACAATGCATCCCATGCCCTTTTAGGCCACTTGGTGTTACAATGAATCATTTGAGTCTTGGCCTCTATGGTGTCAGAATGTTTCCATGTTTTTCTTGGGCCCCATGCTTTCACAATTCATCCCTGGCCCTATTACAACCCCTGGTGTCACAATGGATCATTAGATTGTTAGCCTCCCTTGGGTCACAATGGTTCCTTGCTTCTCTTAACCTCTGTGGTGTCACAATGCATTCCAAGCCCTTTTAGGCCACTTGATGTCACAATGAATCATTTGATTCTTGGCCTTCATGGTGTCATAATAGATCCTTGCTTCTATAGGTCCCCATGCTGTCACAGTTCATCCGTGGTCCTTTTGCGCCCCCTGGTGTCAAAAGGGATTCTTAGATTGTTAGTCTGCATTGGGTCACAATGGTTCCCTGCTTCTCTTAACCTCTGTGGTGTCACAATGCATCCCATGCCCTTTAAGGCCACTTGGTGTTACAATGAATCATTTGAGTCTTGGCCTCTATGGTGTCATAATTTTTCCATGATTAATTGTGCCCCATGCTTTCACAATTCATCCCTGGCCCTATTACAACCCCTGGTGTCACAGGGGATCATTAGATTGTTAGCCTCCCTTGGGTCACAATGGTTCCTTGCTTCTCTTAACCTCTGTGGTGTCACAATGCATTCCAAGCCCTTTTAGGCCACTTGATGTCACAATGAATCATTTGATTCTTGGCCTTCATGGTGTCATAATAGATCCTTGCTTCTATAGGTCCCCATGCTGTCACAGTTCATCCGTGGTCCTTTTGCGCCCCCTGGTGTCAGAAGGGAATCTTAGATAGTTAGCCTGCATTGGGTCACAAATGTTCCTTTCTTCTCTTAACCTCTGTGGTGTCACAATGCATCTCATGCCCTTTTAGGCCACTTGGTGTTACAATGAATCATTTGAGTCTTGGCCTCTATGGTGTCATAATGTTTCCATGTTTTTCTTGGGCCCCATGCTTTCACAATTCATCCCTGGCCCTATTACAACCCCTGGTGTCACAGGGGATCATTAGATTGTTAGCCTCCCTTGGGTCACAATGGTTCCCTGCTTCTCTTAACCTCTGTGGTGTCACAATGCATTCCAAGCCCTTTTAGGCCACTTGATGTCACAATGAATCATTTGATTCTTCTCCTTCATGGTGTCATAATAGATCCTTGCTTCTATAGGTCCCCATGCTGTCACAGTTCATCCGTTGTCCTTTTGCGCCCCCTGGTGTCAAAAGGTATTCTTAGATTGTTAGCCTGCATTGGGTCACAATGGTTCCCTGCTTCTCTTAACCTCTGTGGTGTCACAATGCATCCCATGCCCTTTTAGGCCACTTGGTGTTACAATGAATCATTTGAGTCTTGGCCTATATGGTATCATAATATTTCCATGATTTATTGTGCCCCATGCTTTCACAATTCATCCCTGGCCCTATTAAAACACCTGGTGTCACAGGGGATCATTAGATTGTTAACTTCCCTTGGATCACAATTGTTCCCTGCTTCTCTTAACCTCTGTGGTGTCACAATGCATCCCATGCCCTTTTAGGCCACTTGATGTCACAATGAATCATTTGATTCTTGGCCTTCATGGTGTCATAATAAATCCTTGCTTCTATAGGTCCCCATGCTGTCACAGTTCATCCGTGTTCCTTTTGCGCCCCCTGGTGTCAAAAGGGATTCTTAGATTGTTAGCCTGCTTTGGGTCACAATGGTTCCTTGCTTCTCTTAACCTCTGTGGTGTCACAATGCATCCCATGCCCTTTTAGGCCACTTGGTGTTACAATGAATCATTTGAGTCTTTGCCTCTATGGTGTCATAATATTTCCATGATTTATTGTGCCCCATGCTTTCACAATTCATCCCTGGCCCTATTACAACCCCTGGTGTCACAGGGGATCATTAGATTGTTAGCCTCCCTTGGGTCACAATGGTTCCTTGCTTCTCTTAACCTCTGTGGTGTCACAATGCATTCCAAGCCCTTTTAGGCCACTTGATGTCACAATGAATCATTTGATTCTTGGCCTTCATGGTGTCAGAATAGATCCTTGCTTCTATAGGTCCCCATGCTGTCACAGTTCATCCGTGGTCCTTTTGCGCCCCCTGGTGTCAAAAGGGAATCTTGGATAGTTAGCCTGCATTGGGTGACAATGGTTCCTTGCTTCTCTTAACCTCTGTGGTGTCACAATGCATCCCATGCCCTTTTAGGCCACTTGGTGTTACAATGAATCATTTGAGTCTTGGCCTCTATGGTGTCAGAATGTTTCCATGTTTTTCTTGGGCCCCATGCTTTCACAATTCATCCCTGGCCCTATTACAACCCCTGGTGTCACAATGGATCATTAGATTGTTAGCCTCCCTTGGGTCACAATGGTTCCTTGCTTCTCTTAACCTCTGTGGTGTCACAATGCATTCCAAGCCCTTTTAGGCCACTTGATGTCACAATGAATCATTTGATTCTTGGCCTTCATGGTGTCATAATAGATCCTTGCTTCTATAGGTCCCCATGCTGTCACAGTTCATCCGTGGTCCTTTTGCGCCCCCTGGTGTCAAAAGGGATTCTTAGATTGTTAGTCTGCATTGGGTCACAATGGTTCCCTGCTTCTCTTAACCTCTGTGGTGTCACAATGCATCCCATGCCCTTTAAGGCCACTTGGTGTTACAATGAATCATTTGAGTCTTGGCCTCTATGGTGTCATAATTTTTCCATGATTAATTGTGCCCCATGCTTTCACAATTCATCCCTGGCCCTATTACAACCCCTGGTGTCACAGGGGATCATTAGATTGTTAGCCTCCCTTGGGTCACAATGGTTCCTTGCTTCTCTTAACCTCTGTGGTGTCACAATGCATTCCAAGCCCTTTTAGGCCACTTGATGTCACAATGAATCATTTGATTCTTGGCCTTCATGGTGTCAGAATAGATCCTTGCTTCTATAGGTCCCCATGCTTTCACAGTTCATCCGTGGTCCTTTTGCAACCGCTGGTGTCAAAAGGGATTCTTAGATTGTTAGCCTGCATTGGGTCACAATGGTTCCTTGCTTCTCTTAACCCCTGTGGTGTCACAATGCATCCCATGCCCTTTTAGGCCACTTGGTGTTACAATGAATTATTTGAGTCTTGGCCTCTATGGTGTCAAAATGTTTCCATGTTTTTCTTGGGCTCCATGCTTTCACAATTCATCCCTGGCCCTATTACAAACCCTGGTGTCACAATGGATCATTAGATTGTTAGCCTCCCTTGGGTCACAATGGTTCCTTGCTTCTCTTAACCTCTGTGGTGGCACAATGCATTCCAAGCCCTTTTAGGCCACTTGATGTCACAATGAATCATTTGATTCTTCTCCTTCATGGTGTCATAATAAATCCTCGCTTCTATTGGTCCCCATGCTGTCACAGTTCATCTGTGGTCCTTTTGCGCCCCCTGGTGTCAAAAGGGAATCTTAGATAGTTAGCCTGCATTGGGTCACAATGGTTCCTTGCTTCTCTTAACCTCTGTGGTGTCACAATGCATCCCATGCCCTTTTAGGCCACTTGGTGTTACAATGAATCATTTGAGTCTTGGCCTCTATGGTGTCATAATTTTTCCATGTTTTTCTTGGGCCCCATGCTTTCACAATTCATCCCTGGCCCTATTACAACCCCTGGTGTCACAATGGATCATTAGATTGTTAGCCTGCATTGGGTCACAATGGTTCCTTGCTTCTCTTAACCTCTGTGGTGTCACAATGCATTCCAAGCCCTTTTAGGCCACTTGATGTCACAATGAATCATTTGATTCTTGGCCTTCATGGTGTCATAATAGATCCTTGCTTCTATAGGTCCCCATGCTGTCACAGTTCATCCGTGGTCCTTTTGCGCCCCCTGGTGTCAAAAGGGATTCTTAGATTATTAGCCTGCATTGGGTCACAATGGTTCCCTGCTTCTCTTAACCTCTGTGGTGTCACAATGCATCCCATGCCCTTTTAGGCCACTTGGTGTTACAATGAATTATTTGAGTCTTGGCCTCTATGGTGTCAAAATGTTTCCATGTTTTTCTTGGGCTCCATGCTTTCACAATTCATCCCTGGCCCTATTACAACCCCTGGTGTCACAATGGATCATTAGATTGTTAGCCTCCCTTGGGTCACAATGGTTCCTTGCTTCTCTTAACCTCTGTGGTGTCACAATGCATTCCAAGCCCTTTTAGGCCACTTGATGTCACAATGAATCATTTGATTCTTCTCCTTCATGGTGTCATAATAAATCCTCGCTTCTATTGGTCCCCATGCTGTCACAGTTCATCCGTGGTCCTTTTGCGCCCCCTGGTGTCAAAAGGGAATCTTAGATACTTAGCCTGCATTGGGTCACAATGGTTCCTTGCTTCTCTTAACCTCTGTGGTGTCACAATGCATCCCATGCCCTTTTAGGCCACTTGGTGTTACAATGAATCATTTGAGTCTTGGCCTCTATGTTGTCAGAATGTTTCCATGTTTTTCTTGGGCTCCATGCTTTCACAATTCATCCCTGGCCCTATTACAACCCCTGGTGTCACAATGGATCATTAGATTGTTAGCCTCCCTTGGGTCACAATGGTTCCTTGCTTCTCTTAACCTCTGTGGTGTCACAATGCATTCCAAGCCCTTTTAGGCCACTTGATGTCACAATGAATCATTTGATTCTTGGCCTTCATGGTGTCATAATAGATCCTTGCTTCCATAGGTCCCCATGTTGTCACAGTTCATCCGTGGTCCTTTTGCGCCCCCTGGTGTCAAAAGGGATTCTTAGATTATTAGCCTGCATTGGGTCATAATGGTTCCTTGCTTCTCTTAACCTCTGTGGTGTCACAATGCATCCCATGCCCTTTTAGGCCACTTGATGTCACAATGAATCATTTGATTCTTGGCCTTCATGGTGTCATAATAGATCCTTGCTTCTATAGGTCCCCATGCTGTCACAGTTCATCCGTGGTCTTTTTGCGCCCCCTGGTGTCAAAAGGGATTCTTAGATTGTTAGCCTGCATTGGGTCACAATGGTTCCTTGCTTCTCTTAACCTCTGTGGTGTCACAATGCATCCCATGCCCTTTTAGGCCACTTGGTGTTACAATGAATCATTTGAGTCTTGGCCTCTATGGTGTCAAAATGTTTCCATGTTTTTCTTGGGCTCCATGATTTCACAATTCACCCCAGGCCCTATTACAACCACTGGTGTCACAATGGATCATTAGATTGTTAGCCTGCATTGGGTCACAATGGTTCCTTGCTTCTCTTAACCTCTGTGGTGTCACAATGCATCCCATGCCCTTTTAGGCCACTTGGTGTTACAATGAATCATTTGAGTCTTGGCCTCTATGGTGTCAAAATGTTTCCATGTTTTTCTTGGGCTCCATGCTTTCACAATTCATCCCTGGCCCTATTACAACCCCTGGTGTCACAATGGATCATTAGATTGTTAGCCTCCCTTGGGTCACAATGGTTCCTTGCTTCTCTTAACCTCTGTGGTGTCACAATGCATTCCAAGCCCTTTTAGGCCACTTGATGTCACAATGAATCATTTGATTCTTGGCCTTCATGGTGTCATAATAGATCCTTGCTTCTATAGGTCCCCATGCTGTCACAGTTCATCCGTGGACCTTTTGCACCCCCTGGTGTCAAAAGGGATTCTTAGATTGTTACCCTGCATTGGGTCACAATTGTTCCTTGCTTCTCTTAACCTCTGTGGTGTCACAATGCATCCCATGCCCTTTTAGGCCACTTGATGTCACAATGAATCATTTGATTCTTGGCCTTCATGGTGTCATAATAGATCCTTGCTTCTATAGGTCCCCATGCTGTCACAGTTCATCCGTGGTTCTTTTGCGCCCCCTGGTGTCAAAAGGGATTCTTAGATTGTTAGCCTGCATTGGGTCACAATGGTTCCTTGTTTCTCTTAACCTCTGTGGTGTCACAATGCATCCCATGCCCTTTTAGGCCACTTGATGTCACAATGAATCATTTGAGTCTTGGCCTCTATGGTGTCAGAAGGTTTGCATGTTTTTCTTGGGCCCCATGCTTTCACAATTCATCCCTGGCCCTATTACAACCCCTGGTGTCACAATGGATCATTAGATTGTTAGCCTCCCTTGGGTCACAATGGTTCCTTGCTTCTCTTAACCTCTGTGGTGTCACAATGCATTCCAAGCCCTTTTAGGCCACTTGATGTCACAATGAATCATTTGATTCTTGGCCTTCATGGTGTCATAATAGATCCTTGCTTCTATAGGTCCCCATGCTGTCACAGTTCATCCGTGGTCCTTTTGCGCCCCCTGGGGTCAAAAGGGATTCTTAGATTGTTAGCCTGCATTGGGTCACAATGGTTCCTTGCTTCTCTTGACCTCTGTGGTGTCACAATGCATCCCATGCCCTTTAAGGCCACTTGGTGTTACAATGAATCATTTGATTCTTGGCCTTCATGGTGTCATAATAGATCCTTGCTTCTATAGGTCCCCATGCCGTCACAGTTCATCCGTGGTCCTTTTGCGCCCCCTGGTGTCAAAAGGGATCCTTAGATTGTTAGCCTGCATTGGGTCACAATGGTTCCTTGCTTCTCTTAACCCCTGTGGTGTCACAATGCATCCCATGCCCTTTTAGGCCACTTGGTGTTACAATGAATCATTTGAGTCTTGGCCTCTATGGTGTCAGAATGTTTCCATGTTTTTCTTGGGCCCCATGCTTTCACAAGTCATCCCTGGCCCTATTACAACCCCTGGTGTCACAAGGGATCATTAGATTGTTAGCCTCCCTTGGGTCACAATGGTTCCTAGCTTCTCTTAACCTCTGTGGTGTCACAATGCATTCCAAGCCCTTTTAGGCCACTTGATGTCACAATGAATCATTTGATTCTTGGCCTTCATGGTGTCATAATAGATCCTTGCTTCTATAGGTCCCCATGTTGTCACAATTCATCCGTGGTCCTTTTGCGCCCCCTGGTGTCAATAGGGATTCTTAGATTGTTAGCCTGCATTGCGTCACAATGGTTCCTTGCTTCTCTTAACCTCTGTGGTGTCACAATGCATCCCATGCCCTTTTAGGCCACTTGATGTCACAATGAATCATTTGATTCTTGGCCTTCATGGTGTCATAATAGATCCTTGCTTCTATAGGTCCCCATGCTGTCACAGTTCTTCCGTGGTCCTTTTGCGCCCCCTGGTGTCAGAAGGGAATCTTAGATTGTTAGCCTGCATTGGGTCACAAATGTTCC
Organism: Cinclus cinclus; assembly: GCF_963662255.1. Taxonomy (NCBI): domain Eukaryota; kingdom Metazoa; phylum Chordata; class Aves; order Passeriformes; family Cinclidae; genus Cinclus; species Cinclus cinclus. Next base: position 2,792,637 of record NW_026912054.1, on the reverse strand, counting down.
TTTCTTCTCTTAACCTCTGTGGTGTCACAATGCATCTCATGCCCTTTTAGGCCACTTGTTGTTACAATGAATCATTTGAGTCTTGGCCTCTATGGTGTCATAATATTTACATGATTTATTGTGCCCCATGCTTTCACAATTCATTCCTGGCCCTATTACAACCCCTGGTGTCACAATGGATCATTAGATTGTTAGCCTCCCTTGGGACACAATGGTTCCTTGCTTCTGTTAACCTCTGTGGTGTCACAATGCATTCCAAGCCCTTTTAGGCCACTTGATGTCACAATGAATCATTTGATTCTTGGCCTTCATGGTGTCATAATAGATCCTTGCTTCTATAGGTCCCCATGCTGTCACAGTTCATCCGTGGACCTTTTGCACCCCCTGGTGTCAAAAGGGATTCTTAGATTGTTACCCTGCATTGGGTCACAATTGTTCCTTGCTTCTCTTAACCTCTGTGGTGTCACAATGCATCCCATGCCCTTTTAGGCCACTTGATGTCACTATGAATCATTTGATTCTTGGCCTTCATGGTGTCATAATAGATCCTTGCTTCTATAGGTCCCCATGCTGTCACAGTTCATCCGTGGTTCTTTTGCGCCCCCTGGTGTCAAAAGGGATTCTTAGATTGTTAGCCTGCATTGGGTCACAATGGTTCCTTGTTTCTCTTAACCTCTGTGGTGTCACAATGCATCCCATGCCCTTTTAGGCCACTTGATGTCACAATGAATCATTTGAGTCTTGGCCTCTATGGTGTCAGAAGGTTTGCATGTTTTTCTTGGGCCCCATGCTTTCACAATTCATCCCTGGCCCTATTACAACCCCTGGTGTCACAATGGATCATTAGATTGTTAGCCTCCCTTGGGTCACAATGGTTCCTTGCTTCTCTTAACCTCTGTGGTGTCACAATGCATTCCAAGCCCTTTTAGGCCACTTGATGTCACAATGAATCATTTGATTCTTGGCCTTCATGGTGTCATAATAGATCCTTGCTTCTATAGGTCCCCATGTTGTCACAGTTCATCCGTGGTCCTTTTGCGCCCCCTGGGGTCAAAAGGGATTCTTAGATTGTTAGCCTGCATTGCGTCACAATGGTTCCTTGCTTCTCTTAACCTCTGTGGTGTCACAATGCATCCCATGCCCTTTAAGGCCACTTGGTGTTACAATGAATCATTTGATTCTTGGCCTTCATGGTGTCATAATAGATCCTTGCTTCTATAGGTCCCCATGCTGTCACAGTTCATCCGTGGTCCTTTTGCGCCCCCTGGTGTCAAAAGGGATCCTTAGATTGTTAGCCTGCATTGGGTCACAATGGTTCCTTGCTTCTCTTAACCCCTGTGGTGTCACAATGCATCCCATGCCCTTTTAGGCCACTTGGTGTTACAATGAATCATTTGAGTCTTGGCCTCTATGGTGTCAGAATGTTTCCATGTTTTTCTTGGGCCCCATGCTTTCACAATTCATCCCTGGCCCTATTACAACCCCTGGTGTCGCAATGGATCATTAGATTGTTAGCCTCCCTTGGGTCACAATGGTTCCTAGCTTCTCTTAACCTCTGTGGTGTCACAATGCATTCCAAGCCCTTTTAGGCCACTTGATGTCACAATGAATCATTTGATTCTTGGCCTTCATGGTGTCATAATAGATCCTTGCTTCTATAGGTCCCCATGTTGTCACAATTCATCCGTGGTCCTTTTGCGCCCCCTGGTGTCAATAGGGATTCTTAGATTGTTAGCCTGCATTGCGTCACAATGGTTCCTTGCTTCTCTTAACCTCTGTGGTGTCACAATGCATCCCATGCCCTTTTAGGCCACTTGATGTCACAATGAATCATTTGATTCTTGGCCTTCATGGTGTCATAATAGATCCTTGCTTCTATAGGTCCGCATGCTGTCACAGTTCTTCCGTGGTCCTTTTGCGCCCCCTGGTGTCAGAAGGGAATCTTAGATAGTTAGCCTGCATTGGGTCACAAATGTTCCTTTCTTCTCTTAACCTCTGTGGTGTCACAATGCATCCCATGCCCTTTTAGGCCACTTGGTGTTACAATGAATCATTTGAGTCTTGGCCTCTATGGTGTCATAATATTTCCATGATTTATTGTGCCCCATGCTTTCACAATTCATTCCTGGCCCTATTACAACCCCTGGTGTCACAATGGATCATTAGATTGTTAGCCTCCCTTGGGACACAATGGTTCCTTGCTTCTCTTAACCTCTGTGGTGTCACAATGCATTCCAAGCCCTTTTAGGCCACTTGATGTCACAATGAATCATTTGATTCTTGGCCTTCATGGTGTCATAATAGATCCTTGCTTCTATAGGTCCCCATGCTGTCACAGTTCATCCGTGGTCCTTTTGCGCCCCCTGGTGTCAAAAGGGATTCTTAGATTGTTAGCCTGCATTGGGTCACAATGGTTCCTTGCTTCTCTTAACCCCTGTGGTGTCACAATGCATCCCATGCCCTTTTAGGCCACTTGGTGTTACAATGAATCATTTGAGTCTTGGCCTCTATGGTGTCAAAATGTTTCCATGTTTTTCTTGGGCTCCATGCTTTCACAATTCATCCCTGGCCCTATTACAACCCCTGGTGTCACAATGGGTCATTAGATTGTTAGCCTCCCTTGGGTCACAATGGTTCCCTGCTTCTCTTAACCTCTGTGGTGTCACAATGCATTCCAAGCCCTTTTAGGCCACTTGATGTCACAATGAATCATTTGATTCTTGGCCTTCATGGTGTCATAATAGATCCTTGCTTCTATAGGTCCCCATGCCGTCACAGTTCATCCGTGGTCCTTTTGCGCCCCCTGGTGTCAAAAGGGATCCTTAGATTGTTAGCCTGCATTGGGTCACAATGGTTCCTTGCTTCTCTTAACCCCTGTGGTGTCACAATGCATCCCATGCCCTTTTAGGCCACTTGGTGTTACAATGAAACATTTGAGTCTTGGCCTCTATGGTGTCAGAATGTTTCCATGTTTTTCTTGGGCCCCATGCTTTCACAAGTCATCCCTGGCCCTATTACAACCCCTGGTGTCGCAATGGATCATTAGATTGTTAGCCTCCCTTGGGTCACAATGGTTCCTAGTTCTCTTAACCTCTGTGGTGTCACAATGCATTCCAAGCCCTTTTAGGCCACTTGATGTCACAATGAATCATTTGATTCTTGGCCTTCATGGTGTCATAATAGATCCTTGCTTCTATAGGTCCCCATGTCGTCACAATTCATCCTTGTTCCTTTTGCGCCCCCTGGTGTCAATAGGGATTCTTAGATTGTTAGCCTGCATTGCGTCACAATGGTTCCTTGCTTCTCTTAACCTCTGTGGTGTCACAATGCATCCCATGCCCTTTTAGGCCACTTGATGTCACAATGAATCATTTGATTCTTGGCCTTCATGGTGTCATAATAGATCCTTGCTTCTATAGGTCCCCATGCTGTCACAGTTCATCCGTGGTCCTTTTGCGCCCCCTGGTGTCAGAAGGGAATCTTAGATAGTTAGCCTGCATTGGGTCACAAATGTTCCTTTCTTCTCTTAACCTCTGTGGTGTCACAATGCATCTCATGCCCTTTTAGGCCACTTGGTGTTACAATGAATCATTTGAGTCTTGGCCTCTATGGTGTCATAATGTTTCCATGTTTTTCTTGGGCCCCATGCTTTCACAATTCATCCCTGGCCCTATTACAACCCCTGGTGTCACAGGGGATCATTAGATTGTTAGCCTCCCTTGGGTCACAATGGTTCCTTGCTTCTCTTAACCTCTGTGGTGTCACAATGCATTCCAAGCCCTTTTAGGCCACTTGATGTCACAATGAATCATTTGATTCTTGGCCTTCATGGTGTCATAATAGATCCTTGCTTCTATAGGTCCCCATGCTGTCACAGTTCATCCGTGGTCCTTTTGCGCCCCCTGGTGTCAAAAGGGATTCTTAGATTGTTAGCCTGCTTTGGGTCACAAGGGTTCCTTGCTTCTCTTAACCTCTGTGGTGTCACAATGCATCCCATGCCCTTTTAGGCCACTTGGTGTTAC